>NC_056732.1:1874569624-1874607124 GCF_019279795.1 Protopterus annectens
ACCAGGACTGCATGCATCAGGCAATCCCAAATAAAACGAAGACTCTTTCCACAAAGGGCAAACATCCAGTCTGGTGGACCCCAGCCATTAACAAACTTTACAATAAGAGGAGAAAGCTATTACATGATAGAACAAAATCCATAAAAGGGAAGTCACCCCTGATCATTATTAGTAAAAAAATACGAGCACTCATAAAATCAACTAAGGCCAATTTTGAGAGAAAAATTGCCATGGATTCAAAGGACAATCATAAGGCCTTTTTCAGCTATGTTAGGAACCTGGGTGGAAACTCCCAGATATGCTCAGAATTAGTCCAAAATGATACAAAAATCACTGAACCCACAGACATTGCCAACATACTGGCAGACAGGTTCAGTGCAAACTTCACCTCCCTCTCCCCCCCTAAAGGAGAGATAACTATCCCAGCAGAGTGTAGCCTCCCAGACATCTCAAATGCGCAAGTGTAAGCTGCTCTCTCTAAAGCTAAAAACACAGCATCAATGGGACCGGATGGTGTCCCCGGCTGTGTGCTACACGAGCTAAATGAGGAATTAAACCCGCACATAAGGCAGCTGTTTAATCTCAGCCTTACCATGGGATACGTGCCCAAGGAGTGGCGTATGGCAACTGTGGTCCCACTCCACAAAGGCGGTGCCTCCACGGACCCTGGTAATTACCGCCCCATAAGCTTAACAAGTCTAGTCTGCAAAGCTATGGAGAGGATCATAATGGAGCTCATAAACAAAGATATAGGGGACTTGCAGACATTGGACCCGACCCAGTTTGGCTTTGTCAAGGGCAGATCATGCCTTTTGAACTTGGTCGACTTCTTCGAAACAGTCACCAAGGCCATTGATGAGGGAAAGGCAGTCCATACAGCCTACCTTGACCTTGCAAAGGTTTTCACACAATACCCCACTCAGTATTGTAGAAAAACTTACCAGCTTAAATGTAAACCCATATGTCACAAGATGGGTTGCAAACTGGCTTAAGGACAGAACCCACAGGGTTAGAGTTGCTGGTGCTATGTCAGACTCCAAGCCGGTCACAAGTGGTGTCCCACAGGGCTCAGTCCTTGGCCCCCTATTGTTTGGCATCTACTTCTCAGAAGTACAGGCCAACATGGGAGGACTTTGGCTGACAAAGTTTGCAGACGACTGCAAACTGGGCGCCATAGTGGAAAGTGCATCGGACACGGATATCCTTCAGAAGGGACTCACGGAAACAGATAGCTGGTGCCAGAGCCATGGCCTGAAGTTAAACGCCAAAAATGTATAGTCATACCCTTGGAAAAACAAGGTAACCCCAAGCTACCATATAGGTGGCAATCCACTAAGCACAGAAGAGGTTATCAGGGACCTGGGGACCCAGGTTGACAGTGGCCTTTCTTTGACACTCACGTTGCTAAAGTGGTTAGAAAGACCTTCTACATTGCCCACCTGATCATGAAGGGATTCACATCCAGATCTAGTGAGGTCATTGTTCCCTGTACTCTTCACTTATCAGACCAATGATCGAGTACAATGCCCCATTCGGGATGTATCTCACCCGACATCTGCAGCAATTGGAGAGACCCCAAAAGTTCCTCACCAAAAGGATAAAGGGACTCCAAAATCTGTCATATGCTGCCAGATTGAAGAAACTCCAGCTCTATTCAGTTGCATACCGTCTGCTCAGAGGTGACATGTGCCTGACATACAAGGCCATGTCCAACCCGAATTAATGGACATGCTCCACCTCAAAAAATCCAAATCCACCAAAACCACTAGAGCAAGTGACTTAAACCTTAGCACAGATATAAATAGGACGTGCTGGAGGGATAGATTTATCACTCAGAGACTCCTATGCTGTGGAATAAAATCCCGGTCCATGTGAGGCAGAGCACCTCGCTGGCTCTGTTCAAGAGAAATCTTGACCTGTGGATGGGAGATCGTAGGTTTATCCCGGGAATCATCTCTGTGTCACTGCTGGACAGAGGCACAACAAACTAATGGGCACAGTATTTTTTCATATAAGGGGTGGCGTAAGCCACAAAAATTTGGGCTAGGCTTATAAATGCCTTAGGGCAGATAGCCTAGTATAAACCTATGAACCTATGAACCTATGATAAGGATCGACAGCCCAGGCCTAAACCCGATTCCGAGGCCTCGGTTGATCAGGTCTCCGGTTCTCCGGTTATCAATGAGGCTCTGACACAGCCTCTGACTACCACAGTTCAGGAACCCGAGACCACTACAGATATTTTTACGGAATGTACTAGGTTGACGCAGCCTTTTACTTCAGGCCCTACCGATGAATTACCTTCCAAGGACGTCGGTACTTCTGAAACGCCATCGCCTTCTGAAGGCGTTTTCAGACCGATGACTCTTACAGTCAAAACATTTGCCAAATCAAAGACTCCTTCCAAATCGAAAAAGGCTTCACTTCAGTCTCCTTTTCAAGGCCCTATGCCTAAGAAACAGATGCTCAAGATGGCTGAAGATTTGATTACTCTTATCAGAGGTTCTCAGCCTCCTCCTGACAAAAGGCCTAGACAAGAGGAAGAATCTGCTTCCTCTGAACAACTGTCTATTTCTTCAGATTCCTCTGAGGACCAAGACTGTTCCTTCTCTCCTTATGAAGATTCTGATGCTGAGGACTCTATTCCCTCAGCTTCCCCTCCAGAAGATTACTCTTTTGGAGAAACTTTACACACTATGAGGGAACATTTTCACTGGGAAGGTCAGGATTACTCTGATTCCAAGAAAAGGCTCAGAGAGTTTCTTTTACTCCCCCAACACAGACCTCTAGCCATCCCTCCTGTTTTGGACATTGTGGATGATGTCTATTTAGAATCCAGTTTCAACCCTGACTCTCTGCCTCCTGCCCCGGCTAAGCCTGACAGATACTACAGAGTACCCGATTCCCACAAATTTCTTTACAAAAGCCCAGTAGCTGACTCAGAGACTATCTCCCAGGGTCCCAAGGGGGCTAAGGCTTCCATGGCTAAAAATCCAGTACCTTCTGAAAGGGATTCAAGAGCATTAGACAGATTGGGGAAAAAGGTTTACACCTCAGCCACTTAAGCTATGAGAGCTCTAAACTGTCAATTTCATATGCTTAAGTATCAGCAATTTCTGATCTCTCAGTTAAAACAAAAGATAACCACCCTCCCTCAACAATCTGAATTGAAAGAAGTACAGGATTTGTTGCACGCCACCGAGCAGGTGGGAAAACATACCTTACAATGTGGGTTTGATTCTTTGGAGGCCTCCTGCAGAGCAGCTGTCACTGGATCAGTTATACATAGGCATGCCTGGTTAAAGGAACAAAGTCTGCCTGATCATGTTAAAGCAAAACTACTAGATGCTCCCTTACAGCAGGATGTTCTTTTTGGTGTTAAAGCAGAAGTTTTAAAGAAAATGGAAGATAAGGCAAAATCAATTCAGACAGTCAAAGATTTCCTACAGATACAACCCCCTCGCTTCAGCAGAAACTGGCCAACAAAAAGTTGGTCCTTTCCAGCCACTGACAGGCCTCAGAGGGGTAAATACAGGCACCCAAGGGGCAGAGGACAACCACAAGCTCAGTATAAACCTCGCCAATGGGGCACTCCAACCCAGAAGGGAGGAGAAGACAGGTCTCAACCCACCAGAAGGCAAAGTCAATGACTTGCACCTCAGCTGGCCAAGCAAAGCTCTTTTGTCAGCCCCCCTGAGGGGAAAACTAGCACTATTTGCACACAACTGGCACATGGTCACAAAGGACAAATGGGTCCTAGACATAATTTTACGAGGATACAGATTCCACTTTCACACCTTGCCAATAAAAAGAGGAATGCCAAACCTGCAACAAAATCAAAGGGCAGAGGCTCAAAAACAAATTGCAGCTCTCATGGCCATGAGAGCCATTCAAAGGGTACCAACTCAAGAACAAGGTCAAGGATTTTACTCAAGACTCTTCCTAGTACCCAGAAAAGAAAATGCTTGGAGACCAATTCTGGAACTTTCAATTCTAAACACTTACTTACAAGTTCCCAAATTCAAGATGCTAACACTACAGCAGCTACTTCCCATGTTGGGCAAGGAAGCATGGCTGGTAACATTGGACCTCAAGGAGGCATACCTGCATGTCTCTGTCAGTCAAAGTTGCAGAAGATACCTCTGTTTCATTGCAGGTTCAACCCATTATCAATTCTCTGCACTGCCCTTTGGCTTATCTACTGCGCCCAGAGTATTCACAAAATGCCTGGCACCAGTAATTGCATACTGCAGACAAAGAGGAATTCAAATATATCCATACCTGGACGACTGCCTCATCCAAGCAGAAAGAAAAGACATTCTCTTACAACATCTGGCTTTTGTGAAGCATCTACTAAATCGTCTGGGGTAAACATTAAACGAAAAGAAGTCAAAACTAGTACTCTCACAAAAAATGACATTCCTGGGTGCCAGCTTGGACACAACGGCCCAGAAGGTTTATCTTACACCAGACAAACAATTACAACTATCTCAATATTTCAAGACAATGGCAACAAAGACCCAATTAACTGCAAGAAAAATTCTGCAGGCTTTGGGCTTCATGGCATCTTGCATTCTGATAATACCATTTGCAAAACTACATATGAGGAAATTACAATGGTACCTAAAAAGCTTATGGTCTCAACACAGCCACAGCTTGGACACACTGATATCTCTCATTCCCTGCCTTCAACAGGAATTTCTATGGTGGTCACAGGCATATCACCTCAACATGGGTCAGCCTTTCACCTTGCCCCCACCCAGGCAAACTATCACAACAGATGCTAAAGACTATGCCTGGGGGGCACACATGGCAGGGCAATGCATTCAAGGCCTATGGACTGCAGGACAAAGAAAACTGCACATAAACCAAAAAGAGATGCTAGCTGTACAGAAAGCTCTGACAGCCTTCAATGATCTACTACAGCCTGGACAACTGGCAATAAAGATGGACAACACCACAGTAATGTGGTACATAAACAAACAAGGGGGCACACATTCCTACCCTCTTTGCAGGCAAGCAATAATCTTATGGAACACAGCTCTGGCCTACCAAGTTCAGTTACAAGCTCACTTCCTGCCAGGACAGAAAAACACATTGGCAGACGACCTAAGCAGAAACATCAAAGATCCCCACGAGTGGAAGCTAGACCCACAAATATTTGCAATGATAACTCAAAGATGGGGCCTACCAAATATAGACCTGTTTGCCAGTCCTCAAAACTACCAGCTGACAAAATTTTGTACAAGGACATTCCACCATCAAGCTTGGAAAGTGGACGCTCTCTCCTTCAGTTGGAAAAACCTGACAGCATATGCCTTTCCTCCATTACCTCTTCTCACAAAGGTTCTTTTGAAGATCAAAAAGGAGAAACCTCGACTGATTCTCATAGCCCCAGACTGGCCACGCCAGCACTGGTACTCGCTATTGAAGAATATGGCTCACAGCCCACCATGGATATTGCCTCAAATTCCTCATTTACTCACGCAGCAAGACAAGCAGATTCTACACAGCCAGATCAAAACCTTAAACCTGGCCGCATGGCAAATCAATTAAACATCCCATCAGCCCCTCTTTCACAAGCAGTACTGGATGTTATTCTAGAGGCCAGGAGGCCAAGCACCAGGAAGGCTTACTCGGACAAATGGAAAAGGTTTTCTGCTTGGAATCAAGCTAAAGGCCAAGACACAACTCAGTCTCATATGCCTCACATTCTGCAGTATTTAGCTGAGATGTTGCATAAAGGACTTTCCTTCTCCTGAATTAAAATCCATGCTTCAGCTATTTCAGCTCACTATGACACAAATCCACCTTTATTTTCAAACCCACTACTAAGGCAGTTCCTCAGAGGGGCAAAAAACATTAGACCACCTAGAAGAGCTCCTACACCAACATGGGATCTCAACTTTGTTCTGGAAAAACTAACACTACCTCCCTTTGAACCAGCTTTTTCTGCAGACCTTCAGTTCCTATCTTGGAAGACTGCCCTGCTCCTGGCAATAACTTCTGCTAGGAGAGTCTCAGAATTACAAGCACTAATGGCAGTGGAACCTTTCCTCATTTTTCATCAAGACAGAGTTTCTCTACGAACTAATCCTACCTTCATGCCTAAGGTGGTTTCCAGTGTAGCTTTAAATCAAACCATCCATCTACCCACTTTCTTCCCCAATCCACAGAACAAAGGTGAGAGACTCATGCATTCCTTGGACATTCACAGGCAGCTTCGATATTACTTGGATAAAACTAAGGCTTTCAGAAAAACTGACCAGCTCTTTGTTTCCTATACTACAGCTTCTCAAGGGAGGGCCATATCCAAGCAAACCATTTCTAAATGGAGAGGCCATTGCATACGATTCTGCTATACCCATCATGGGAAACCAGTTCCTCCTACCATTATATCCCACTCTACCAGGGCAACAGCTACCTCTACAGCTTTTCTCACGGGGGTTCCTACCAAGGAAATTTTAGAAGCTGCAACTTGGAGTTCTGTACACACCTTCACCAAACACTATCACTTACCTCTTTATTCTAAGTCCAGGGCAGGCTTCGCCACTGCAGTTCTGCAGAGCCTCATTGCCTCCTCTAACCCTCTATAATGCCTCCACCCTACCTTAGCTTTGGGACTCAACCCAAGTGTGATGACTGCAGCAGGGTAACATGATGAACATAGTACAGTTTTGTACCTACCATAAATATAGATGTTCGAGTGTTCATCCTGTTGCAGTCCAGGTTACCCTCCCTCCAACCCCTCTGATCTACTGACTAAATCCTTGCTATGCCTTACTGATGTATTTGCTTATAGCTGAAGGGTTTTTTTGTGTCTGTACAGTGTTCTCACCTTTTGGTACTAATTTGGATCACCTTTTTGGGGGCACCTGACATCTGGGGCAAGAAAAACTGAAGAAAATGGCGTCGGTTGCAGTATATGTACCTCTGGTGCACTGACGTCAGGGATGAGGCGACAGCAACCGACGTCGGACCAAGACTTTGGAAATCCGGCCGACTGCGGGACCACCTGATGACAGGATAACCCAAGTGTGATGACTGCAGCAGGGTGAACACTTGAACATCTACATTTATGGTAGGTACAAAACTGTACTTTTGCAAGTGCCGGTTGGCTGACTAATGAAATTTTTGTTTTTGAGTTTCAGAACCAAAGTCTTCAACTAAAGCTAAGTACCCCGTTGGGGAAACTTTTTCTTGCTCCTTACCGATGTCAGTAAAAGTTAATAATTGCATTACTTGTGGGAAGCAAATACCTCATAAAGATTTTCATTCGTACTGTATTCCTTGCCTAGGCCCTGACCACGACGTACCTTGCTGTCGGTTTTGTGCTTTATTTAATCAGCGCACTATCTGTCGTTGGTATATTTTCGCCTCTAAATATTTCAGTTCTCAGTTTAATTATCCAGAAATGTTGTTGGTTAGCCATCTGACTACCGGGATTCCAAAAAAATGCAAGGATAAAGACAGAGACAGGCCACCGAGGTCCAAAACTGCCGACAACACTTCTCCTAAGCCAGTCAGCAGTTCGCCGGTACTCAGTGAGATGCTTTCGCAGCCCCTGATACCCGCTATTTCTGATTTGCATGCCTCTACTGAGACCCATTCAGAGTCCGGTATGCCGCGAGATGCTTCAACTATGGAACCCGCGGATGTCTCTACCTTGGATGGGTCCTGAGCTGCTGTGCAGGCACTGGCTTCTGAGGGTGTATTCAGGCCTACAGGCTTGCATATTAAACTGACGCCTCCTTCTTTACTTAGGCCTAAATCTCTATCCATGTCTAAAAAACCAACACCCAGGCCACATGCTCAGGCCTCTAGGCCTAAAAAACAAATGATAAGAATGGCTGAAGATCTAATAACTCTAATCAGGGATAGCTAACTCTCCCCCTTCTAAGAGGCCAAGGACTGAAGATGATTATTAATCTTCTGATCAGGATTCTGTTTTTTCTGATTTCTTCTGATGATCTGGATTTGCCCTTATCTACTTATGAAGATTCTGATGCAGAGGACTCCATTCCCTCTGCTTCCCCTCCTGAGGATTTTTCTTTTGGGGAAACCTTACGTACTCTAAGGGAGCATTTCCACTGGAAAAGCCAGGATTTTTCTGATTCAGAAAAGAGGCTTAGGGATTTCCTTCTCCTACCTCAGCATAGGCCTTTAGCTATTCCTCCTGTACTAGACATTGTTGATGATGCTTTTTCGGAAACTAGTTTGGTCCCTTATTCCCTGCCTCCTGCTCCCGGAAAACCAGACAGATACTACAGGGTCCCTGAGTCCCACAAGTCCTTTTCAAAAATCCTATTGCAGATCCAGAGACTATTTCACAGGGGCTCAAGGGCATTAAGGGTTCTACTGCTAAAAATCCTACCCCTTCTGATAGAGACTCCAGGGTGCTGGCTAGATGGGGTAAGAAGAGTTACACTTCTGCAACCTTGGCCATTAGGGCTTTAAACTGCCAGTTTCATATGTTAAAGTATCAGCAACATGTTGTTAGACTGCTTAAACATAAAATGATGTTGATTCCTGACTGTGTGGAAAATAAAGAATTACAGGATTTAATGCATTCTGCTGAACAAGTTGGAAAACATACTTTGCAGTGTGGTTTTGATTCATTAGAGGCTTCTTGCAGGGCTGCTATTACTGGGTCTGTGCTCAGAAAGCATGCTTGGCTTAAGGAGCAATCTTTGCTTGATCATGTTAAAGCTAAATTGTTGGATGCTTCTTTAAATCAGGACCGCCTGTTTGGCAACAAGGCTGAGGAAGTTCTTAAAAAGATGAAAGATAAAGCTAAATCTATGCAAACTGTTAAAGATTTTTTTACAAGTTCAGCCTCCTAGATTTAGTAGGCACTGTCCCTCTAAGAATTGGTCCTTTCCAGACCCTTCCAGGTCTTCTCAAGGCAAACCCAGATACAGTAAAAACCCCAGGTTTCAGTCCCAGAGGACACACAGAACTAAGCAGTGGGGGGCCTCCACTTCCAAATCTGGGAATAATAAGACTCCCCTCTATGGTAAACTGTCTCAATGACTTCCTTTTAAAATTTCCAAGCACTTATCAACTGACTGCCCCTTTGGGGGGAAAGATTTCTCTTCATGCAAAGAATTGGGAACTAATTACCCAGGACAAATGGGTTTTAAATATAGTGTCCCAGGGATACAGATTTCACTTCCACATGTTGCCAACACCAAGTGGATGGTCGGACCTACCCCCAAACCAGTGAGCAGAGGGCCAAAAGCAAGTACTTTCTCTCTTAAGCATGGGGGCTATTCAACTGGTACCAGAAGAGGAAAAGTGACAAGGCTTCTACTCGAGACTTTTCCTGGTACCCAGAAAAGACAATTCATGGCATCCTATCCTGGACCTGTCTACTCTAAACACCTTTTTAAAGATTCCAAAATTCAAGATGCTGACTCTTCACCAATTACTTCCTATGCTAGGCAAAGATGCCTAGTTGGCAACACTAGATTTAAAAGAAGCATACCTGCACATCCCAATCAGGGAGTCTTGCAGAAGATACCTACGCTTCAAAGCAGGCTACACACTATCCATTCTCTGCACTGCCCTTTGGCTTATCTACTGCACCCAGGGTATTCACAAAGTGCCTGGCACCAGTTATTGCATTTTGCAGGCAAAGAAATATTCAAATATACCCATACCTGGATGATTGTCTAATTCAGGCAGAAAGCCAGGACATACTTTTGAATCATCTGGCCTTTGTAAAACAGGTTCAAACTTGTCTGAGGTACACCACAAATGAAAAGAAACCCAGTAACCTGTCAACAAGTTATATTCCTAGGAGCAAGTTTGAATACAACTTCCCAGATGGCTTACCTCACCCCAGAGAAACAAATTCATTTGACAACCTACTTCAAACAAGTGGCCTCCTGCATTCTTCTAATTCCATATGCAAGAATGCATATGAGGAAACTACAGTGGTATCTAAAAAGCCTATGGTGTCAACATTCTCAAGACCTAAAAACAATGGTTCCTTTCATACCTTGCCTACGCCTAGAGTTCCTTTGGTGGGCAGACGCCTGCCACCAAAACAATGGACTACCTTTCACACCACCCCCTGCTGCCCAAACCCTAACAACAGACACATCAGACTATGCATGGGGGGGGCTCACCTGGCAGGGAAGTGCATTCAGGGCAAATGGAATCCAAGTCAAATGCACCTGCATATCAATCAAAAAGAAATGTTAGCTGTACAGAATGCTCTGACAGCCTTCAAGGACCATATTCTTCCAGGGCAACTAATGGTAAAGATAGACAACACCACTGTTATGTGGTACATAAACAAGCAGGGGGGGTACACATTCTTACCCCCTCCGTAGACTAGCCATGGCATTGTGGAACACAGCCTTGAGCTGCCAAGTGCACCTACAAGTTCAATTCCTGCCAGGAAAATTAAATACACTGGCAGACAGACTAAGCAGAAACCTCATGGACCCACATGAATGGAAACTGGAACCAAGGATTTTCAACATGTTGACAAGTCCAGATATAGACCTGTTTGCTTCTCCCCAGAACTACCAATTGGACAAATGTTGCATAAGGATTCCCCACAAACAAGCCTGGAAAGTGGATGCTGTGTCCTTCAGCTGTCTATGCCTTCCCCCCTCTGCATCTGCTCTCCAAAGTACTACTAAAAATCAAACAGGACAAACGAAGGATGATTTTGATTGCTCCAGACTGGCCGCGCCAACACTGGTACCCCCTCCTGCACAGTGTGTCACGGTTATCTCCATGGCACCTGCCTCAGACTCCTTCCCTGCAGTCTCAACAAGAAAACCAGATTTTGCACCCTCAGCTTCTAACACTGAACCTTGCAGCCTGGCTAATTACCTAATCTCTCCTTTACCATCCCTCAACAAACCTGTGATGGATATCACTTTAGAGGCAAGGAGGCCTAGTACTAGAAAATCTTATGCTGAAAAAATGTTAAAGATTCTGTGCCTGGAACCAATCTCAAGGGATGAGCACAGCAGCGCCCAATTTACCTCAGATTTTACAATACTTAACTGAACTGAGATGCTTCACAAGGACCTGTCTTTTTCCTCCATTAAAATCCACGCCTCAGCCATTTCAGCTCATTATAACACAGAACCTCCCCTCTACTCTCATCCACTGCTCAAGCAGTTCCTCAGAGGGTCCAGAAATTTGAGACCACCCAGGAGAGCTCCAACCCCAGCCTGGGACCTCAACTTTGTCTTGGAGAAACTCACTCTACCTCCTTTCGAGCCAGCTGCTACTGCAGACTTAAAATTTCTTTCTTGGAAAACAGCTTTCCTTTTAGCAATCACTTCAGCAAGAAGGGTATCTGAATTACAGACCCTTATGGCAGTGGAGCCTTTCATCATCTTTCATGTGGTTAGGGTGTCCCTCAGAACCAATCCATCCTTCATGCCCAAGGTGGTATCCAGTGTGGCTGTTAATCAGTCCATTCATTTGCCAACCTTCTTTCCTAATCCACAGAATAAAGGGGAACGGATACTGCATTCCTTAGATGTGCACAGGCAACTTGGATTTTACTTGGACAGGACTAAACCTCAAAGGAAATCTGAACAACAACTGCTGGTGGCATTTGCTGCAGGGTCAGAGGGGAGGCTATTTCAAAGCAAACCATTTCTAAATGGATAAGCCATTGCATTCATTTCTGCTATAAGCACCATGGAAAACCTATCCCCCAGGGGAACAGACCTCACTCCACCAGGGCCGCATCTACCTCTGCAGCCTTTCTCAGAGGTGTCCCTACCAGGGACATCTTAGAAGCTGCTACCTGGAATTCTGTACATACTTTCACCAAGCATTATCATTTGTCAATTTTCACTAAATCCAGATTTGGCTTTGCCACTGCAGTCTTGCAGGGCTTTATAATTGGCCGTAATGCTATCTAAATTCCTCCTCCCAACCATAGCTTTGGGAATCCACCCAAATGTAATGACTGCAACAGTGAAACATGACGAACATAGTACAGTTGTGTACACTTACCATAAATGCAGATGTTCGAGTGTATTCACTGTTGCAGTCCTGGTTACCCTCCCTCCAGCCCCCTGACTTCTTTTGGCTGTACCTCTACTTTCCTTTACTATGTTTAAAAGCCTTTTTGGTGTATTTGCTTTCTTTGTTGTACTTTTATATTTAATTGCTTCCCATTAGGGGGGCACCTGACATCTTGGGCCTGAAAAACTGATGTAATGGCGTTGGCTGCATGTTTTATACCCCTGACGACCTGACGTCTTGGAAGAAGGGACAGCAACTGACGCAGGACCCAAGACTTTGTTAATCAGGCCGATTGAGGGATACCTGCAAGCAGATAACCCAAATGTAATGACTGCAACAGTGACTACACTGGAACATCTACATTTATGGTAAGTGTACACAACTGTACTTTTCCTGTTTAGTATTCCTTATCTCAACTACAATTACCTAGTAAGAGTCTTACCTGATCTGTTGTAACCTTGGGCTCAAAGTGAAAATGCTACATTTAGAATAGTGTGCTACCCCATTTAACAAAGACAATAAATAAATAAATATATGCTTATTCTAAAACTGGCAAAACCATAGGCTTCTTATGCACTACTTTTGTAGTACACGGAGTACATTCTGACATCAGAGAGGTACATAACAAGTTAACTGCTTTTCAGAGTTGTTATACTGTAGTCTCATACTAGCGGATTACAACATCCAGCTTGGAACAATGCTTGGAAATGGTAGCAGCTTTAAAAACTGTAAAATACTGCACTTTGACCTAAAAGGCAGGCTGATGTGTTTAACAGCTTTTAAAGCTGTTGGTGAATCAGAGGTACATTTATCTGCTGGCCATTGTCTATTTATTTATATATTTATTGAGATTTGTTTACCAGGAAAGTCAAACTGGACAGAATTGCCACTTTTCATCAGAAACCTAGGGAGGAATGCTCCTTGGAAAATTAAATGAGGTTATGGAGAGATTAATTAGTATATATGCAGTGAAAAAAAGCATTACATAGATGCATACAAAATAATAGTGAGGAATATTCACATTATGAAGCTGAACTTTGGTAAAGGGTACAGCCATTGCAGCAGGGTGGAAATTCACATAGGCTGATATTGATATAAAAATCACAGTATGATTATTGGGAGGTCAGATTATAAACACAATTAATGAAGGAGAGTTTATATGAAGAAAGTGCAAATGTAAATGCAAAGCAGAACATCAAGGTAAAACATTTGTTTTGTATGAAGACTATACCGCTGGATACTAGCATGATTGTAGTTGAAACAGTGCATATATGTAAGATGTGGTTATTTAAAAGGATGAGGTCAAAATAGATTAAAGGAGCAAATGTAATGGGGAGGGGTAGAGGGGGGTTTGAGAGTGTGAATGTGAGGAAAGGTGTATATTAGTGATAATTTGCCAAACAGACACAAGCTGAGTGACCATAGGCTTTATATCATGGAGAAGTGCTAATAAATGTGAGAGGTATTGGTTGGGAGACTAGTTAGAGGGTGTGAAATGCACTTTTTTTTAATTGGACATAGTACAAGAGCAAAGCCATGCGTTAGCTAGAAATTGTGTTAGTACCGATTTAAAGGTATGGACCTCTCAACTGTACAGATTTTCACAAAATGTCCCAGATTTTTCCTCACAATTTTGTTCCATTTTTCATAAAATTGTGGTTTTCTAGCAAAATCATTGGCAAATCTTTGAAGATATAAGTCAGAAAATAAAAAAAAGACATTTGAGTTTCAGAGTTCATACCCTTCAGAAAATTCATGCTAATGCAAAACCTGTTATTCTATCTACTTTCTAAGTTTGTAAGAGTAATATTTAAAAATTGCCCCCCCCCATTATTTATGGTTTTGTCCAGATTTCTTACTCTAACAGGATGAGAGGTATGAGTCAGGACATTGCTCACTTTTCTTAAGTGGACTAGGGAGTGAATTCCTAGTTGTAATTACAGCATCAGAGAACATGGTATTTCTGGCAGATTTTTGAGCTTTGCTTATAGAGATGATTTTTTTTATCATTGGATTGAAGAGGTCTTTTGGGGTGATAGTTACGGAGGGTGCTGCTGTCAACAGGGCAAGGTAAAGGCGTATGTGTTATGTCATGGTTGAGGAATAAATAGCTGGGTATTAGTTGATGGGATGTTTCAGGCTAGTTTAGTAGTTTCAGGTTGGAACAGTGATGGGACTAATAGGTTTTGTTAGCTGCAAATGTGACTGCTTTATTATACCTTCGTTCTTAGCTTCTTCATCATCAAAACCTGTAGATTCATGAGGATTGATGCACCATGTAGAAGAGAAGGTTATAGATGGGTGGTAGATACAATTTTTTTTGTGGAATTAGTGAGGAAAGGTTTTGATCTGTTTTTTTTTTCAATTCTGTTATGAATGTGTAGATCAATTTTTAGGTTGGCATCTATGGCAAAAGCTGATAACTTGGTATATGAGACTATTTCAATTTCATTTTTTCAGTGAGGTGATTTTGAATTTTTTGTTCTGTCTTTGATGTGTAATATTTTAGGCCTAAGTAAAAGTCTGGCATTACTATAACGAATTAGGATCAAGTTGCTGATGTTCTTAAAATGGATTCTCGGACCTTTGTTGTTGAAGTTAAGTTTAATTCATTCCTCAAGGACATTAATAGCCTGGTTGTGATTGTTGACTTGGTCATAACCTTCTATACCATATACCT
This sequence comes from Protopterus annectens, assembly GCF_019279795.1. Taxonomy (NCBI): domain Eukaryota; kingdom Metazoa; phylum Chordata; order Ceratodontiformes; family Protopteridae; genus Protopterus; species Protopterus annectens. The sequence continues at coordinate 1,874,584,314 of NC_056732.1, forward strand.
TTCAGAGATGTTATGCTGCAGAACACACAGTAACCACCACAGAATGGCAGTGGAAACTTTTTCCTAGTTTGAAAGCCGGAATATAAAATGTGGCAAAGTAAAAAGTGTTTTAAAGCTTTTAGGCTGTTTGATCTTGAGCACGCTTTGCTTGTGGCTACTTTCGTTGTGGCAACACTGATTGTCTTACAGCTTCCAAAGCTGTAAAACAGTTTGCACTCCTCATTTCTTGCATAGCACTAGAACTGACAGTACTTCAGGGCAGCCAAAGCTTAAAATATTACAGACAATTAATTATGATACAGTTTCTTCAGTCTTAATGAGTTATGAATTTTAAGGTAGTTATGCATAGACAGCTGATCATAAACCTAATTGCCCTTCTCTGTTTAGCAGTGTGCGTCATATTTTTGACTTTGACTTCACCCTTAATCACTTTTGACCTTTGCTGCTCACTATCTGGAGAAGCCATTTTTAACTGGTTAGACTCAATAGGGTGCCTTGACCTATTAATATGAATGAATTTCATTATCTGTCCTTTGTTATTTACGAGTACAAAATGGAGACTGAAGAAGCCACCATTTCATTGGTTAGGCTTTGAGAGTGCTTGTGGGCAAGGAAGTATGTAATAGGAGGGAGCACAGGCCTTACGAGTTGTTCATTAATTTCTGCATGAGTATGGAGTATGTACTCCATTGTAGATTCACTCATTAAGAAACACAGATAAATCTCACTGTTGTACTTACTTCAAAGCTAAACCATTCATCTGTCTGCATAAACCATTTTTACAACTTAAAATCATAACACATTGCTCTAAGTTTTGTGTGTATAAATTACCATTGTTATACATAAATGGTTAGTTTAGTAGATAAGACTAATTTTTCTACTTTATTAATATTATTGTATTTGTTTTTTTCCACTTTGCATATGCTTACCTATTATTTTCTTCACCTTATATAATCTATTGCTTTTATTTCTATTGTTGATTCATTTTGCTGTTTATATGCAACATTCACTTTACCAGACTTTTTTTTTTTAATTTGGATTCCATATTACTGAATCTCAGTGGCTAGAGTATTTATGTCTCTACTGCAGTTTGTCATGGAGCCTCGGTCATTGCTGAAAGGGGTCAAATTCACCAGTTCCCCTTTATGGTTAATAAACTGAAATACAGTATCTTGTACTGTATGCTAAATGCTATGTATAATTAAAGGTGACACCTGATAACACTAGTGATTTGTGTTCCTCTTGTCAAACGTTGGATGATTTGTTTACCATTACTAGTAGTAATTCTAGACTTACTGATGACAATCACACTTGTGCAATTGGCACATCTTGGAGAACTGTTGTTACATATATTAATGAACAAGATTACGAGATAAAAAATATGAGGCAAAGTGCAAATAGAGCACATTTCAGAAAGGAAGTTTCTATTGTCTGTAAAGTTCATTCAACCCCTATTTAAACATGATAATACCAAGGACAACTTTCCACTCAGGATAAAAGTAAACAGCAATCCAAGGATTCAGAACATGCTGAAGAAAAATAAACTAATGTCTATAATGCAAAGAGAATTTATACTAAAAAGGACACTGCTTTCTTATGTAACACACAAATTACAGGGAATGGTAACATTATTCAGTGAGAAAGCCTGCAGTCTGCGGAACAAAGCATCATTTTTCCAACATAAAAGGTAGAAAAAGAAGCAAAAGACAGATGTTGACAGCATGGCTTAAGCTGTGAATGTACAAACCCAGCTGGATGAGAATCGTGTGCGTGAAAATGTAATGCACAGTGACAACAGTGGGATTAATAAGACTAGTGGTGATGAGGATCATTCCTTTGTAACAATTGATGGAGGAGATATTACTGAATTAGAAGTTGAAGATTTTCTTGTAATTGGAGATTCAGTTATTACTGTTTTTATTCAAAATGGTACAATTGATCTCATCTGCAAGGAATCTCTGACTGTTACAATGGAACTTAAAAGCTCTCATATTTGCATAGTTTGCACACGTGTTTGGACATATTTTTCACAAGTCACATATAGAAAGGAGAGTCAGGTCAGCATGAGCCAAATTTTTTTTTGGATGAATACCTACATGTAAACAATGGCCCATTAAAAAAATTGAAATGTGTAGAGAATCCAAGCCTCATTTTGGGCACATATGTGTTTAGACAGGGTGATGTGTACTTGTCAAGACAAGGGAAGAGAATTTTTGGAGGAGATACACCAGTATTTCGCTAACACAAGATAGGATTTTTGCCAGGTCAGAAATGTAACAGTTCAAAGATAGTAACATTTGATGTATCTCTGATGGTTGTTAATGCTAAGAGACTTAGTAATACAGTTCTATATTGTAAAATTGATTACATTCTTAGATTGATGCTGTTCTTGTTTGTGAAAAGTGGTTACAGATCAATGACTGGAAACCGGTTCTGTCATGGTATAAATGTTATTAGTATTTCTGCAGACATTCTAACAAAAAATCAGGTATTATTATAGGTATTAAAGATAGCTATGAGACTTGTGATTATTACATGTTCAGTGATAACACCAATAATATAGACTGTGTAACTGTGACAGTAAAAACAACCCTGGAATATATAACAATTGTTGTTGTGTATAGACCACCAAAGTCAAGTGCTGATGACTTTGAAGAAATTGTACATTTCTTGCATGAAACACAGGAGAAAAAAATAATAGTGGCTGCGGACTTAATTTTATTTCAATCTGATTTTGGTAAATTTGATTCAACAACATTAGTAAGGAAATTATTTACAATGTATGTTCATGAACAATTGTTTCAGATTAAAAAAAAACTACCAGGGAACAGAACATACTAATATAACATCAAAGGAGGTGCTGAAACCAACTGCAACAAAATAACCTTTATTTAGCACTTTCATCCCCTAATATCAAGGGACTTCATCAGAATGATACTCACACACACAAGACCGTAGCTATTAAATACAAAAAATTGATCACATGCTATTTAAAAGCAATGAAAAATATTAAAAGTTAAAAATAAACTGCAAATTGATATAATTCATAATAAAAGTATTCTTATTTAAAATTAGCTTTCAGTTTTAAAAAACAAGAAATGGACACCATCTCATTTAATCCTAGTGTCTGGTAAGTGTGTAAAAATAATTACCACTAAAGCTACCTTTTCTGTTAAAGCAAATGCCAAGCTCCTCTCCTTAGACTATGTATTTCCTACTCTACTGCAAAAAACAACAATGCATGCTCAGCATTTTGTTCTCTATGTTTGTATAAAGTATTAGTATGTCTTTTATTATCTATATCTTATAAAGGTTCATAAATGCATTTCTTCAATTTTCTCTCAATTTTTCTGATGCGGCATGCTGGACATGTCTATATACATCACACCACATGTATTATAATTGTATTTACCTTTTTTAACAATAATTCTGGACTGGACATTGATTTCACTTCCATTATGAATATACAATATTTGCAAGACCAGCACTATAACATCTTATGCGAAACATTATTAATGCTGTCTGGTAAATTTTTAAATAAAATCTTAACATTATACCCCTTCTTATATACGACAGTCTGATACCTACTGGTTTTGAAGTATTGGCATCATTCACCAATAAGTGCCAATTCTTACTACGTATAAATTCAACAAATTTACTATCACCACAATAGGAAGTAATAAAAGAGATGTTAAAGTCAACATTGTCATCATCATCCATGGCTTTTAAATCATTGTGTCTAGATGTTGAAGATATAGCTGATTCACCACCATTAAAACTACTTTTTGGTTTACACTGAAAATGAGTTGACTCTTTTGTATCATAATGGAACATAATGACCATTTTTCCTTTTTGCCACCACCTCATCCATAATTTCTTGTATGAAATAAATCAAGTATCCCCTTTTCCTAAACATATCAAATAATTGTTTACATTCTAATATAAAGTAATTGGAAACAGAAACCATCTGAGTTGCTCTTACCAGTTGCCCTTTAACTACAGCTTTCTTCTGATGTAAAGGATGACAACTCGTGAAATGTAAAAACAAGTTTGAATAAGTTGGCTTTCAGTGAATATAAACTCACCTTTAATGTAATCTTTTTTAATATGAATGTCTAGGTAGGTTAACTCATCAAAAGTAACAGTATGAAAAAAAAATCCCAAACGTTGCTGGTGTTATTAATGTTTCCACTACATATATAATCTAAAACTCTTGTATATAAAACCCATGAATAAATAAAAGTACTATTGTGAATTAATTTTTCTACCCATTCGACCATAATTATATTAGCAAACAATGGACCATGTGATGCTCCCCTGGCTACTTCTATAGTGTGTCTGAAATACTGACCCTCAAAGTAGATACCATTCCAGATCTACATCATGGGTTTAACAGTGAATACGTTCTTAACATCAGTAGTAATAAAATGCAAGGTATCAGAAAATTAATATTATTGTATTTAGATGTAAAATCCCTAGAATCTTTACATAAATAATTTATTTGGGACAAACTGGATTTTAACTCAGAATTAATACATTTGGCAATGGGGTTAGTTTTTGAAACTGCAGCACCAACTATCAATCTTGAAGGTGGGTTGTATAAGTCTTTATATATTTTTGATAATGCAAAGACCATGGGTACTGATGGTTGTTGTATATGTAAATGATTATATTGTTCAGGTGTTAATTGGCCTTGATAAATGTATAATGTATAGCTATACCAATTTTCTGATAAGCTTTATTGACTTTATTGAGTGAGGCTTATTCATAAGCCTCATCATACAAGGAACTGAACATTTTTTGTATATAATTCATTTGATTAACAACAACCAACCCTCCACCTTATCAGGTTTCCTGATTCTAATATTGGTATTTGACTTTAAGTCATCAATTAATACCTATTGTAGTTATTGCTGATTTTATAATGGGAAAACGTATCCATAAAGTCGAGCTCATAAACCTATTCAAAAACATATAAAGAGGAGTGAAGTGGAGGGTTAAAAGTACTAGGCTTTTTCAAACCTCTGTTAATTTCAGAATTTAAAAAAAATCAGTATTTTTGTCTTGAAAGAGCAACTTCAAATTTAATTTCCTAATAAATAACTTAAAACCACTTAAAATATTATATACATATATATATATATATATATATATATATATATATATATATATATATATTAAGACCTTTTGTGAGAACAAAGGGAGACCCATTACTAAATAAGTCAGCATGAGCAGTATCAACTCAGTAACATCTGCAATTATACATAAAAAGTCCGTGGCTGTATTGGGTGCAACTTTTAAGGGTGTGATGTCCAGCAAATCATTTCCCAGAACATCATATTCATGTAAATTCATCACCATCTCCTGTATTTCTCTTGTTTGTTTTTGTTGGTTTCTCTTGGATAGCTGGTAATTTTGAGATGGTGGATCCACAGTGGAATGAAATTGGTCCAGTTTGTGTTGAGGACAAATATTCTTGGCTTTCAATCGTTCTGACCGCCAAAGTGGGGAAAATTCTAAAGGGGTTGCTTCTATATGTAGAGTATTGTAATCATAAGTGTTATCATTAATAGATGCATCACAAGTCTTATTCATAGCATCATAGGAAGTTACTAGGCTATTGGCCCTGAGGCCCTTACAAGCCTAGCCAAGAATTTATCCCATGTTCCAACAAGTCAGCACTCTTTGCCACTGTCCAGCAGGGACACAGGTGGAATCCCAGGGGTGTATTTTCTGTTTCCCATCCAGTTATCCATGTTGCACTTAAAAAGGCTTAATGAGGTTCTCTGCTTTATGTGGAGAGGGAGACTATTCCACAAAAGGGGGAGTCTCTGGGACACAAATCTGTCCCACCAACAAGTCCTGTTGATGTCACAGACCAGGTTGAGCCACATGTGAGGGTTACTAGAGTGGAGCTTGACTTTCGGATATGCAGCAGTCCCATCAGGGGTCTGAGATTGCTTTGTGTGCCAGACAGAGGTCACCTCTGAGGAGTCTGTAGGACACTGAGTAAAGGGACAGGGCTTTTAGCCTATCTGTGTAGGGTAGATGCTTGAGGCCCTGGATTCACTGGGTGAGGAATCTCTGTGGTCTCTCCAGCTGCTTGAGGCCCTGGATTCTCTGGGTGAGGAATCTCTGTTGTTTCTCCAGCTGCTGCATGTGCTTTGTGAGCTACATACTGAAAGGGACATTGTATTCAATAATCTGTCTTATAAGGGAAGAATGCAGGGATGCTATGACCACCTTGTCCCTGGATGAGATACCCTTACTAATAAGGTGGGCCTTGTAGAAAGCTTTCCGTACAACAGAGCCAATATGGTGGTCAAAAGTCAGTTTGCTATCAACCTGGGTTCCCAAGTCCCTTACGTCTGATTGTGTGCTTAGTGCCTTATTATCAATGTGATAATTTGTGGGAAGGTCATTCTCCCCAAAAGGGATGATGATGATGCATTTTTTGGCATTCAGTTTGAGGCCATGTTTCTGGCACCAGTCATTTGTTTCGGTGAGACCCTCTTGGAGGATATCCGCATCACTACGGGAATTGATGACAGCACCCAGCTCGCAGTCATCAGCATACTTGGTCAGCCATAGCCCGCTAGATTTGGCCTGCACCTCTGAGAAGTATATCCCAAACAGCAGAGGCCCCAAGACTGATCCCTGGGATACACCACTTGTTATGGGTCTACTACTTGAGGTGGCTACCCTTATTATGACTAGGTGGGTTCTATCAGTGAGTCAGTTTGCTACCCATTTGGTAACATATGGATTAATGCCTAGTTGAGATAGTTTGTCTATTATACCTGAGTGGGTAATAGTATCAATGGCCTTGGCCAGGTCAAGGTAGGCAGTGTGCACCTTCTTACCCTCGTCCGTGGCCTTGGTGACTGTTTCAAAGAAGTCAACCAAATTTAACAGGCCTAGTTCAGTTGTTTGTGAAATGGGTGGGCTCAGATAGATTTTATTTTCATAAAGCAATCTATCCCATTCAAGCTTTTTAGCTTTTTTTTAATTTTTTACACATTCACTGTCCACTTTATTAAACACACATAAATATTGTGACTGATAAGTATCATCTGTAAATATTTCATAATATGTTTATCAAGAACAGAAATGTGAACCATTAATTGTTCCATAGCTATTTGGTTGTGTTTAATGAATAAATTCATTAATTCACACCCATGTATATCAAATAATTACAACAACTCTTTATGCAATAGTGATTGTGCTTTCAAACTGGTCGGAAATTTCCAAGCCCTTTGGTGACATGGCTGAGTTTAATACATTCAATAATGTATGTATTCTCAATTTGTAACTTTTTATACTGAAGTAGTTTCTTTTCAAAATCAAACAAAGATTGAGCAACAGTCCTTACATTTTGATGTGCCGTGACCCCAGTATCATTATTTAAGGTAAACCAACTATTCAAATAGGACTGGGCTGTTCCTGACAGATTTAAGGGGTGTTGCACAATAGGTGGTTGCGGAATAGGGGATTGCAAATTCCCAGTGACAGTCATAGGACCCTTATGTTGTACTGGTATTGAATTGTCCACATGCCAATATGAATGAGCCATCCCACCTGGAGAATGTAAACTATGGTCTATCTGTTGTGCTGGTGGTGGAGTGTTGGTTCGTTGATTAGAACATTGCTGATTAACGGACGCCGAGTAGCTTGAATCTTGCTCCGGTCCTGCAACATGGCAGCCTATTGACATCTGTAGTAGTAAAGTTAAATAATGCACAGATTGCTGCAAGTTGTCATATTGTGCTTGAGTAAAAAGCAGTTGAGATCCGTCACTGCTAACCGCCATACTGTGATAAAATGGAAACAAACAAATGTAACATCAAAGCAGGCTCCAAAACCAAGTGCAACAAAATAACCTTTTGATTCAACACTTTCATCCCCTAATATTGTGGGACTTCATCAGAATGATACACACACACAAGACCGGAGCTGTTAAATACAAAAAATTGATCACGGGCTATTTAAAAGTAATGAAAAATATTAAAAGTTAAAAAAAAAATACAAATTGATAAAATTCATAAAAAAGTGTGCTTATCTAAAATGAGCTTTCAGTTTTAATAAACAAGATACAGACATCATCTCATTTAATCCTGGAGTCTGGTAAGCTTGTAAAAATAATTGCCACCAAAGCTGTTGTTTCTCCAAAAGCAAAGCTCAAGGTCCCCTCCTTGGACTACATATTACCTGCTCTACTGCAAAAAAAAAAAATTATGCTCAGGATTTTGTTATATATGTTTGTACAAAGCATTAGTATGTCTTTTATTTTCAATCTCATATAAATATTCGTAAATGCGTTCCTTCAGTTTTCTCTCTGTTTTTCGGATGTAGAATACCAGGCATAATTTACAGTAGGCTATATACACTACACCACATGTATTACAATTGTATTTATCTTTTGTAACAATAATTCTGGACTGGACATTGATTTCACTTCCATTATAAACAGCTGGTCAGATTCTCTGCCACCGTTCCATTAGACTGGCCTTATTTGTATGTTTTCAAGGACAACAGTTGCCTGGACTGAGCAGTTTAGTAAACAGTAAGACCTTTGAAACGATAAATTTAATATGATCAAAAGTATGCAAGCAGGAAATGATCCAAAGTACAAAAAACACAATTCAGACAGCAGATGAGTTTGTAGCACCTCTCCCACTTACAAAGCATAAACATAATATTGTTTTAAAAAATAAAAGAATAGCAGAAATTTCAGAGTAATACATGCAGGATAGAATAATGCAAAATGTGTAGGGTTACTGTGGGAAGAAGAGTATTGGGGTGCACTTACTGCGGAATAGAAACTAATGGGCATAAGGCTGGGGGTGAAGGAAGTCTCCCCTGACTTTGAGTGGAGTCAGCAGGTATCTGAATGCTGGAACTTAGGAAGATGACCTCAGAGTTTACAGCCATGTACACGGCCTTTCCACTGATCTTCACTGACACTGGCTGAGTAGTTGCTGTTGTTGTGGTTGCACACAAATTCTGTTCATCTTGTGTGTGTACAGTGCTGTCTAAATAAAGGATTGAAGATAATGCCTGATAGATGTGGATTCCTGTTGCCCTGTAGAGAATTTCTGCCCATGAGATGACAGGAACATGACATGACCTACTTATACAGTTACTGGACTTCTGTATGTCAGTCTATTACAATTGGAATTATCTGGGCATGATGGGACACTTCTAAAATCCAATACTGCAGTGATAAGTTTACATTGGTTATGCATACACATAATATCATTTTGATATGAAGAACTGATGTACTGGTAATAACTGAAATAAATCCTTCGAATGCATACAGTTTGCTCAGTCACCAGTAAGAGAAATAATTTATTTATATTTCTGTTGAAGAGAAAAATAAGGCTGTGGTGTAAAACAAATCTAAAGTGTATTATCGTAAGATAACAGACTTTTTCTGCTATTAGATTTATCATGTTCTACTATATCATATGCCATGATATTGCATCACATTATCTTCATTGTCTGTAACTTAAGAAGCTGTATTGATCTAATAACATAAAACCATTAGTCAGAAATGATCACACTGACAGTGCATTTCTAATCAGAAGGAAATGCTTAGTGGAAAAGTGCCAGACACTGCAATTCTGCTTAAAAGGAGCACTTTTAATGAACCGTCCTACTTACAAGATCGCTTTGGATGAGAAGAATGTGAAGTGAAGCTGGCAAAAGCACAAATAAGGAGGTAAGATACTGTGGGATAGAATCTGCTTACAGAACATCAGGTAGGAAAGTTTGCAAAAATGATGAAATCAGTTCTGTACTGACTGTGCGGTTCAGGGACAGGTGTACAGCCAAAGAAACTGAGTATCATAAAACCAGCAGAAATAAGAATGGAAACTAACATGGTCTACAGGAACACACACAGGGAGTTTAAGATGCATCCTGGCGGGGGTATATAATGGTTATGGTAGTTACCTCACAGACACAAGGTAAAGGGTTTGATTCTCCCCTTTGGTCACTGCCTGGTTATTGGATAGTCATGTAACAGTCTGCAGCTGGATTGCCTACTATTTACCTATGAAGATATGCAAGAGAAATTGCATAAAAGGCTGGAGAAGAAAATGGAAAATTTGCTTGGTGTGAATGTGTGACCGAACTTCTTCAGCATAAATGGTCGTGAACATATGAAAGCAAAAGATTTACAAATGTAGCATATCCTTGTTTGTTTACAAAGGTAGCATATCCCTGTTTGTTTACAAAGGTAGCATATCCTTGTTTGTTTTGGGGTGATATTGGGTTAACTGATGAAGTGCAGAATATGAAGCCAATTTCACATCCTGTGGTACATCAGTGCCGTCAGTTTAGGATGGAATTTCTTCTTTCTGGGTTCTGCAGGAGAAGAGAACAATGTTAGGGTCTACAGACAGCAGCCGTTGTCCTGGGTTGCTGCATAGCACAACATTTCTGTTATTTTCTAGTGGTCACTGGTAGATCTGAGGTTGCATTTTGTTGTTATGATGTGAGTAGATATATGAGCATCTGTTGTAATGTGCAATAGAAGATGTGCATGCATGTTTTTAGAGAAGCAGATATCTACTCATTTCTGGAAGCTTAAGGCATTACTACTAGAGACCAAAGGGAATAAAACACACGAGAGGGAAGTGCATTGTTTTCTCTTTTGAATCTGTCTCTGCCTATTCTGATTCCGCATATCACGTTTTGTGCCCCAGAAGAAGCCTGGTAGCACAAAGTAATAATGCTGACACTTTTCCATGGGAAAATATTCATGGTTTGTGACCATCTGAAGAGGGTTTAACTTCATCAATCTTTAACCACTTAGGGGAAAGTCATTGGGAATATGCAGGACGTCTTTCTGGGCTAAGCATCAAAAATAAACTATCAGGAATTTGGCTTGTATTTCCAAAGTTCTCAGATACAGAATGTGGGCACCTTATTTATAGACTCATAATGCCAGCAAAAAGTGGCTTTCCATCTAACTGCTTATGCCCCGTCTTCTTAGTACTTATTTAAGAGTGGTTTCCATCTGACTGCCTCAGTGCAAAAAGGAATACGGAAACTAATCGTTGCATTCTTGTACTTAAAATGCTTGCTGTTTGTGGAAAATGAAGAAAGGTTTGGTATTAAAACATTATTGCAAGCTTAGTTTATGCCTATATTTAAAACTCACACCCATGTTTTAACAATGTAAATCAGTGCAGATTATGTAAAACTTCTTTACTTGGAGGTATAATATGCTCTTCATCAAATAATTAATTCCCATTTTTTGAGCACACTAAACTAAAAAGTATTCCTTTTTATCAGAGGACTTGGTGCTGGTGCATCTTCTGCAGAGTTAACTGCTTATTTTGATATTTTTCTTGGTACCTCACAAACTTGTAAAATAATTGTAAGTAAGTCAGATGTCCTGTGAGGGTTTTTAATCAAGTGTGGTTGCTGACCACCCTTTACACATGAGTACTTCTAAACTGCAGTCTATCTCTGATTCAGTGTTTGGGTACTGCATTTTCTCTACCATTTTTCCAGCTTTGATTGGCAGCAAAGAAACTTAAGTATCTTATATTCAGAGAAAATCCTGCACTGTGAATTTCAGTGTTGACCTTTTGGCTTATGTTTGATTTAATTATGGCCACTCAGGCTTGACCCTTTTCCAGTATGTATCAGGTGCATTTCCTTAGCTGTAACGTAAGCTTAAAATGGATTATAAAATTTATATTTTAATTTAATGTAAAGCGGATTAAAAGTTTGTGACTTCATTCAGCAGTGACTGAAAATGTATGGTGAGTGTAGAAGAACCTTCTTTTACTTGAGGGATGATTATTTTAAAACCGTTAAGAACACCATTACCACTTAGTCACAGATATCGCCTTCCCATTGCTATAATTCTCCTGGTCTGTAATGCTTTGTTTGCCCTCATCCTGCTAAGTTACCCTGTATACTGCAAGCCAGATACTGGCACCATTTCTTCATATTCAGCTAAGTGAACCTCAGACATGTTCAGTGTGTCATGCAGTTGGCAGGAGAACATTGTAATATCAACTACATTAAAGCACTTTATCACTAAACAACCATAAACCTAGTCCTGGGAGCAGGAGTAAGATTGCCGTATTACATCACTATATTTGAGAACTGCATGTTCAAAAGAAAGTAGCTTTTTGTGAACTGTGTCCTTGTATATTTAGAGCATGGAATTGTCATACACTGCGGAGCAGTTTTGCTTCAAATGACACTAGCAGGACATAGACCTTACACAATTAATCTACGTATTCAAGGACAGGTGGTCTGATATTTTGCATGGTGGAAAATTCACTTTTTTCCTGGGTTGATCTCGGGGTGTCATAGTTTGATTTCTTCTCACATCACCGTGTTTATTCACTCAGACATTCCAACACAACGTCTGCAGAGTTTTATGAAGCTTTTATTGAACAGAATCCTTCACTTCTCTGATACTTGTGAATATATTTCATGCAACCTTAAAGCCCCCTGGTTTAAGGTCTTGAGCGGTTGAATGTGGTAATTATCGTTTACAAGTTCTGCTCACTTTCTGCTGTTAATTTCCAGCACTGATGCTTGTGACTTTGTCTTATCAGTTTTTCAAAGATATGAAACTAAATATTTTCCACATTGCAGTTCATCTTTTACTGTCACCTCCAGGTTCTCTTTGTCTATCGCATGAGTTTGTATGCATTTGTGTTTCTTTGGCAGTTGACTTGTAGATTTTTTTACATCTGAAGAATATGTGCCTCTGTGGGGAATGTTGACACTTAATCAAAACTGAATGCTGTTATGATGGTATGAGGCTGCAGAGCATTTAATATCGTATCTGGGCACAAGGAAAAAACTGGTATGAAAGGGTCTGTGCTAACGTTATCAAATCCTGTGCCATGGTCACAGTTCAGATAAACCCTATCACTTTCATCTGCTGTATTTTTTCATTACCACCAAGGTTTTTGCATAGGTAGGCTAATGTGCTTCGCCTGTACCTTCGTTGATTAATACCTACCTTGTTAATCCAGTCCTTAAAGTATGCTGCCACCTTCCACACAGTGGGATTAGGAAGTAAAGGTATGCAGTTCTGTATGAGCAAAACCACTCTGGGGGTATCTGTGCTACACAATGCAGGTACAGTGATAAGGGTGACAAGACAGCTTAAAGCACCATTCAGTGCTTTTTTACGTTCTTTACTTCACAGCTTTGGCAGCACATAAGGATGGCAGAGCCGAAGCACAAACTGTGTGTGACCAAATGCACTTCTTTTCTATATTTGCACTTTAGGAAGCCAAGTGTCTGAGATATGGCAGGCTTACACTGTAGGGCAAGAATGATGGTTGTCAAGCTGTTCTACTCATCTCCCCCATTTTTGAAATGTTTGCTATATTTTAATTTGTAATGGATTCACATACATTAAAAGAAAAAAAAAGACAACCATAGCAACTGATTCCTGTTTCATTGCTATGCAGTATACATATTTTTATTCACTCCATCAGTACTTACGTTTACGGACTTCATGTTAAATAGTAAACGTACTCATCCTCCTCCTTAATATTATTCTGTAAGAATCGTTCACCCAAATTCCATGTACTTGCATGAAATTTACTCCTTCCCTTTTATAAAGATCCTGCCTTCAGTTTTTTATTACATTTACAGTATTCAGTACTTAAATTACAGTTGAAATAGATTTCGACCTCCATTTTCTAGTGAAATTAAAGTTAATCCTTTGTGTACCTAGGCAATTCAGATCATGTACCCAGCTCAAAAGAATCAGTTCTTTAGTTTCAACCCTTTGTGTGTCAAGCATTTTTGTCACAGTACTTCATGGGGAAATTTTAAAATCTAAAAAAATCCAAGCACTGCACTAATGGAAAAGAATAATCACCAGCTGAAAAACACTTAAAAAAATTGCCAAACATTATTTTCACTTTATGCCACACAATCGAACAAGAGAAAACATTTATTCTGCTTAATAAAAAAGTCAGCAAAATCCCAATAACTTTAAAAACACCCCTATATATGCTGTCTACATTATATCACATAAATGGAAAAGTAATATTAATCTGAAATGTAATTCTGACGGAACATTTAAATGTGTTTTTTGTAAACAGCATGGTTATATTGACCATGTTACTGTAACAGCTCTTTTCCATTTGTACATTGTTTGGATTTTTCTGTTATTTTTCTTCACTTCGTCTGCTTGCTTTGCTGATTTGCAATTTTTAAATCTGCCAACTCATTACATTTCCTAATACATGCTTCTGGTTATCTCTTTCGTCCCGCTCTTACTTTTATTATTTGCTAACTACCTGAGAAAAACTTCTCTGATGTCTGCCTAGGTATAAAAATACCTATGCAAACACTTCCATGCAAAATTCCTAAAGCTTGTGGACTTTTTTGCATACTTGTGAGCCTTGCAGATTTTTTCCCATTGTTGTTTTTAAATTGCCTTTCCATTCTATTTTCCAAACCTTTTCTTACTTCCTCTGATTATAGTTGTACAGTATTTTATATGCCCAACTAATTATCTGTTTTAACAGCAGTTTCTCTTCTCTTTGGCTCTTCAACCAAAGCACAAACAGAGCTGACCTTCCATTTAGCGCTCTTGCATTCCATTATCTTAATGCATATTGTGTTGTCATTTCCTGATAGAAGACAGTCTTCAACCTGTAGTCCAAACCTCTGCTTAGTCTCATCTCACTTTTATTACATTTTCTTGCTCAGTTATTAACTCTCAGCACCTCTGTTTCCATGCTAATTGCTGCATTAAATTATAGTCCTTCTCGTCTATTTCCTACTTTCCAACTTCAGTTATTTACTCTCGGCACCTCGGTTTCCATGCTAATTGCTGCATTAAATTATAGTCCTTCTTGTCTGTTTCCTACATTCCAACTTCAGTTATTTTCACTCAGCACCTCGGTTTCCATGCTAATTGCTGCATTAAATTATAGTCGTTCTTGTCTGTTTCCTACATTCCAACTTCAGTTATTTACTCTCAGCACCTCGGTTTCCATGCTAATTGCTGCATTAAATTATAGTCGTTCTTGTCTGTTTCCTACATTCCAACTTCAGTTATTTACTCTCGGCACCTCGGTTTCCATGCTAATTGCTGCATTAAATTATAGTCCTTCTTGTCTATTTCTTACATTCCAACTTCAGTTATTTACACTCAGCACCTCGGTTTCCATGCTAATTGCTGCATTAAATTATAGTCTTTCTTGTCTATTTTCTACATTCCAACTTCAGTTATTTACTCTCGGCACCTCGGTTTCCATGCTAATTGCTGCATTAAATTATAGTCGTTCTTGTCTGTTTCCTACATTCCAACTTCAGTTATTTACTCTCAGCACCTCGGTTTCCATGCTAATTGCTGCATTAAATTATAGTCGTTCTTGTCTGTTTCCTACATTCCAACTTCAGTTATTTACTCTCAGCACCTCGGTTTCCATGCTAATTGCTGCATTAAATTATAGTCCTTCTTGTCTATTTCCTACATTCCAACTTCAGTTATTTTCACTCAGCACCTCGGTTTCCATGCTAATTGCTGCATTAAATTATAGTCGTTCTTGTCTGTTTCCTACATTCCAACTTCAGTTATTTACTCTCAGCACCTCGGTTTCCATGCTAATTGCTGCATTAAATTATAGTCCTTCTTGTCTGTTTCCTACATTCCAACTTCAGTTATTTACTCTCAGCCCCTCGGTTTCCATGCTAATTGCTGCATTAAATTATAGTCCTTCTTGTCTGTTTCCTACATTCCAACTTCAGTTATTTACTCTCGGCACCTCGGTTTCCATGCTAATTGCTGCATTAAATTATAGTCCTTTTTGTCTATTTCCTACATTCCAACTTCAGTTATTTTCACTCAGCACCTCGGTTTCCATGCTAATTGCTGCATTAAATTATAGTCCTTCTTGTCTGTTTCCTACATTCCAACTTCAGTTATTTTCACTCAGCACCTCGGTTTCCATGCTAATTGCTGCATTAAATTATAGTCGTTCTTGTCTGTTTCCTACATTCCAACTTCAGTTATTTACTCTCAGCACCTCGGTTTCCATGCTAATTGCTGCATTAAATTATAGTCGTTCTTGTCTGTTTCCTACATTCCAACTTCAGTTATTTACTCTTGGCACCTCGGTTTCCATGCTAATTGCTGCATTAAATTATAGTCCTTCTTGTCTATTTCCTACATTCCAACTTCAGTTATTTTCACTCAGCACCTCGGTTTCCATGCTAATTGCTGCATTAAATTATAGTCTTTCTTGTCTGTTTCCTACATTCCAACTTCAGTTATTTACTCTCAGCACCTCGGTTTCCATGCTAATTGCTGCGTTAAATTATAGTCGTTCTTGTCTGTTTCCTACATTCCAACTTCAGTTATTTACTCTCGGCACCTCGGTTTCCATGCTAATTGCTGCATTAAATTATAGTCGTTCTTGTCTGTTTCCTACATTCCAACTTCAGTTATTTACACTCAGCACCTCGGTTTCCATGCTAATTGCTGCATTAAATTATAGTCGTTCTTGTCTGTTTCCTACATTCCAACTTCAGTTATTTACTCTCAGCACCTCGGTTTCCGTGCTAATTGCTGCATTAAATTATAGTCTTTCTTGTCTATTTTCTACATTCCAACTTCAGTTATTTACTCTCGGCACCTCGGTTTCCATGCTAATTGCTGCATTAAATTATAGTCCTTCTTGTCTATTTCCTACATTCCACCTTCAGTTATTTACTCTCAGCACCTCGGTTTCCGTGCTAATTGCTGCATTAAATTATAGTCCTTCTTGTCTTATTTCCTACATTCCACCTTCAGTTATTTACTCTCAGCACCTCGGTTTCCATGCTAATTGCTGCATTAAATTATAGTCCTTCTTGTCTATTTCCTACATTCCAACTTCAGTTATTTACTCTCAGCACCTCGGTTTCCATGCTAATTGCTGCATTAAATTATAGTCCTTCTTGTCTATTTCCTACATTCCAACTTCAGTTATTTACTCTCAGTAGCTCGGCTTCCGTGCTAAGTGCTGCATTTAATTGTAGTCCTTCTTGCCTATTTCCTACATTCCAACTTCAGTTATTTACTCTCGGCACCTCAGTTTCCGTGCTAATTGCTGCATTAAATTATAGTCCTTCTTGCCTATTTCCTACCATCCAACTTCAGTTATTTACTCTCAGCACCTCTGTTTCCATGCTAAGTGCTGCATTAAATTAAAGTCCTTCTTGTCTATTTCCTACATTCCAACTTTCCGTCATCACTATTGGTAAAATCTCTTTTCTCCATTCCATGCTGTCTTTTTTCTTCGAATACTTTCTGCTGGTTTACAAATATAATATTTTTGATGGCTGTGGCTACTCTGTTTAAGTGGCTGTATCCAGAACCCTAGTATCTTTGCCTTTTAAAATCTCCACCCATGTTTCATCATCAACCCTTTCCACTTTGATTTGTAATCTGCTTGATTTATGTATATGACCATTACGTGCATAGCAAGTACCCCATCACATCAGGTAAACTTAAACTGCCTTGTATACCATTTAATTGTTGTCCTCATCCATTTCAACATAAATTCCTACTATGCGTTATGTCGCCTATCCTTCCTTGCTGGTTGATAAAAACATGTCTGACTTTTATATAAGACTAAAGAGGCAAAACACATGTTCACTGTTTTTATCTCACTATCCATAATGTTTGTAATCTCTTTTAGTTTCTTCCCACAAGTCCTTAGCTACTATAACAGAATCATTTTTCAAAGTCAAAGTAGACTTTATTGTCATTTAGGACTGCACACGTGTAGCCTAAATGAAATTTCATGCATCAGCTTAATTCTTGAGATTACAAAGGAAAGTGAAACATCACATAGAAGTAGAGGAATAAACATAACAAACAAATACAATACTACTCCCAATACATGCAATAAAGAGCAGAGACATTTACCAACAGTCATATATGAAAAGAATACCCTCCCCGGAGTTAAATTAACCACCCTATTTAAAGTATTACAAAACATACTGCAGATTGAAATGCCCAAGTTGTTTGTCTAATATTGCACTTGAGTGAGTTAAATAATACTGACTATGGATATAACAAATAAATATTGCCCTTACTTTGAATATATGTAAGTGTGTATTGCACAAATAAATAAAAAATGACTTATTATGTGTCCAGACCCCTGGGACTAGTACCCGAATTCAGAACTCTAATCACTGTAGGGTAGAAACTGTTACTGAATCTTGTAGTCCTGCAGCGGATGCTGCGATATCTCCTGCCCGATGCCAGATGCTTAAAGAGTCCACACGCCAGATATGTGTTGTCCTGTATTATTTTGGTGGCCTTTCAGATGCTTCTTACTGAATAAAGATGTTGTATCGATGGAAGACTGGAACCTGTTACCTTCTCTGCAGCCCTCACCATTCTCTGTAGCACCTTCCTTTTTGTAACTGTGCAGCTGCCAAACCACACTGTGAAGTTACAGGTGAGAATGCTCTCTATTGCATCTCTGTAGAAGGTGGACAGAATATGAGGAGGAAGCTTAGCATTTTTCAGCCTTCTTAAAAAGTGGAGGCATTGGTGCACTTTCTTGACCAGTTGGCTGCTGTTTCCCGACCATGAGAGATCCTCTGATATGTGTACACCTAGGAATTTCATACTCTTAAACCTCTCCACACTCTCACCATTGATCCTGAGCACTGGGTGGCTTGTTCTCCTTTTCCTGAAGTCGATGCTAATCTCTTTGGTCTTGCTTACATTCAGGTCAAGGTTGTTCTCCTCGCACCATTTGATCAGAGATATCATCTCCTCTCTGTACACCCTTTCATCCTCGTTTGTGATGTGTCCCACAACTGATGTCATCAGAAAACTTGATAATATGGTTGGACTTGTGGTAAGCATAGCAGTCATGGGTCAGTTTGGTGAATAGCCTGGGCTGAGAACACATCCCTGTGGAACCCCAGTGTCAATCGTGATGCACTTTGAAGTATTCTTACCTGAACACACCTCTCAATGGTGGTCTCCCAATCTGGAAGTCCAGGACCCAGTTACAGAGATGTTTACTGATTCCTAAATGTGCCAGTTTTTCTATCAGCTGCATTGGTACCACTGTGTTAATTGCAGAGCTGGTCTATGAACAGCATCCCCATTTAGTTGTCTTTGCCCTCTAAATGCTCAAGGGAGATGTGTAGTGCTATTCATATGGCATCCGCTGTGGATCGGTTAGCTCTGTATGCAAACTGCAGAGAGTCAAAATCAGGAGGCAGGCATGATGAAAGATGCGTTTGATCAGCCGCTGAAAACATTTCTTAACAGTGGATGTCAGAGCGACTGGTCTATAGTCGTTAGGGCTGGAGGGAGTGGTTTTCTTAGGTAGTGGGATGATGTTAGTTTCCTTGTAGCATGAGGGTACTTTTGCCATGGCAAGAGAGGTGTTAAATATTTCCTTGAGCACTGTGCATAGTTGATCAGTGCAGCCTTTTAACACCTTGCCCATGTTGTCTGGGCCAGCAGCCTTCCTGGGGTTCGCTCTCCTTAAGCTCTGCATCCTTTTCATCAGTGGGTAGATATGTGCCAACCTGTTGTTTCTTTCCTCATATCTACCAAAGAAGGTGTTCAAACTGTCCAGGAATTTGATGATGTCCTCACACTGTGGTGACCTGATTTTGTAGTCTGTGATCTCCTGTATACCTTGCCATAGTCTCCTTCCATCCTTCATGTCTTCAAAGTGTGTCTGCATATTTCTGCCACACTCTCTCTTTTACCCTCCTTTATACCCCTTCTCAGAGTACCTGTTGCTACACTTAGGTCTGCTTTGTCCTTAGCCCTGTAAGCTGCATTTGTCTCTTTCAGAAGCTTATATACCTTAGGAGTGAGCCATGGCTTCTGGTTAGCTCTAATAGTGATACTCTTGCTATTTGTTACCCCATCAACACAGTTTGAAATGTATGCCATCACTACCTCAGTGTATTCATCAATGTTCAGGTGCTGATTCACTGTGGCTGCCTCCTTGAATATATCCCAGTTGATTCTTTCAAAGCAGTCTTGGAGGGCCTCCATAGCCCCCTCAGGTCATACACTGATGTATTTCTTTTTGGGTTTCTCTTTAACCAGTGTAGGTTTGTAAGCTGGTGATAGCAAGATGGTATAATGGTCAGAGTTTCCCATTTGTGGAAGTTGCACTGTCATTCTTAAGTTTATGTACACCTTGTCAAGGATATTATCACCTCTTATAGGAACATCTACATACTGATGGTAGTGTGGGAGTACTTCTTTCAGATCTGCTTTATTTAAGTCACCAGCTGCCACATGTACAAAGTCAGGATATTTGCTCTGCAGCTCACACATGTGATTGCATAGTTTATTTAGATCCTCAGTGGTATTAGCCCTAGGTGGGATATACACCACTGTTACACTAACCCCATTCAGCTCCCTGGGCAAGTAACTTTTAGTCCATACATGGAAATCCTTCATCTTATAACCTCCCGAAAAGCATCGGTGTGCCTGAACCAATGCATGTGTGGGTACTTCATTTACCACTGTAGCCTTTACTTTATAATCATTTATTTTATATCCTGAAAAGACCTGAAAGTGTCTCAAACTGTGTCTCAGAAATGTTCCCTTTTGGATCTGTGAAGTACAAAATAATATCATCCGAAAATAAAGCGAACTTTTCTTGATTGCCGTACCAGTTATAGCCTTGATTTTTTGAGTCCCTTACTTTCTTTGTAATGTAAAGCAAATAAAGGTGGAATATAGAACATCTCTGCCTGGGTCCTCTGTTCAAACACGGTTTGTATATAGAACATCTCTGCCTGGTTCATCTGTTCAAGCACGGTTTGTATTTAGAACATCTCTGCCTGGGTCCTCTGTTCAAACACTGTTTGTATATAGAACATCTCTGCCTGGTTCCTCTGTTCAAGCACGGTTTGTATCTAGAACATCTCTGCTTGGTTCCTCTGTTCAAGCACGGTTTGTATCTAGAACATCTCTGCCTGGGTCCTCTGTTCAAGCACGGTTTGTATCTAGAACATCTCTGCGTGGGTCCTCTGTTCAAGCACGGTTTGTATCTAGAACATCTCTGCCTGGTTCCTCTGTTCAAGCACGGTTTGTATATAGAACATCTCTGCCTGGTTCCTCTGTTCAAGCATGGTTTATATCTAGAACATCTCTGCCTGGTTCCTCTGTTCAAGCACGGTTTGTATCTAGAACATCTCTGCCTGGGTCCTCTGTTCAAGCACGGTTTGTATCTAGAATATCTCTGCCTGGTTCCTCTGTTCAAGCACGGTTTGTATCTAGAACATCTCTGCCTGGTTCCTCTGTTCAAGCACGGTTTGTATGTAGAACATCTCTGCCTGGTTCCTCTGTTCAAGCTCGGTTTGTATATAGAACATCTCTGCCTGGTTCCTCTGTTCAAGTACGGTTTGTATATAGAACATCTCTGCCTGGTTCCTCTGTTCAGGCACGGTTTGTATATAGAACATCTCTGCCTGGTTCCTCTGTTCAAGCACGGTTTGTATCTAGAACATCTCTGCCTGGTTCCTCTGTTCAAGCACGGTTTGTATCTAGAACATCTCTGCCTGGTTCCTCTGTTCAAGCATGGTTTGTATCTAGAACATCTCTGCCTGGTTCCTCTGTTCAAGCACAGTTTGTATCTAGAACATCTCTGCCTGGTTCCTCTGTTCAAGCACGGTTTGTATCTAGAACATCTCTGCCTGGGTCCTCTGTTCAAGCACAGTTTGTATCTAGAACATCTCTGCCTGGTTCCTCTGTTCAAGCACGGTTTGTATCTAGAACATCTCTGCCTGGTTCCTCTGTTCAAGCACGGTTTGTCAGAGAGGAAGCATTTCATATACCTAAGAACCTAGTAATTCTTTCCTCAAATCCTTTATATACCCTCCTTATTAACCATGTAAATCTGTCAGGTAACAGACATGCATCCATTCTCTTACTCATAATATCTTAGCTGGAACTATTGTTTACACCAAGCCCCACTAACTACTGTTTTTTGAAACTGTTCTTGGAAAGCCTCACCCTCAGTAAATCTTTTTTTTCATTTTTCAGCCTTTGATTTCTGCAGTTTTATCAGCTCATCTGGATACCTGCTTAAAGCTTTTTCTATTTGTCCAGCCTTTCGTTATTTGAGTTTATATATTCATTAAATGATTCACGTATTTTAAACTTGAACTGTTTTTTGCTGAAAACTTGCAATATTCATTCCAGGCAAAGCTTTTTCTTCTTATTTTATGGTTTATTTTGGCCCTTTTTTCCTCCAAATTTATTCTCTGCTGGCATCCAGGCAGTGCAGCTACCAGCCAGTAACTGAATTTGACCTAAATTAATAACTTTTACTGGCTGTTTTAACAGTGCATCAGTTTTCACGCTGGGAGTGATGTAATCAACCAGTTGATTAGTGTGCAACCATACTTAAAGTCCTGCTTTAGCCTTTATCACCAGTGTGGTAATGATGTAATTTCCCTGCTTTAAATTATTAATTTTTTTCTTTTTGAAGAAATGTCTGTCTGTAGATAGTATGTTTGACAGAGCATACAGCTTAACTATACAGCTTAACTTTATTTGCACAAATTGTCTTTTCTTTGGGATGCTAATGATGCAGCTTAATTACTGCTTTGTAATGTACCATGTTTTTGGTCCTTCCAATGTTCACATGCATGTAAAACCTCAACATGCATGTATTGTTTGCATTTTTGCATGGACTGTACACATTTATTATTGCCAGAAAAAATCTCCAGTCTGTCGCCAGCCCTTGCAATGTCATCAGTGCCATTTTACAAAACAACTGCTTTAGTTCCGTGTCATTTAAGAGAGGTGTGGGAAA
>NC_056732.1:1874612124-1874642124 GCF_019279795.1 Protopterus annectens
TAATGTCCTCTACTATCTTGGTACAGACCCCCTTCAGTTGATCAACCTTCTGAAATGCCAAACTTCATATGGCCGAGACCATATGACCGACAGGTTGGAAGGTCGGACAGTTTGAATGAAGATTGCCATACATTATGGAACAGTACATTTGCCATTTTCCTCAGTGTAGTGCAAGTTGGTGTATTTAATTAGCAGGAGGTGTGTGTGTGTGTGTGTGTGTGTGTGTGTGTGTGTGTGTGTGTGTGTGTGTGTGTGGGGTGCAAAAAACAAAAAAGAAAACATTGTTTTTATATATATTTTTTTTATTTTAGTTTCAGCGTTCCGAACTGTTGGGTATATGATCTCTGTCATATGATATTTGGCATTTCGGAAGGCTGATCAGCTGAAGGGGATCTCTTGGTACAAGTGTATATCACACATATTTCAGTTAATACATTAAGCAGCCTAGTAGGGGTAGAAGTCCAAGTTCAAAAAAGCTTTTTATCATCATGTACAATTTTGCATACATGGTAAGGCATAGATAATCTCCTCGTACTGTACTTAATTCAAGAAACATTAAGACCTGCTGCTGTTTCATATTAAAAACGATACCATTTTGTTTTTCTTACTGTAGCTGGTAAGCGGTAACAGCCTGTGCCACCACATATGTGGAGAAGATTGATGGCCTAGATGCAGTGCATGTTAGTGGCTGCAGGCTGACTCACATTTAGGAAGTGGAAAATTCTCATGGGGCAGAGACCACCCTACTCCCTACTGTTGCCTAAAGAAAATGAAAGCGAGCAAACAATCACAATTTACTGAATAGGAGTGACTCCTTTCTTGTTCTATGTGTAAATAAATGCTTGGGAGAATACAGGATCACAGTGCTTTATCCAAGGGTGTCAGCTTAATGTGACCAGAAAAAAATAATCCCCGTTATTTGATGATCTGTCAGCAAGTATGTTGACAATATCTGTTGGCTCAGTATAGGAGGTACCATTGTGCAGTAACTCAGAGCAAACCAGGATATTGCCGTGAAGATTCTTGATATAACTATAGAAGACGTTGTGGTTGTTTTTAGTGTCTGCTGCAATTCTGCCTTCATAGCTGGCTGTAGAGGTTTTGATGAGGATTTCAACTTTTTGTTGAGGCTAATAAGGGAGTTTTTCCAGTATTGGGACTTCCTCTTTTTCTGCAGCAGTTTCTTCCTTCTGTTGTAGAGTTTATTAATGGCAGGGGACGACCAGATTGGTTACCTTTTTTGGAGGAGAAAATCTTGGTTCTGGTGGGTATGGCTAGATCCATGCATTTATGTACCTGCTCGTGCAGTGAACTGGTGTATGATTCTGCAGTCATGTATCTGTTATCCATTGACATGGGTGCCGTGAAGTTAGCCACCTCTATTTTAGGAGGCCAAAGTCAGCTTTGGAGAAGTTTTTCATGGTGGTTACCTTTGTGGGGGTTGTGGGTGAGCTATGGATTTCCATGGTGAGTAGTTTGTGGTCAGATCTAACCAGGTAGGAATTGACTTTTGGTATAGAGCAACAATTGCCCATGTTAGTAATAACCAGGTCAAGGATGTTGCTTCCTCTAGTGGGCATAAGAATGAGCTGGTCCAGGGCATTGGAACTGATGAATTCCAGGAAGCATTGGACCAGTGTATTGGTGCATGGGTAGTTTTCTCAGTAGCTGGAGGGGTAGTTGAAGTCACCTAGTATGAGAGTATTGGGTTAGACCCTAATAGTTTCCAGGGTGTTTAGGAATGTTGAGTGAAAGTCTTGGGACATGGTTGGGGACCTATAGCAGGTTACAGATGGTTTAGATTTTGATTTTCATTTTCAAGTAACTGCTTTTTGGCAGCCATTAGCATTACACTTAGTAAGGCCTTACTGTGTTTGGGCATTTCAGATTCTATCTTCTTCTTCTCCTTTCGGCTGCTCCTGGTAGGGGTCACCAGAGTGGATCATTGGTCAGCAGAAAGAGTGGTGGTAGAATTTTACAGTTTTGAGTTTCCAGTCTGGCGCCCAACATTCCTAAGAAGGCACACAGATGGACAAGCACACCTAGGCCCAGTTTAGACTGTCCACTCCACCTGCAGTATGTCATGCCTTGGGAACGTAGGAGGAAATCAGAGAACCCAGAGGAAATCCACGTGGACACAGGGAGAGGAAATCCACGTGAACACAGGGAGAGGAAATCCACGTGAACACAGGGAGAGGAAATCCGTGTGAACACAGGGAGGATGTCGACTCCACACAGAAGGCACCCCAGCTGAAAATTGAACCAGAGAATCTCTTGCTGTGAGGCAAGAGTGCTAACCGCTGCACCTCTGTGCCACCCACATTTCAGATCCTATATCCAGCTCAAAAGAAACATTTCCTTAGCTGTGACCATTTGCTCCCCCAGCATAACTGATCAATACTGTGTGTTTGTAAATTTAAACTATGACTACAGTAGCCTACTGATACAAGGTTATCCTGTTTTTCCACCTGAGAAATTAAGAAATGACTTACAGTTTCAGAGCAGTCCTTGGTCAATTGTGATTGTTTCTTAACGGATACTTGTCTTTGCTTTGTGATTGTGATACTTGTCTTTGCTTTGTGATTGTTTTCCAGCCCCTCATACGAGCAACTAACAGGGTCTCTACCCGCTTCGCTCCCCACCCTGCCCCCTATTCCCTCCCACCCCCGGTGGTCCCACCTTTATTGCACTCAAACCCCTCCCATCTTTCTAATAGCCAACCACAGCACTAACCCAACACTACCTCCTCCATCTTCCCACTACTATCACACCTCCTCAACTAACATGTACAAGCATACCTTTCCTATGCTCACTGCATGCACTCTCCTTGCATATCTTACATCCTACCAAAGCTCCATCATTCCCCCACTCAACCACTACCACTGTACTACTACTCACACCACCACTCATGTCTCACCCATACTCAGCTCCCCTCCCACCAGCTCAAGAACCATCCCTATGCACCCCCCACATATTCTACCAACTATATTACTCAAACGTAAAGCATCCCTACAACTTAACATAGTAACCCTCCCACCATATCTATTACCCACAGAGCACAATCATAAAGTTTCCCTTATAAACAAACACATTCAAAAACTGAGAAAACTAATAACCTCATGCATATCAAAACTAGCCCTAAGTGGAGACATCCACCCCAACCCTGGCCCTACCATCTCCAACCCCAATCCTCATAATCAGACTAGAAACCACAACTTCACCCATATTACAGCCAATAGAAAGCCAAGTGACTTCCTTCTACTATGCCTAAATATTAGAAGTATATCCAACAAAGTCCATGAACTCCATGCCACCACAGACTTGTACTCCGCAGATATAGTCATCCTGACAGAAACCTGGCTAAAACCTCACATTACCCGTGAGCAAATACTCCCTTCAGGTTACGGCATACTAAGAGTAGACCGGCTGAACAAAAAAGGAGGCGGTGTAGCTATAATATTTAAACAGCATCTAAACATCCAGATCTTAAAATCATCAGCACCACAAATAGGCAATGAAGAAATAATATATACCAACCTCAAAATTAACCAAAAACAAAACCATCAACATAATTGGATGCTACTTCCCACCTGGCCAAAACATCCCTCCCCTAGAAAACCTCCTCAGCTGGTCTACCCACCATCTCCCCGAAGAAACTATCATCTTAGGTGATTTCAATATTGACTGGCAATCCTGTTCTGGCAACAATCCAACCCATCATGTGCACCTTCATGGCTTCACTCAACTAGTCCAGTCACCAACCAGGATAAATAAAAACTCCACCAAGCACACTACCCTGGATTGGATACTAGTCAGTAAGAGCCCCCAGTCATATATAACAGGCTGCTTATCAGATAGCCTCAGTGATCACACCTCAACATTCCTACTCAAAGAATACCTATACCAAGCTAAACCTGTCATCTACCATCAAATATGTAAAAAACTAAACTTTAACCCACTCACATTCATCTCATCCCTCAAACTGGCATCCTCTAAAGTACCTCAGTCTAGATGATGCAGTTGAATTTTTTAATACTACCTTCCTGAACATCCTTAATTACCATGCCCCCATAAGATTCTCCAGAACCAAAGCACAACCCTCCCCATGGCTACAGAAAACCACTAAGTCATAAATGAAAAACAGGGATAAAGCCTGGGAGCACTGGTGCAAAACCAAAACCCCCTCAGCTAGACAGAAATTCCTAGAACTACGCAATAGAGTCAAAAAGCTAATAAAACAGGACAAATCCCAATACTACCAGTCTGCCCTAGACTCCTCACAACACAGCCCCAAACAATTCTGGTCCTCCATAAACTCCATCCTCCACCCAGGTAAAGTCAGTACCCCTCCTCCTAACATCCCTCACTCCTCAGAAAATATTGCTACCTCATTCAACACACACTTCACCCAAACCATACTATCACTAGCTAAACAACACAACCCCCTCCCCTCCAACCCACACCTTCAACTAGTAATCTCCCCACTGCCTTCTCTTTTTCTCCTGTACCTACCTCCAACATAAAAAAAACTCTTAACTAAACTTAAATCCACCAAATTAACAGCAGACAGCCTCCCAAGTGAATACCTACAAATCGCAGCTGATGCTCTGGCCTACCCAGTATCCATCTTGATTAACCGATCTCTGTCAGAAAGTTACATTCCCACACTGTGGAAATTATCACATATAATTCCCCTCCACAAAGGCGGACCCTCCACAGAACTAACCAATTACCGCCCCATAGCTATTCTCTCTCCACTCTCCAAAATACTAGAGAGATGCATACACTCTCAGGTCTCACACTACCTCCTTACTAACAACCTCCTTTCCAGTACTCAGCATGGTTTCCGACCAAACCATAGCACCACCACTGCCTTACTCTCCTTTACTAACACTATCCTTCAGCATAAAAACAATGGCTATCTCTCCTCTGCTACTTTCCTAGACCTCTCTAAAGCATTTGACATGGTCCCACACAAACAACTTATCTCTGTCCTCAATAACCTATCCTTCTCACAATCGGTCACCAACTGGTTTCAGAGTTACCTGTCTGACCGCCAACAATCCGTTGTATGGCAGAATGACATATCTCCCCAACTACCTGTTTCCATAGGGGTTCCCCAAGGATCCATCCTTGGACCCCTACTCTTCTCTGTTTACACCAATAATCTAGCCTCTGCCACCAAACATGGCACGCTCACACAATACACAGATGACTCGACCATCATCTGCTCAGCCCATTCCCTACTAAAACTGCAAAAAGTCACACAGGAAGCCTTTTCCTCTGTTGAAACATGGTTGTCCGATGCCCGATTAATACTCAACCCAAACAAAACTAAACTACTCATCTTCCAACCCACCAAACATACTCAAAACAACTCTCACTTTAACATCACGGCAAAAGACAACACCACTATATACCCAACTGAACACACCAAATTGCTAGGAGTGGAAATGGACAATAAAGTAAAATTTGACATTCACATATCCATGACTATAAAAAAGTCCACAAAAAACTAGGAGAGTTATACAGAAATCAGCAATTTCTCACTAAAGCAGCAAAGATTTCAATAGCAAATTCCCACCTTATCTCCACCCTACTTTATGCCTCTCCAATATATACCAACCTAAGGCAATGTGATCTAAACAAGCTAGAGACCTGCTACAACAAAATCGCCAAATTCGCCACAGGGGCATCCTACCATAGTCACCACTGTCTCTCACTTGCTGAACTGGGCTGGCTTGAACTCCCTCACCTCCTTCAGTGGTATCAACTCTCACTCGCCCACAAACTAGTAAACCATCCACTAAATGTCCCATCCCTCCAGAATCTACTCCAACCCTATCGCACCACCAGACCTCTAAGATCCAGCAGCAAAAATCACTTGCAGATCACTAAAGCCAATAACTCTGCTGGTGAAGCACTGTTCTCTTGCGCCATAGCCAAATTATGGAACTCCCTCCCACCCACAGTTACCTCCATACCATCATGCACCCACATCAAAACTTTACTAAAAGCGCAACTAAAAACATGCTGGCTATGCCCTTGCAACTCCCCCTCTAATATCATCCACCCCATCCAACCACTGCCTTTCTTTCCACTCCACTAACTACCTTGATTATAGCAAGCTCAGATGCTCATAAGCCAGTACTTATACAGCAGAAACAACTTCTTCTTGAAACATTTGTTAATGTCGTTTATGCACTTCACAAATAAAGATTCTAGTTGTCTACTGATGTACTATGTTCTTCATCTGTAAATATGTTGTAAGTAATTGCTATGTAAATTGTTAATCACTATGTAATCCAATGTAAATACTGTCTGTTTATTTTAACTGTGGAGCGTTTCTCCCCGGGCCTCCACTGAAAATGGACCTACGTCCAGTCGGACACTCCCGGTCAACAAATTTAAATAAATAAATAAATAAATAAATAATGACAGAATATTCTGTAGAGACATTTTAAGATCTGCTAATTTGTTACAGTCCTCAAATCATTTTCCAGCTAAACTCTCTCTTTCCCATCACATCCAGCATTTGCTGTATACCTGAGGGAAAAATCTTCTGAAGCCTGCGGTACAAAAATACCTGAGCAAACACTTTCATGCAAACATCCTAAACCTTCTGGACTTTATTGCATGCTTGGGAGCCACACATATGTCCTCCCGTTCTTCCTTCTCTTTCCGTCTCTTTTCTAATAACTCATTTATTCTTATTGTTATCCTGGCTATTCGCATCTTAAGCCTAAAAGAGAATGACTGAATAGCAAGAATATAATATGGACCCACAGATGACTGGTCACAGAGCTAGGTCAGTTGACACCGTGTGCAGGGCTTCTAATTGACTCCAACCCAAGCACAGCTGAGGACAAAAAAAAAATGTCCCAAACACCTTTCAGAAACTATAATAGAGGTTTAAAAGAAACTATAAAATAGAGTTGTGCTAACTCCTTGAGAGTTCCTAATACAAAGATGCTGACCAAATGACAATTAAGCAGCTGTGATTATTGTCGCAGCTGCTTAAATTATTGACAATACTGCTTGCAGCCTTCCAAGGACCAAACTCTTATACAGCGGTGCAGATTTTGCTCTGTAACAGCAGTTGCACCACAGACTGAACGATATTTGAACAGCTGCTCCAGTGATTACACTGGCTGCTTCCAGAGACACATTGGCACCTCTCCTGCAATGCTGATCCCACCTCCCAACAGTTTGCACCTGGGGCAGCCACACCCACTTCATTCAGTCCGTAACAGTTTTACCTGGTTCTATACTTTTCAGAATTTTTTCACTGTTGTCAGTAGCTTTACTAATACAGATGAAAAAAAATAAAAGCATATTTTTTAGCAGAAACTGCTAGTTCTGAACAAGCCTTGTTCTGGTTTACTATTCATTTAATTGGCCTGCAGTTTATGCTCCTATACTTTTTGTTCTGAAGTCACAAATAATCTCTCCAAACATTATTCACATCTCTTGGAAAAATCAAACAAGAAAAACAGTCTCTCATTCAGCTATGATTTCAGCATAATTTGCAATTATTGTGTTCATCTGAGACATCTGTATGATGTTTGACATCTCCCAGCATGTCAATATGCGGCAGCAGTTAACTTAGTCGATTATTGATTTTTTTTTTTATTGACTAAGCTAATGTCAGACTGAAGTTCCTGAATATAGCTTTCCAAAAAAGGTGCATTGTTGTGTATGTGGTGCACAGGTGTGTATGTGTGCATATTAGTGGATTAGGGTTAGGTAAGGGGATAGTTTGTGTGTAAGTGTACAGTTGTTAGGGTTAAGTTAGGGGGAAGGTTTTAGTGTTGTGTGTGTGTGCGCACTCTGTGCCAGAGTGTCTACATTATCACTGCTGCCAGAGAAAGGGTTTTTCTTAACCCTAACCCTACACATTACCAGAAGTTTTGTGATAGGGTTAGGGTCATCATACATGAGTAAGCTATATCAGAAGTGTGAAAAATGTGTGAACTTTGGTACGTTTATGCTTTAAGATTAGTTAGGGCAGGTGATCTCCAATAGAACCTAAGCCACCCATTTCCTCTGACGCCTAACTCAAAGGTAATTGGTCTTTCTGAAATGAATAGTAAATTAGCTGTCATTGAGATCTGTTTATTACAAGGCATTCCAGTTATTATAGCCATCATAGAACTGTTGCTAAAACAAGACTGTTTATCATATTACATTCAAAGTAATGATAATCTTTTCACAAGCATTAGACATTGGGTTAGTGTATTACCAATAGGCAATTGTTTAGGATTTTTGCTTGGAAATGTTTACATAGATATTTTTATACCCCAAGTAGAATCCAGAAAAATTTTCCTCTGGTAGATCACAAATGTTGGAGGTGTGGCGGGGAAGAAAGAGGGACTTGGGAACATATTTTCTGGGAGTGTGGTGGGTTGGTGGACTTTAAGGATTCCCTGTGAATTTCACTGTCGGAGATGCTGGGTGGGCAGATTGGTGTGATGAGGGAGATGATTTTCTGAGCTATGATACAGAATCAGAACTGCCTAGACATGGTAATGCCCTGCTGTGTCTAATTATGGTGGCTGCCAAAAACAATTACTAGAAAATGGAAATCAAAATCTAAACCAACTATATTAGAAGTAGTGAATACAGTAACAGAGATAAAACAACTGGAATTTAGATCCTTAGAAAAGGGTAGGAACAAACTACATAGGAAAAAATGGGAATTATGTGAACAATACATACAGGGGAGGAAAGATGTTTAAAAGAAGCAGGAATTTAATGAGCATGTAATGTCTGACTGAAAATGACTGGGTAGATTATAAGTGATGTATAATGTTTGTGACTGTGAGTGTGTCCGTATGGTTTGTGATGTAAAATTCTTACAACCAGGATTGTGTCAGTGTGGTTTGTTTTCATTTATTTAAATGTATGATTGTCTATGTCGTAAGTGAGGGTTTAATAAAGATGTTTCTGGTTTAAAAAAAAGGGGCAGGAATTAAATAATTTATCTAATGTTGTTTAGGTTTGTGATAGATAGTAATATATGTGAAGTATAATGTTTGTTATGTTAATATAGTTTGATTACATCTATATGAATGTAAATTTCCCTATATCCCAAGTGATAATTCAGTAAAGGTGTTTAAAAAAACTAGATGAGAAAATAAAAAAATAAAATAAAACATGATGATGGATAGCTGGTTACTAGTCCAAGTCAGTTACAGAAGAGTCATGCTAAACTCTTTAGGGCAGTTTTTTTTTACTTGCCCTTACCTTTGGTAGAAAACTTGCATTGTACAATCTCAAACAAAGTTTGGGTAACTACAGAATTTATTGATTCCAGCACAGCATCTGGCACCAACTCAAAGCACTGTGGCACAACACTCAGCACAAGCAGACTGCTGGATGGCACAACACCTGGCACCAGCTCACTGCTGGGTGACACAACTCCTGGCACCAGCTCACTGCTGGGTGACACAACTCCTGGCACCAGCTCACTGCTGGGTGGCACAACACCCGGCACCAGCTCACTGCTGGGTGGCACAACACCCGGCACCAGCTCACTGCTGGGTGGCACAACACCTGGCACCAGCAGACTGCTGGGTGACACAACTCCTGGCACCAGCAGACTGCTGGGTGGCCCAACACCCAGCATCAGCAGAATGCTGGGTGACCCAACTCCTGGCACCAGCTTACTGCTGTGTGACCCAACTCCTGGCACCAGCTCACTGCTGGGTGACACAACTCCTGGCCCCAGCTCACTGCTGGGTGACACAACTCCTGGCACCAGCTCACTGCTGGGTGACACAACTCCTGGCACCAGCTCACTGCTGGGTGACACAACTCCTGGCCCCAGCTCACTGCTGGGTGACACAACTCCTGGCACCAGCTCACTGCTGGGTGACACAACTCCTGGCACCAGCTCACTGCTGGGTGACACAACTCCTGACACCAGCTCACTGCTGGGTGACACAACTCCTGACACCAGCTCACTGCTGGGTGACACAACTCCTGATACCAGCTCACTGCTGGGTGACACAACTCCTGACACCAGCTCACTGCTGGGTGACACAACTCCTGGCACCAGCTCACTTCTGGGTGACACAACACCCAATAACAGTGGACTGCTGGGTGACAACACCCGGCACCAGCAGTCTGCCAAGTGACACAGCACCTGGCGCCAGATCACTGATGGATAACACATAAACTGGCACCAGTGGACTGCTGTGTAACATAACACCTAACAACAATTCACAGCAGAACACTCAGCACCAGCAGACTGCTGGGTGACATAAAACGCAATAACAGTGGACTGCTGGGTGACACAACACAGAACACCCAGCACCAGCTCACTGCTAGATAACACAACACCCAGTAACAAACCAGCAGACTGCTGAGTAACACAGTACCCGGCACCAGTTCACTGATGGATAACACATAAACTGGCACGAGTAACATAACACCTAACAACAGCTCACTACTGGGTAGCAGAACAGTGATGGGTAATACACCTCTGAGTGACACCACACCTGTCATCAACTCATTGATGGGTGACACAACACTGGCCAACAGCGGACTGCTGGGTAACACAACACCCAGCACTAGCTTACTGCTGGGTGACAAAACACCCGGCACCAGTGGAATACTGAATAACTACACCTGATACCCACTGCTCAGTAACACAACACCTTGCACCATCTCACTATTGGGGCTGTCGAAACAAACATCATATAATGATATAGAATATGAGTGTGACCCAGTGACCCAGGAAACCATGTTGTGTGTTACCCAGTGACCCAGGAAACCATGTTAAGTGTTACCCAGTGACCCAGGAAACCATGTTATATGTTACCCAATGCCCCAGGAAACCATGTTAAGTGTTACCCAGTGACCCAGGAAACCATGTTATATGTTACCCAGTGACCCAGGAAACCATGTTAAGTGTTACCCAGTGACCCAGGAAACCATGTTAAGTAGTATGAAGTCATTTAGAAGGACAGTTATTGTGTCATATGTGTCAGGAAGTTCCAAAAACAAAGGAAAAAAAACATTGATACTACTGGAACTAGATATATAATAACTAGGCACTAGTGAGTGGAGCCCTTTTTTACAGTAGCTGCATTACGCTTCTTCACTACTTAATTATATCAGCAGAAAATAAATTGTTTCCTAGCAGGATGAGGAAATAAAGGGTAATAAAGGCCCTTGCCTCACTGTAACTCACAACATCAACTAAAGGCCCTTGTCTCACTGTAAATTACAATGCCAACTAAAGGGCACTAAAGGCCCTTATCTTACTGTAAATCAGATTGCCAACTAAAGGGTACTAAAGGCCCTTGTCTTACTGTAACTCACAATGGCAACTAAAGGGTACTAAAAGCCCTTGTCTTACTGTAACTCACAATGGCAACTAAAGGGTACTAAAAGCCCTTGTCTCACTGTAACTCACAATGCCAGCTAAAGGGTACTAAAGGCCCTTGTCTCACTGTAACTCAAAATGCCAGCTAAAGGGTACTAAATGCCCTTGTCTTACTGTAACTCACAATGCCACCTAAAGGGTACTAAAGGCCCTTGTCTCACTGTAACTCACAATGCCAACTAAAGGGTACTAAAAGCCCTTGTCTCACTGTAACTCACAATGCCAACTAAAGGGTACTAAAGGCCCTTGTCTCACTGTAACTCACAATGCCAACTAAAGGGTACTAAAAGCCCTTGTCTCACTGTAACTCACAATGCCAGCTAAAGGGTACTAAAGGCCCTTGTCTCACTGTAACTCAAAATGCCAGCTAAAGGGTACTAAATGCCCTTGTCTTACTGTAACTCACAATATCACCTAAAGGGTACTAAAGGCCCTTGTCTTACTGTAAATCGCAATGCTAACTAAAGGGTACTAAAGACTGTTGGACCACTGTAACTCACAATGCCAACCAAAGGCCCTTGTCTTACTGTAAATTGCAGTGCCAGCTAAAGGGCACTAAAGGCCCTTGCCTTACTGTAACTCACAATGCCAACCAAAGGCCCTTGTCTTCCTGTAAATTGCAATGCCAACTAAAGGGCACTAAAGGCCCTTGCCTTACTGTAACTCACAACGACAACTAAAGGGTACTAAAGGCCCCTCTCACACTGTAAATTACAATGCCAACTGAAGGGTACTAAAGGCCCTTGTCACACTGTAAATTAACATGCCAACTAAAGGGTACTAAAGGCCCTTGTCTTACTGTAAATCGCAATGCCAACTAAAGGGCACTGAAGGCCCTTGCCTCACTGTAACTGACAACACTAGCTAAAAGGTACTAAAGGCCCTTGTCTCACTGTAACTCACAATGCCAAATAAAGGGTACTAAAAGCCCTTGTCTCACTGTAACTCACAATGCCAGCTAAAGGGTACTAAAGGCCCTTGTCTCACTGTAACTCACAATGCCAACTAAAGGGTACTAAAGGCCCTTGTCTTACTGTAAATCGCAATGCTAACTAAAGGGTACTAAAGACTGTTGTCCCACTGTAACTCACAATGCCAACCAAAGGCCCTTGTCTTACTGTAAATTGCAGTGCCAGCTAAAGGGCACTAAAGGCCCTTGCCTTACTGTAACTCACAATGCCAACCAAAGGCCCTTGTCTTCCTGTAAATTGCAATGCCAACTAAAGGGCACTAAAGGCCCTTGCCTTACTGTAACTCACAACGACAACTAAAGGCCCCTCTCACACTGTAAATTACAATGCCAACTGAAGGGTACTAAAGGCCCTTGTCTTACTGTAAATCACAATGCCAACTAAAGGGCACTGAAGGCCCTTGTCTCATTGTAACTCACAATGCCAAATAAAGGGCTCTGAAGGCCCTTGACTTACTGTAACTCACAATGCCAATTAAAGGATACTAAAGGCCCTTGTCTCACTGTAACTCACAACGCAAGCTAAGGGGTACTAAAGGCCCTTGTCTCACTGTAACTCACAATGCAAGCTAAGGGGTACTAAAGGCCCTTGTCTCACTGTAACTCACAACGCAAGCTAAGGGGTACTAAAGGCCCTTGTCTCACTGTAACTCACAATGCCAGCTAAAGGGTACTAAAGGCCCTTGTCTCACTGTAACTCACAATGCCAACTAAAGGCCCTTGTCTCACTGTAACTCACAATGCCAGCTAAAGGCCCTTGCCTGACTGTAAATTACAGTACCAACTAAAGGCCCTTGTCTTACTGTAAATAGCAATGCCAGCTAAAGGCCCTTGTCTGACTGTAAATTACAATGCCAACTAAAGACCCTTGTCTCGCTGTAACTCACAATGCCAATTAAATGGTACTAAAAGCCCTTGTCTCTCTGTAAATCACAATGCCAACTAAAGGGTACTAAAGACCCTTGTCTCACTGTAACTAACAATGCAAACTAAAGGGTAATAAAAGCCCTTGTCTCACTGTAACTCACAATGTCAACTAAAGGCCCTTTTCTCGCTGTAACTCACAATGCCAACTAAAAGGTACTAAAGGCCCTTGTCTCACTGTAACTCACAATGCCAACTAAAGGGTAATAAAGGTCCTTGTCTCATTGTAAATTACAATGTCAACTAAAGGGTACAAAAGGCCCTTGCCTTACTGTAAATTACAATGCCAACTAAAGGCCCTTGTCACACTGTAACTCACAACACAAACTAAAGGGTACTAAAGACCCTTGTCTCACTGTAACTAACAATGCAAACTAAAGGGTAATAAAAGCCCTTGTCTCACTGTAACTCACAATGTCAACTAAAGGCCCTTTTCTCGCTGTAACTCACAATGCCAACTAAAAGGTACTAAAGGCCCTTGTCTCACTGTAACTCACAATGCCAACTAAAGGGTAATAAAGGTCCTTGTCTCATTGTAAATTACAATGTCAACTAAAGGGTACAAAAGGCCCTTGCCTTACTGTAAATTACAATGCCAACTAAAGGCCCTTGTCACACTGTAACTCACAACACAAACTAAAGGGTACTAAAGGCCATTGTCGCACTGTAACTCACAATGCCAAATAAAGGGTACTAAAGGCCCATGTCTCACTGTAACTCACAACATCAACTTAAGGGATCTAAAGGCCCTTCTCATACTGTAAATCACAATGCCAACTAAAAAGTACTAAAGGCCCTTGTCTCACTGTAACTCACAACACAAACTAAAGGGTACTAAAGGCCCTTGGCTCACTGTAAATTACAATGCCAACTAAAGGGTACTAAATGCCCTTGTCTCACTGTAACTCACAACACCAGCTAAAAGGTACTAAAGGCCCTTGTCTCACTGTATTTCAGAATGCCAAATAAAGGGTACTAAGGGCCCTTCTCTGACTGTAAATCGCAATGCCAGCTAAAGGTACTAAAGGCCCTTGTCTTACTGTAAATTACAATGCCAACTAGAGGGTACTAAAGGCCCTTGTCACACTGTAAATTAACATGCCAACTAAAGGGTACTAAAGGCCCTTGTCTTACTGTAAATCACAATGCCAACTAAAGGGCACTAAAGGCCCCTCTCACACTGTAAATTACAATGCCAACTGAAGGGTACTAAAGGCCCTTGTCACACTGTAAATTAACATGCCAACTAAAGGGTACTAAAGGCCCTTGTCTTACTGTAAATCACAATGCCAACTAAGGGGTACTAAAGGCCCTTGCCTTACTGTAAATCACAATGCCAACTAAGGGGTACTAAAGGCCCTTGCCTTACTGTAAATCACAATGCCAACTAAGGGGTACTAAAGGCCCTTGTCTTACTGTAAATTACAATGCCAACTAGAGGGCACTAAAGGCCCTTGCCTTACTGTAACTCACAACACAAACTAAAGGGCACTAATGGCCCTTGTTTTACTGTAACTCACAACACAAACTAAAGGGCACTAATGGCCCTTGTTTTACTGTAAATCGCAATGCCAGCTAAAAGGCACTGAAGGCCCTTGACTCACTGCAAATTACAATGCCAGTTAAGGGCACTAAAGGCCCTTGCCTTACTGTAACTCACAGTGCCAACTAAAGGGTACTAAAGGCCCTTGCCTTACTGTAACTCACAGTGCCAACTAAAGGGTACTAAAAGCCCTTGTCTCACTGTAACTCACAATGCCAGCTAAAGGGTACTAAAGGCCCTTGGCTCACTGTAACTCACAATGCAAACTAAAGGGTATTAAAGGCCCCTTGAATTACTGTAAATCCCAATGCCAGCGAAAGGGCACTGAAGGACCTTGACTCAATGTAAATTACAATGCCAGCTAAATGGTACTAAAGGCCCTTGCCTTCCTGTAACTCAGAATGCCAACTAAAGTGTACTAAAGGCCCTTGTCTCACCGTAACTCACAATGCAAACTAAAGGGTATTAAAGGCCCCTTGTATTACTGTAAATCCCAATGCCAACTAAAGGGTACTAAAGGATGCCAACTAAAGGGTACTAAAGGCCCTTGTCTCACTGTAAATTACAAAGCCAGCTAAAAGAAGATTATTCAACTCTTAAAATAGTTTGCAGAAGAACAACCAGCAACTCTAAATCAACATAAATCTGAAAAATCGCAACTAGTTCTAACATCCATTGGTTACTCTGTATAGTAACTTAAAGAATTAAATGGGATCCACTTAAAATCTACTGGACACCTTGGAAAGAAAGTGACAACTCATTTGTGAATAGACTTAAGGAACACATTACCACAACATATTATCTTAATAGTTACTCTTTCTCATACTGAGATCGAACATTTGATAGCCAAAACATTGTACTATTACTATACAATCCCTTCTAGCTCTGGGAGATATCCCCCAAACAGGTTAAAATACCTAAATATATTCTTCAAACTGCTGCCCAGAATGCCTGCACCCCAGCCTTCCCTCCTCATAATGTGCTGTCTTATTATAGCTAAACCCCAAGCGTACGTCTGTAATGACTGTGTTTCAGCGGATGTACGTTGCCCTTCACTTTCCCACCATTATTTTTATCCACTCGGGTATATTATTGTCTAGTACGAAATCTTCATCCCCTACTAAAGTCTTAGAAAGAATAGTTTATAACAAAGTCATTGTACATGCTAGTAAGTACAGTTCCCTACTGTAGTCTCACCATGGATTTATCAATGGATATGACACCCTTTTACCAAAATTCAGTGTAACCTATGACATGGAGAAAGTGCTGCTAATTCTTACCATAATTCACTGACAAGAAGTCATCCATTTGAGTTTGTCAACCACCAACTGCTATTATTTAAACCAAAACGACATCATTTTGGGGAATGAATGCTCAAATGATTTTAAAATTTCCTTTCAGAGTGCATGTTACATGTAACCACAGGACCAGCATAATCGGACCATGAGACCTCTTCCTAACTTGACTGACATAGTGTACCATTCTAAAGAAAATGGACTAATTCATTAATTCCAAAAAGGTTTG
This sequence comes from Protopterus annectens, assembly GCF_019279795.1. Classification (NCBI taxonomy): domain Eukaryota; kingdom Metazoa; phylum Chordata; order Ceratodontiformes; family Protopteridae; genus Protopterus; species Protopterus annectens. The sequence goes on from NC_056732.1 coordinate 1,874,628,478, forward strand.
CGAATATACATTATATATAGCTTGATATGTATATACCTTTATATTTATTAATATAGATATGTCACTGTGTGGTATGCATATAATATATATACAACAGTCATTACTAAGGTGTTCCAGAGGGTCGAGCCCCCCTGAACAATTAAGTAATGGGTATTAACCCTAACCCTAACATTTCCCCTTCCCTCAACCCTAATCCTACACCTTAACATCATTAAAACCTTCCTGTAACACTGCCAGTGTTTTGAATTTGGAGCTGGTGTTATGTGGTGTTTTACTGTTAATATCAGGAAAGGAAGTAGTTTTTTCCTTTCTTGATATTATTTTGATATTTTTTCGTTTTCAGCATCGTGTATGTTCAGACTTTCTTATTAGTGTTTTCAGTTTGAAATTAAATTATTTTTATCATACAGAACCATGTGTATATATATATATATATATATATATATATATATATATACACACACATATACACACACACACACACATATATATACATATATATATATATATATATATATATATATATATATATATATATATGTATATATTTATAAAGATTATATATATTTATGTGTGTGTGTGTATATATGTGTATATATATATATATATATATATATATATATATATATATATATAGACATATACATACATATATATATATATATATATATATATATATATATATATATATATATATACAGACACACACACACACACACACACACACACACACACACACACACACACACATATCTACAGTGGATATAAAAAGTGTACATACCCCTGTTAAAATGCCAGGTTTTGTGATATAAAGAAATGAGACCACAATAAATCATTTCAAAATTTTTCCCACCCTTAATGTGACCTATAACCTGTACAATTCAATTGAAAAACAAATAAATCTGTTAGGGGACAAAATATAAAAAATAAAAAAAAGTACGATACGCTGGTTGCATAAGTGTGCACACCTTTAAACTAATACTTTGTTGAAGCACCTTTTGATTTAACTACAGCATTCAGTCTTCTTTGGTAGGTGTCTATCAGCATGGCACATCTTGACTTGGCAATATTTGCCCACTCTTCCTTGCAAAAGCACCCCAAATCTGTCAGACTGCGAGGCCATCTCTTGTGCACAGCCCTCTTCAGGTCACCCCACGGATTTTCTATTGGATTTAGGTCTGGGCTCTGGCTGGGCCATTCCAAAACTTTAATTTTCTTCTGGTGAAGCCATTCTTTTGTTGATGAGGATGTATGCTTGGGGTCATTGTCATGTTGAAAGGTGAAATTCCTCTTCATCTTCAGCTTTCTAGCAGACTCCTGAAGGTTTTGGGCCAAACGTGACTGGTATTTGGAACTGTTCATAATTCCCACCACCTTGACTAAAGCCCCAGTTCCAGCTGAATAAAAACAACCCCAAAGCATGATACTCCCACCACCATGCTTCACCGTGGGGATGGTATTCTTTGGGTGATGTGAAGTGTTGTGTTTGTGCCAAACATACCTTTTGGAATTGTGGCCATAAAGTTCAACCTTGGTCTCATCAGACCATAACACATTTTCTCACATGCTTTTGGGAGACTTGATGTATTGTTTTGCAAATTTTAGCCGGACCTGGATGTTTTTCTGTGTAAGAAAAGGCTTCCATCTTGCAACCCTAGCCCATAGATATGGAGAATAAAGGAGATTGTTGTCACATGTAGTACACAACCAGTACTTGCCAGAAATTCCTGCAGCTCCTTCAGTGTTGCTGTAGGTCTCTTGGCAGCCTCCCTGACCAGTTTTTGTCATGTCTTTTAATCGGTTTTGGAGGGACATCCAGTTCTTTTCAGTGTCACTGTTGTCCCGTATTTTCTCCTCTTTTTGATGGCTATCTTCACTGTGTTCCATGGTATATTCAGTGCTGTGGAAATGTTTTTGTACCCTTCTCCTGACTGATACATTTCAACAGTGAAATCTCTTTGATGCTTTGTATGCTCTGTGTGAACCATGGCTTTTGATGTAGCAGGCAACTGATAAATATCAGAAAAATCCTACTTGGGCAGCTGAACTTTATTTGGGGTTAATCAGAGTCTCTTTAATTGATGGCAAGTGTGTACCTAAGAAGACTGAATGCTGTAATTAAATCAAAAGGTGCTTCAACAAAGTATTAGTTTAAGGGTGTGCTCACTTATGCAACCAGTGTATTGTTATAGGTCACATTAAAGGTGGGAAAAGTTTTGAAGTGATTTATTGTGGTCTCATTTTTGTATATCACAAAAACCTGTCATTTTACCAGGGCTGTGTAAACATTTTATATCCACTGTATCTATCTATATCTATATATATCTGTGTGCATGTGTGTATGTATGTATGTATGTATGTATGTATATATATATATATATATATATATATATATATATATATGTGTGTGTGTGTGTGTGTGTGTGTGTGCATGTATATATATATATATATCTATATCTATCTGTGTGTATGTATGTGTATATATATATATATATATATATATATATATATATATATATATATATATATATGTGTGTGTGTGTGTGCATGTATGTATATATATATATATATATATATATATATATATATATGTGTGTGTGTGTGTATATATATATATATATCTATATATAGTATGATAAAACTATCCAAGAGGTACTGCAGACTATATAAAATGAAAAACTTTTAATGAAGGAAGGAAAAAGTGCTAGAAAAACACATTTCCGACTTCAGTACTTTTGTTCTCTTTTATCGAAGTTCATCAGAAATCTTGCAGTATTCAAATATGAGTGAGTGACAATTCTAAAGTAAACATCCTAAAATACAAGAGAGATCACTAATACACTAAAGGTGGAGGACTGTCCATACTCACCAAGGATATTCACACTTCCAGCCTAGTTGCCAAAAACAATGCATGTGAAATTCTCCAGGTGCAACTAACACTAGGTAAGACTGCAATCCAAATTGTAGCTTGCTACAGATCCCCCACCATGCCCCAAGGTTTTCACTACACCTTTCTAAACATACTGGAAAATATTAAGATACAACCAAACACCCTAATACATTGTGATTTCAACTACCCTGCCATTAACTGGGAAAACTACTCGGGTACCAACACCTTTTCCCAGCGGTTCTTGAAATTCATAAATTCCAACGCCCTGGATCAACGAATCCATTGTCCCATCAGGGGCTGCAATATCCTAGACCTGGTCATTACCAACATGGGAGATAGATGCTCCACACCAGTGGTCACCTCCTTATATAAGCTAATCACCTTTGACATCCACATCACACCTCCACCCCCCAGTAAGGAAACCTCCATAAAAAACTTCTCCAAAGCCAACTTCATGCTACTCAAGTCAGGAGTGACAAACTTTATGACACCCATGCAGACGGGAGCTGAAAGTTCGACTGCTGAATCCTACACTAAGGCACTGCATGAGCACATCCACTCGTGCATGAATCGTGCCATCCCAAATAGAACCAAGATGCTCTCCTCCAAAAAAAGGAAGCCAATCTGGTCATGCCCTGCCATAAACAAACTGTACAACCGAAGGAAGAAACTGTTGCAGAAAAGAAGAAAATCCCAGGATGCAGAAAAACTCCCTTACCAGCCTCAGTAAGAAGCTGAGATCCCTCATAAAATCCTCCAGAGCTAGTTACGAAAATTAAAATTGCCAAAGATTCCAAAGACAACCACAAGGCATTCTATAGTTATGTCAAGAATCTAAATGGCAATGCTCACATCTGCTCTAAGCTACAACAGAATAGCATTAAATATACTGATCCCAAGAATATTGCCAATATACTGGCAGATACATTTAATGCCAATTTCACTCCCCTCTCACCTCCTAAAGGGCCCATCTCAATACCAAAAGATTGCCAAATTTCAGTAATCACGACCACACAGGTAGAAAATGCACTGTCCAAAGCTAAGAATACAGCATCCATGGGACCTGATGATATCCTGGACTGTGTACTACATGAACTACAAAATGAACTGGCATCTCACCTAAGTGTCATGTTTAATCATAGCCTCACCTCAGGCTTCGTGCCCACTGAGTGGCACACAGCTACAGTTATCCCACTCCACAAGGGGGGATCCACCTTGGATCCCGGGAACTACCGCCCCCTCAGTCTGACAAGCCTGATCTGGCAGGCCATGGAATGTATTATCATGGAACTTATAAACAAAGACATTGGCAACCTTCAAACACTGGACCCCACCCAGTTTGGGTTCGTGAAGGGCCGATCTTGTCTCCTGAACCTGATTGACTTCTTCGAATCAGTCTCCAGAACTGTGGACGAGGGTAAGGTGGTCCAGACAGCTTATCTGGACCTCGCCAGGGTCTTCGACACCATCCCCCACTCTGGAATCATAGATAAATGTACCAAGCTGGGCATAAATCCCTACATCACTTAATGGGTTGCCAACTGGCTTACTGACAGAACCCAGACTGTAAAAGTAGCCGGCTCCAAATCCAGCTCCAGACAAGTGACAAATGGAGTACCTCAGGGTTCAGTCCTGGGACTGCTCTTGTTTGGCATCTACTTCTCTGACGTACAGGCCAACACTAAGGGATTCTGGCTAACAAAGTTCGCAGATGACTTCAAACTGGGAGCCATTATTGAATCCCCAAATGATGTGGATATTCCACAAAAGGGCCTTACAGAAACAGATGCTTGGTGCCAGAGCCATGGGCTCAAGCTTAATGCCAAGAAATGTATAGTTATCCCCTTTGGGAAAAAACATGTACCCATGAATTACCACATAGGTGGCAGTACACTAAACACTGAAAGTGTGATGAGAGACTTAGGGACACAGGTAACAGTGGTCTCACCTTCGATAACCACATTGCCACAACTGTCAGGAAATCCTTCTATGTGGCACATATCATCACTAAGGGCTTTTCATCCAGAAAAAAGGAGGTCAATGTCCCACTGTACTCATCCCTCATTAGACCCATTATAGAGTACAATGCCCTATTTGGTGTGTACCTCAAAAGTCATCTGCAACAGCTGGAAAGGCCTCAGAAATACCTCACTAAAAGAATCACAGGCCTAAAGCAGATGGCCTATGCTGACCGTCTAAAAAAACTCCAGCTATACTCTATGGCATATCGTCTACTCAGAGACAATCTCTGCTTAACATACAAGACCGTATCAAACATGCTCCACTTAAAGAAATCCCAATCCCTCAGAGCCACATGCACCAGGGATCTAAACCTTGTCATCACAATGAACAAAACATGCTGGAGAGATAGGTTCCTGACCCACAGACTCCCCAGACACTGGAATAGACTGTCCATACATGTCAAGCAAAGCACCTCCTTGGCCCTCTTCAAAAGGAACCTTGATGATTGGATGGGAGATAGGAAATTCACCCCAGGGATCACGTCAGTCACCCTGCTAGACAAGGGTCCAGGGAAGTAAATATTGTGGGAAGAAATATCCAGGGAATATTTATGGCTAGGCTTGTATGGGCCCTAGGGCCGATAGCCTAGCACCAACCTATGAACTGGGTAAGACAACACCTGGCACCAGCTCACTACTGGGTAAGACAACACCCGGTACCAGCTCACTGCTGGGTAACACAAAACCCAGCACCAGCTCACTGCTGGATAACACAACACCAGATACCAGCTCACTGCTGTTTAACAACAGCTGGCACCAGCTCACTGCTGGGTAACGCAACACCCAGCACCAGCTCATTGCTGGATAACACAACACCCGGTACCAGATCACTACTGGGTAACACAACAGCCAGCATCAGCTCACTGCTGGGTAACACAACACCCAGTACCAGCTCATTGCTGGGTAACACAACAACTGGCACCAGCTCACTGCTGGGTAATACAACACCCAGCACCAGCTCACTGCTGAGTAACACATTACCCAGTACCAGCTCACTGCTGGGTAACACAATGCCCGGCACCAGCTCACTGCTGGGTAACACAACAGCCAACATCAGCTTGCTGGTTAACACAACACCCAGCACCAGCTCACTGCTTGGTAATACAACACCCACTACCAGCTCACTGCTGGGTAACACAACACCCAGTACCAGCTCATTGCTGGGTAACACAACAACTGGCACCAGCTCACTGCTGGGTAATACAACACCCAGCACCAGCTCACTGCTGAGTAACACATTACCCAGTACCAGCTCACTGCTGGGTAACACAATGCCCGGCACCAGCTCACTGCTGGGTAACACAACAGCCAACATCAGCTTGCTGGTTAACACAACACCCAGCACCAGCTCACTGCTTGGTAATACAACACCCACTACCAGCTCACTGCTGGGTAACACAATACTTGGCACCAACTCACTGCTGGGTAACACAATACTTGGCACCAGCTCATTTCTGGGTAACACAACACCCGGCACCAGCTCACTGCTGGGTAACACAACAGGCAGCATCAGCTTGCTGGGTAACACAGCACCTGGCATTAGCTCACTGCTGAGTTATACAACACCCGGCACCAGCTCACTGCTGGGTTACACAACACCCGGCATCAGCTCACTGCTGGGTAACACAACACCCGGCATCAGCTTGGTGGGTAACACAACACCTGGCATCAGCTTGCTGGATAACACAACACCTGGCATCAGCTCACTGCTGAGTTATACAACACCCGGCACCAGCTCACTGCTGAGTAACAAAGCAAGAGTAGATGAAATCTGCAGGGTAGTTTCTTTCTAAACAAGTTTCCAGTTGCAGGCATTCTTGCCAACAACCCATTTTAAAGATGGGTTTGCTAACATCTGCAAAATTGAGGGAAAAGACAGATTTTTTTGTGTTTCACTGTTGCAGTCATCACTTTTGGGTTACCCTGCCAGGGTAGCCCTGTGGCCAGCCCGAATATGAGAGACTTAGTATTTCTGCGTTGGTTGCTGTCGCTTGAGAACTGATGTCAGGTCATCAGTAGTATAAAATAAGGCAGCCAACGCCATTACATCAGTCTTTCTTGCCATGGAGCCTGAAGCAGAAGCAGTTCTCATGAGTGCCGGTCGGCCGCTACCCGAGTTTTCATCTACCAAATTGAAGTTGAAGTCTTCTAAAGCTAAGTACCCCATTGGGGATCCTTTTTTCTTGCACTAGCCAATGTCAGAAAAAGTTAATAATTGTCTCGCCTGTGGAAAACAAATACCACACCAAGACTTCCACTCTTAGTGCATCACTTGTTTAGGAAAAGACCACGATGTCCCTCACTGTTGCTTCTGTGCTTTGTTCAGTGCCAGAACTATCTGTCATCAGGCCCTTATTGTAGCCAGCTATTTTCACCTACAGTCCTCAAATTCTGATATGGCTTTAGTAAGCCATCTGACAGCTGATCTTCCAAAAAATGTAAAGATAAAGACAGAGACAGACCACACAGGTCCAAACCTACCAACAGCGCATTCGTTAAGCTAGTCATCAGTTCTCCAGTCCTCAGTGAGGCGCTTTTGCAGCCCCTGATACCCACTTCTGTTGATTTGGCTCAGAGTCCAGTATGTCACAAAACTCTTCTTCGACTAAGGATCCTGCAGTCATCTCAACCTTGGATGGGCCCGGAGCCACTGAGCAGGCACCGGATTCAAAGGAAGTCCTTCACACTACCAAATCTCGACACAAACCAATGTCTTCTTTCACAACTACTGTTCTTTCAAAAACTAAAGAGTTTCTTAGGCCCCGGGTATGAACCACCCGTAAGAAACCGACGACCCACTCTCAGGCACCTGCTACCTTGCCTGAGTCTCAAATGCTTAAAATGGCTGAAGACCTTATCATGCTGATCAGGGGAAGCCAAGCTTCCCCCTCCAAAAAGAAAAGAGATATGTCCCCTGTAGTTTTGTCTGAGCAAGAGTCAGACGAATCTGATGCATCTGAATATGTAGACATGTAACCCCTCTTCACTTAATGATGATTCTGATGCAGAGGATTCCATCCTTTGGGGAAACCTTCCATACTTTAAGGGAGCATTTCCAATGGGTGAGTCAGGACTACCCTCAGTCTAAAAAGAGACTCGGAGAATTCCTAGATCTTCCACAACACAGACCTTTGGCCATCCCCCCAGTCCTGGATGTTGAGGATGTTTTCCTCGAATCCAGCTTGACTCCTGATGCCCTACCTCCTGCTCCCAGAAAACCAGACAGGTACTATAGAGTACCTGACTCACACAAATATCTTTTTAAAATTCCTACAGCTGACCCTGAGGTCATTTCTCAAGGGCCAAAAGCAATTAAAGCAACCTCTACTAAGAATCCTTCCCCCTCAGACAGGGATTCCCGAGCATTGGACAGATGGGGTAAGAAAGTATACACTTCAGCTACTCTTGCTATCAGGGCACTTAATTGTCAGTTACATATGCTGAAATTTCAGCAACATACCTTGGAACTCCTTAAACAAAAAATGTCTTCCTTTCCTACTTGGGCAGAATCTAAAGTTTTACAAGAGTTAATGCATTCTGCAAGGTAAGTAACTAAACACACCTTGCACTGTGGTTTTGATGGCCTAGAAGCTTCTTGCAGGGCAGCAGTTACTGGATCTGTCATTAGAAGGCATGCATGGCTTAAGGAACAGCCCCTGCCAGATCATGTAAAATCTAAATTTTTGGATACCCCCTTGCACAAAGATAACTTATTTGGCACTAAGGCAGAAGAGGTCTTAAAAAAGATGGAAGAAAAAGCAAAATCTATGTAAACAGTTAAGGATCCAGACCCCTAAGTTCAGCAGGCATTGTCCCTAGAAGCACTGGTCCTTTCCTGCTCCTAGTAAACTGACCCAGCCTAGGCCCTTTGAAAGCAGACACCCCCGACAGCATCCCCAGGGAATGCAGAGATCTAAGCAATGGACTACCCCCACTTCAATACCAGGGAGTTCTGAGCCACCCCCTTATGGTAAAAACTCAGTGACTCATCTCCTCCACCCCCTTCCTCTGCCTACCTTCACTTACCCCTAGGAGGAAAACTATCCTTTCACTTAAGCACCTGGGCCAACATTAGCATACCAAGGACCACTGGGTTCTGAACACTGTGTCTCAGGGATAAAATCTTTCTTTCCACACCCTTCCAACCCCAAAAGGGTTCCCAGAGCTACCACCAGATCAGTGGGAGAGACTCAAAAGCAAATCCTTTCCCTGCTCTCTATGAGGGCAGTAGAGCACGTTCCTGCAGAACAGATAGGCCAAGGTTTCTACTCCAGACTTTTTCTGGTGGCCAGAAAAGAGGGTGCCCCATCCTTGATCTATCCATTCTAAACACCTTCCTGGTGATCGCAAAATTCAAAATGCTCACCCTCCAGCAGCTGCTACCCATGCTCTCCAAGGACACTTGGCAAGACACCCTAGATCTAAAAGAGGCCTACCTCCACATTCCTATCAGGGAATCATGCAGGAAATATCTCCATTTCAGGGCAGGATCTCAACACTTTCAGTACTCTGTGCTTCCCTTTGGCTTATCTACTGCTTCCAGAGTTTTCACAAAAGGTTTGGTTCTGGCCATTGCCTTTTGCAGACAAAGAAATATTCAGATTTACCCATACTTAGACGACTGCCTTATTCAGGCAGAAAGCAAGGAGAAGCTGCTGAAGCAACTGGCCTTTGTAAAGACCCTACTAACCTACCTAGGGTACACAATCAAGGAAAAGAAATCCAAACGGGTGCCCACCCAAAGGATAATCTTCCTGGGAGCAAGTCTGGACACAGCTTCCCAGATGGCATACCTTACTCCAGAGAAACAAATTTTCCTGACAGACTACTTCTGTCAACTAGCCACCAGGCCCCAGCTAACTGCAAGGAAGATCCTACAAGCTCTGGGGTCATGGCATCTTGCATACTACTCATTCCATATGCCAGATTGCATATGAGGAAACTTCAATGGTACCTAAAGAGCCTTTGGTGCCAACACTCTCGAGACCTGGAAACTCTTCTACCTATAATTCCTTGCCTCAGAAAAGATTTTCTATGGTGGGCAACAGCATGCTTCCACAACAAGGGAATGTCTTTCTCCCCACCCCTGCCACCCAGACCCTCACCACAGATGAATCAGACTATGCTTGGGGTGCACACCTGGATGGCAGGTGCATACAGGGCCAATGGAGCCCACAGCAAATCACTGTGCACATCAGTCAAAAAGAGATGATGGCTGTGCAGCACGCCTTGATAGCTTTCAAGCCCCTTCTCTCTCCAGGGGCTCTCCTGATCAAAACAGACAACACCACTGTGATGTGGTACATCAACAAGAAGGGAGGGACTCGCTCCTACCCTCTATGCAGGCTGGCCATGACCCTTTGGCACACAGCCTCTGCCATGCAACTACACCTGTTAGCACAATTCCTACCAGGCTCTCTCAACTCTCTGGCAGACCAGTTAAGCAGAAATCTTCTGGACCGACACGAATGGCAACTCAACAGAAGTACATTCACCCTAATAACTCAGAAATGGGGAAACCCGAAGGTCGACCTCTTTGCCTCCCATACAAACCATCAGCTTAGCAAATTCTGCACCAGGGAGCATCACTGCATGGCTTGGAAAGTGGATGCCCTGTCCTTCCCCTGGGTCAATCTATCAGTCTATGCCTTTCCTCCCCTACCTCTCATCTCCAGGGCACTGCTCAAAATAAGGGAGGAAAAACCAAGGACCATACTCATAGCTCCATACTGGCCCCACCAGCAATGGGTACCCCTTGCTGTGCAGCCTGTCCTCGCTACCCCCATGGCATCTTCCTCAGATTCCAAACCTCCTGACCCAGAGGGAAGGGGAGTTCTTGCATCCCCAATTGCAGATACTCAGTCTGGCAGCTTGGCTTATTCCCTAACCCTGAACCAATCTGCCAACCACAGTAAACAGGTTCTGGATGTTATCCATGAGGCCAGATGTCCTAACACCAGAAAGTCTTATGCTGATAAATGGAAAAGGTTTTGCACATGGATTCAGGCTAAGGGAGCCAATACGGCACAGCCCTCCCTCTCACTCATCCTGGATTACATAGCTGACCTACTACACAGTGGTCTCTCTTTCTCCTCTATTAAAATTCATGCCTCTGCTATTTCTGCTCATTTTCCCACTGAGCAGCCCCTTTTCTCACACCCTTTGATCAAACAGTTCGTAAGAGGGGCTAGCAACCTGAGGCCACCCAGAAGGGTACCAACACCAGCTTGGGGACTTTGTATCAGAAAAGCTCACCCTGCCCCCTTTTGAACTAGCTTCTTCTGCAGAGCTAACATTTCTCTCCTGGAAGACAGCATTCCTTCTGGCCATCACTTCAGCCTAAAGAGTCTCTGAGCTGCAGGCAGTCATGGCTGTGGAACTCTTCATCATCTTTCATGCAGACAGGGTATCCCTCAGAACTAATCCATCCTTCATGCCCAAGGTGGTGTCCAGTTTGGCTGTCAACCAATCCATTCATTTGCCCACATTTTTTCCAAATCCCCAGAACAAGGGGGAAAGGATTCTTCGCTCTCTAGATGTGAACAGACAACTCAGATTCTATCTAGACAGGACTAAGTCCTTCAGAAAGTCTGATCAATTGCTGGTTAGCTTTGCTACAGGGGCAGAAGGCAAAGCCATCTCCTAACAAACCATTTCCAAATGGATACCACACTGCATCCATTTCTGCTACAAACAGCATGGAAAGCCTCCCTTCAAGGGGGTCAGGACACACTCCACCAGAGCAACCTCCACCTCTGCGGCTTTCCTCAGAGGAGTCCCCACCAGGGACATCCTGGAAGCTGCCACCTGGTCATCTGTTCACACTTTTACTAAGCATTACCACCTGCCACTCTTCTCCAAATCCAGGGCAGGGTTTGCCTCTGCAGTCTTGTAGAGCATCCTAGTCAGCCCCTAGTTTCATTGACTGCCTCCACCCTTTTCCTCAGCTTTGGGAATCAACCCAAATATGATAACTGCAACAGTGAAACACGAAGAACATAGTACAGTTGTGTACACTTACCATAAATGTAGATGTTCGAGTGTCTTCACTGTTGCAGTATACATAAAGTACAGTCATGTGCACTTACAATAAATGTAGATGTTCGAGTGTATTCACTGTCGCAGTATACATAAAGTACAGTCATGTACACTTACCATAAATGTAGCTGTTCGAGTGTATTCACTGTTGCAGTATACATAAAGTACAGTTGTGTACACTTACCATAAATGTAGATGTTCGAGTGTATTCACTGTTGCAGTATACATAAAGTACAGTTGTGTACACTTACCATAAATGTAGATGTTCAAGTGCATTCACTGTTGTAGTATACATAAAGTACAGCTGTGTACACTTACTATAAATGTAGATGTTCGAGTGTATTCACTGTTGCAGTATACATAAAGTACAGTCATGTACACTTACCATAAATGTAGCTGTTCGAGTGTATTCACTGTTGTAGTATACATAAAGTACAGTTGTGTACACTTACTATAAATGTAGATGTTTGAGTGCATTCACTGTTGTAGTATACATAAAGTACAGCTGTGTACACTTACTATAAATGTAGATGTTCGAGTGCATTCACTGTTGTAGTATACATAAAGTACAGTTGTATACACTTACCATAAATGTAGATGTTCGAGTGTATTCACTGTTGCAGTATACATAAAGTACAGCTGTGTACACTTACCATAAATGTAGATGTTCGAGTGTATTCACTGTTGCAGTATACATAAAGTACAGCTGTGTACACTTACCATAAATGTAGATGTTCGAGTGTATTCACTGTTGTAGTATACATAAAGTACAGCTGTGTACACTTACCATAAATGTAGATGTTCGAGTGCATTCACTGTTGTAGTATACATAAAGTACAGCTGTGTACACTTACCATAAATGTAGATGTTCGAGTGCATTCACTGTTGTAGTATACATAAAATACAGTTGTGTACACTTACCATAAATGTAGATGTTCGAGTGTATTCACTGTTGTAGTATACATAAAGTACAGCTGTGTACACTTACCATAAATGTAGATGTTCGAGTGTATTCACTGTTGTAGTATACATAAAGTACAGCTGTGTACATGTACCATAAATGTAGATGTTCGAGTGTATTCACTGTTGTAGTATACATAAAGTACAGGTGTGTACACTTACCATAAATGTAGATGTTCGAGGGTATTCACTGTTGTAGTATACATAAAGTACAGGTGTGTACACTTACCATAAATGTAGATGTTCGAGTGTATTCACTGTTGTAGTATACATAAAGTACAGGTGTGTACACTTACCATAAATGTAGATGTTCGAGTGTATTCACTGTTGTAGTATACATAAAGTACAGGTGTGTACACTTACCATAAATGTAGATGTTCGAGTGTATTCACTGTTGCAGTATACATAAAGTACAGGTGTGTACACTTACCATAAATGTAGATGTTCGAGTGTGTCACTGTTGCAGTCCTGGTCTCCACCTCTCCATCCCCCTTTCTTCTCTTTCTTCTGTTATTACCATTCTAACTTGTTGTTCTCCTGTCCTTTCAAGGGACTTATTGGTATTTATTTTCCACTGGTGGGGTTTCTCCCACCAGACCCTGGCCTCCTACTTGGGAGCTTCTGACAGGTTACGGAAAGAAAACCTGACGTAATGGTGTCGGCTGCCTTACTTTATACTGCTGACAACCGGATGTCCATCCTGAAGCAACAGACACAGAAATGCTAAGCCTCTGCTAT
>NC_056732.1:1874647124-1874692124 GCF_019279795.1 Protopterus annectens
CATCTGAATGCTGGGATTCCTATGTTTGAGATTTTAACTTTTCGAAATTACATAGTGGACACACACACATATATATATATATATATATATATATATATATATATATATGTATATATACATATTTATATATATTTTTGTAAGAGATTGTACTGATGAAGCAGTGCTGCTAACTGAAATGGGTCTATAGATATTAAATATTTATTTTGATGCAACTTTTGATTTCTTCGTAGTGCAGTTTTTTGGTGTATCTGGTTGTCCTTTATCATGCAGTACACAAAATATATATCCTCCTTGCAGTATTTGGTATTTATTTTAGTATACACATATATATGTATATATATATATATATATATATATATATATATATATATATATATATATATATATGTGTGTGTGTGTGTGTGTACTTACAGTGATTACACATTAAACAGTTAAACAGCTTCTTTGTTGCTTGGCATGCAGTTGAAGGTATTTGACCTTTGTAGAGGCCATATAATCCATATTTAGATGAATGTGTATTTCTGGGTTTCGTTGCATACAGCACTGTCTTTAAAGTAGCAGACTAAGGTAAATGTGGGAAAAAGCTGTTAAAGCAGCTCAGACAATGCTGTGAAGTCACTCCTTTATTAACCTTAAAAAGTTAGAAAGCAATATGGATAAAAGTGTTTTATCCCAGAATCTTGAGTATGTCCTTCTGCTGATTACATTGTGTGTAAACTTCGGTGACTTATAGTTCAAAGTCTAGTTAATAAAATATACAATTTCATACATTCCTTTCTTCAAATAAAACTTTGCCCATTCAGTAAAAAAAGGCAAACAAATTCAAGTTAGATTACAATTGTCTTACTTGGCATGTTCTATTTCTGGCTTCTTCTTACTTTTAAATTATAGTTCACTGCCCCTTGCAACATACAATCTTCCTCTTTTCCCACTCTGAAGAAGGCCAACATAAACTCTGATCCCGAATTTGTGATTACTTCAGTTTACAAAAAAGTGCCCTTTTAAGACTTACCGCTAGTCTGAAAAACTTTCCCAAGAAATAAGAAATGAACAAAATGGTTCTGGCTTCTATTCAAAACTGCTTAATCGCTGCACATCTGTCTGTGTGTCTGGAGTAATGTGCAAAAGGCTGAGAAGCCGTTGTTCGAGCAGAAATGTCCACAGTCACGCGTGGAGGCAATGAGGTGTTGTTTATTGAAAATGTCCACAGTAATGTCCGTGTCTGGAGTAATGCGCGGCTGAGAAGTTGTTTGACAAGAAATGTGTCCGGCGTTGCAACAATGCGGTCAATGTGCGTCTGAGCAATGTGCACGCTGAGAAGTTGTTTTGACAGAAATGTCCACGCTTGCAGTCAATGCGACTGTGCGTCTGGAGTAATGTACGGCTGAGAAGTTGTTTGACAGAAATGTCCACTGCAGTCACTTCTGTCTGCCCCACAAGAAGGTTTCCTTTGGGTAAACCTTTTAGTGGATGGTTTTGGGCCCCCAAAAAGCCTTTCTAAGTAGGGGGGCCTTTTAAAAAAAATGGAAAAGCGTAAGCAGCTCAGCTCGGGTCATCAAATTAAAGGTTGGAAGGGAAAATGGGTAAGTGTTATCCAGTTAGAGTGAGACCTTAGGAAGGGGAACCAGATCTGTCGAGGCCAGAATGGAGCAATGAGAATCATTCTGCAACCCACCGAGAAGCTTTCTGAAGAACTTGCAGCATCAGAGGCAAGGGTGGATAGGCATACAGAAGACCGGGTGGCCAAGCATGCACCAGAGCGTCTCTTGGGGTACCTCCGGAGGAGGTATTAGAGCCGAAAAACTGTCGCACTTGGTGTTTGAGGGAGAAGCAAAAGATCGCATGAAGGGGTTCCCCACCGTGCGAATATGCGTTCCGCTACTTGACAATTGAGAGACCACTGTGAAGGGGTCAGAATGTTGCGACTGAGCTTGTCCGCTAGGATGTTGGACCGACCGGAATGCGTTGCTATGAGAAAGCGATTGGTGGAGATTGCCCATTCCCAAACTCTCATGGCCTCTCGACAAAGAGGGTAAGACCTTGTTCCCCCTTGCTTGTTGATGTACCAGACAACAGACATATTGTCCGATTGAATCGCAATTGTTCCCAAGGGAAGAAAGTCCTGAAGTGCTAGCAACGCTAAGAGCACTGCTCTCATCTCTAGAACATTGATATGCAGTAAGGTCTCTGAATCGTTCCATGTGCCTTGGACTGTCCGGCCCGCAAAGTGCCCCCCCCCACCCGAGGCGGGAGGCGTCCGTGGTCACCGTGGCGAGAGGGGAGAAGCACAAAATGGGCGACCCTCGTGGAGATCCGGGGAGTGGAGCCACCACAAGAGGGACCGCTTGCAAGCCTTGCTGATCGCTATGGGATGATGCATGGGGAGAGCAAGGTATGACCACTGTACTAAGAGCGTCCACTGCAGAATGCGCATATTGAGCCTGGCAAGAGGAAGAAGTGCTATCG
This sequence comes from Protopterus annectens, assembly GCF_019279795.1. Classification (NCBI taxonomy): domain Eukaryota; kingdom Metazoa; phylum Chordata; order Ceratodontiformes; family Protopteridae; genus Protopterus; species Protopterus annectens. Next base: position 1,874,649,591 of record NC_056732.1, read on the forward strand.
ACGAAGCCATGGACCCTAGAGCCCTCAGGACCAACTCCGCTGGAACAGAACATGAATGGAGAATGGCCCGCACCTGGAGCTGCAGATTTAGAACTCTGTCCGCAGTGAGGAAGGCTCGTAAACTCCTTGTGTCTAGTCTGGCCCCTATGAAATCTAAGAGCTGAGTGGGTGCCAGGTTGGACTTGTTTGTATTTATTGTGATGCCCAGAAATGGAGCAAGATGGAGAAAGGAGTCTCGCGAGAGAAGTAGATGCCTTGTTGGGGCGGTAAGGAGCCAGTCGTCAGGTAGGGAAAGACCTGCACCCCTGAAGCCTCAGGTGGGCCGCTACCACTGCTAGTACTTTGGTAAACACCCTGGGGGCTGTGGTGAGACCAAAGGGAAGGACCCGGAACTGGTAGTGACTGGCTCCCAGCCGGAAGCGGAGAAACCTCCTGGAGCGCCTGTCCATTAGGATGTGGTAGTACGCGTCCCTGAGATCTATCGAGCACATCCAGTGGCCTTCTCCCAGAAGGGGGGAGAATAGATTGTAGAGTGACCATTCGAATTTTTCTTTGGGGACTGCCAGATTCAAGAGAGAGAGGTCTAGGATTGGTCTTAGTTCCCCGTCTTTTTGGCACTAAAAGAATCTGGAGTAGAACCCTGATCCGATCTGGTCTGGGGGAACGGGCTGGATGGCTCTTTCTCTAGCAGATGGCCAATTTCTGCCAAAGCGGCCTCCCTTTGACCGGGTGGTACGTCTGGGAGGGACTTCATCTTTGGAAGGTGAAGGAAAGGAATGCGATATCCCCTGGATATGATTTGGAGAACCCAGCGGTCCGATGTTATGGACTCCCATGCCGCTAGGTGCCCCGGAACGTCCCCGACTGCCTCCAGAGTAGAGCAGTCGGGCAACCCTCAGGGTTGCTGCGCTGGGCCGTTCAGAGAAAGGTTCCTGGACTCAAGTTTCTGGGAGCCCCTCTGCCTCTAGGGCGGCGTCCTCCCTGTCCTCCTCTGCCACGGAAGGACTGGTTGTCCGGAGCAGGCTGGGACTGCTGCGACTTCCGAACCATCTTCTTCTGACCCTTTTGGTTCCTAGAATAGGGCCTCTGGGGTGCAGAGAAGCGGATTCCGACGGCAGACAGCGTCTTCCGTCCTTCTCGCTCTGGGTCAACGTCTCGAACGGTCTTGCCAAACAGAGCAGAACCATCAAAGGGGCGTTCGCAAAGCGCGCCTTGAAGGGCTCAGAAAATCGCGGTGGCGGAGCCAGGCCTGACGTCTAGTGACCAGTCCTGTCCCGCAGCTCTAGCGGCGCCCTCCGTAGCATGGGAGAGTAGCCGATAGAAGTATTGTGACTGACCTAAGAGTGGCCATTTTGGTGGAGTGCAGAACTCTGTCCTCCTCCGAAATGGACTCAGGGGGATGCAGCGTACTTTAATAAGGTCTCGCTGCATCCGAATAACATGTGCCAAATAGTTCAGCGCCCTTACCGAGAAGGTCAACTGAACATCCGCTTCCCAAGCGGTCCATCATCCGAGACTCCTTGCTCGGTGGGTGGACTGAGGGACTCTCCTGAGCCAGTTCCCTCTTGTGGCCGCCGCCATCAACATGGCATCTACAGGGGGCCCCTTACTCCAATGGGTCCTGTCGAGGGCGGGCTAAGGATCCTATCAGGTCTTTTGGGAATTGGCTCCACGGTGTCCGGTTCCTTCCACGCCCTGGTGGTAATAAGGTCCACCAGGGGTCGCAGGGGACACCCAAGAGGTAGACGGGCCCGTTTCGAATGCCTCCAAGAACACGGACTCGCCCGAGGAAGACTTGGGGCAGACCACCCCCTAATACGGAGCATTTCCATGATGTCTCCGAAGGAGACATCCTCGGGGTGACCGTGGGAGCCTTCCCCTTCCTCCAAGTCCGTGTCTTCAGTGAGAGACTCGGGAGTCAATGTGCCTCCTTTTGCGTATGCTTGCGAGGGGCCTCCTCTGGGGCTGTCAGAGGAGTCTCAGAACAACAATTTGCTCCATGGGAGCAACTTGGGGCACAGAAACGGGCTGTCCCAGGGGCCGGATGGTGGAAGCCTGGCCCAGTGCAGAGGGAGGCTGGACGGAGCAGAAGCAAGTGCCGGGGTCCGAGACCTCAACAGAGCCCTCTCCACTACATCAAAAGCCGAAGGGGAGCCAACCTCGACCAAAGGATCCGACAATCGGCTCCCCTCGGATCCGAAGAGTGGATCGGAGCCGGGCACTCGGATCCGAAGGACAGTGCGCTCCGACACAGACGGGCGCCGGAGCACTGATCCCCGGATCCGGCTCGGATCCAGGCTCCGAGATCGGGTCCGACGCACTCGAGGGCAGGGTCGGATCCGGTACCAAGTACTATCGGCTCCGACCTCCCCGGCTCGAAGCTGCTCGGCTCCAGTTGCTCCGAACCCAGATAGCGGGTCGGAGAAGGAGCAATAGGTTTAAAAAAGGGTGTTGCGCTCCCCCCCGGAGGGGGGGGAGGCAAGAGCACTCCCATCTGCATCTGGGCCTGGATGAACCTTCTCATCATCCGTCCAGATCAGCATCCAAAGCTATGGGTAGATCTCGGCAGAGGCTACCGAGGTAGGCCTGGAATGCCTCCTCGATAGCCTCGACGGAGATCGGGTCTCCTCCTCCTCAGGACCCGGTGAGAAGCACACAGGGGACCGGAGCCGAGAAGGAGGAGACCGAACCGACAAAGGAGCCAGGGAGAAGCCGCTTGGCTGGCGGGGCCAAACAGAGGTCTCGGCCCGCCGCCAGGTGCTTCTCCCTCCGGTCCTTGATGCATCCTCTCCTCCCTGAAGCGGGAGTTTGAGTCCCAGGAGCAGGAGGGGTGCCACAGGGGAACAACTGCAGCAGGAGTCCCGGGAGCGGAGGTCGGAGCCGAGTCCGCGGTAAACGACCCGCCAAGACCAGCTTGGACCTCCGCTCCCTCAGTGCCCTGGGGTTGAACCCTGCACAAATGGAACAACCAGATGTGAGGTGTTCAACCCCAAGACACTTAACACACCGAGTGTGGCCATCAGCCGGTGAGAGCTTATGGCCACACTCGGAGCATTTTGAAAATATAGACTTAGGCTGTTCAGCCATAATCTATAAAGTAACTTAAAGTTCCAGAAAAGTAACTTAAACAATAAAAGAAAGCACACAGGCCTCACACACACTCTAATGCACCAGCGAGGGGAGGGAATAAAAATTACTACTGAAACTTAAAATAAACTAAAAACAGTCAATATTAACGGGAAACCTACTACTTTCACACAAAAATTGTTAAAGAAAGAAAAAATTCTCTGATTTTACACAAGAAAAAAGTCTACTTAGCTGAGAGCTATGTATCCACATCCAGTTACCAGCGCGGCAAACAAGATCTGAGGTCATGAGGGTAGAGCAGGGCATTATGGGTGAGGGGAGGAGCTGAGAGCTTGGATCCATAGCTGGAAAACCATGCCGGTTCGGATCCGATATCGGATCCATAACCCACAGGTTGCAGACAAATGAATATCCTACTTCAGATCAAATGTTAAATAAATATATCTATGTATCTATATATCTGTATATCTGAGTGTGTGTATATATATATATATATATATATATATGTGTATGTATATATATATATATATATATATATGTGTATGTATATATATATATATATATATATATGTATATATATATATATATATATATATATGTATATGTATATATATATATATATATATATATATATTTTGCACATATATATATATATATATATATATATATATATATATATATATTTGCCCCTCCACACCACCATATATGGGGGCTGTTCCCCTCACAGTTCCCTAACTAAATATACTATCTCCAAGATTGCACTACAGTGGAGAAAGGGGGAAGTTCACTATGGTGGCCAAGTGGTTTCTTTCCCACAGTAAAGTCCTTCAACGTTTAGTGATTGGGGTAAGTGGGCTTTCATTCTTTTCAAGTAGAGCAATATATATGTATGTATGTATATATATATATATCTATATATATATATATATTTATATATATATATATATATATATATATATATATATATATATATATATATATATGGGTCCACTTCTTAATTTCAAAATCTCTAAATCCTGAACATCAGAATCCCGACGTCCAGATGTTCGAAATTTTGAAATCTCAAAGTTAAACAATGGAGATCACCCAACAGTGCAGAACGGTAACTATACCATTCTCTGCACTGTAGTGCGGTCTCAGAGTTGGTATATTTAAGTAGCAGGGGGTGTGGGGGGCACAGCTCCAAACAAGCCCCCTTGCAGCAACGTGATGTCTAACTTTTTTCTTTTAGTTTTTTTTTGTTGCATTTCAAAATCTGAAACATCTGAATGCTGGGATTCCTATGTTTGAGATTTTAACTTTTCGAAATTACATAGTGGACACACACACATATATATATATATATATATATATATATATATGTATATATACATATTTATATATATTTTTGTAAGAGATTGTACTGATGAAGCAGTGCTGCTAACTGAAATGGGTCTATAGATATTAAATATTTATTTTGATGCAACTTTTGATTTCTTCGTAGTGCAGTTTTTTGGTGTATCTGGTTGTCCTTTATCATGCAGTACACAAAATATATATCCTCCTTGCAGTATTTGGTATTTATTTTAGTATACACATATATATGTATATATATATATATATATATATATATATATATATATATATATATATATATATATATATATATGTGTGTGTGTGTGTACTTACAGTGATTACACATTAAACAGTTAAACAGCTTCTTTGTTGCTTGGCATGCAGTTGAAGGTATTTGACCTTTGTAGAGGCCATATAATCCATATTTAGATGAATGTGTATTTCTGGGTTTCGTTGCATACAGCACTGTCTTTAAAGTAGCAGACTAAGGTAAATGTGGAAAAAGCGTTAAAGCAGCTCAGACAATGCTGTGAAGTCACTCCTTTATTAACCTTAAAAGTTAGAAAAGCAATATGGATAAAAGTGTTTATCCCAGAACTTGAGTATGTCCTTCTGCTGATTACATTGTGTGTAAACTTCGGGTGACGATAGTTCAAAGTCTAGTTAATAAAATATACAATTTCATATTCCTTTTCTTCAAAAATAAAACTTTTGCCCATCTGGGCAAAAGGCAAATAAATTGCTAATTACAATTGTCTTACTTGCATGTTCTATTTCTGGCTTCTCTTACTTTTAAATATAGTTCACTGCCCCTTGCAACATACAATCTTCCTTTTCCCACTCTGAACTAAAGGCCAACAAACTCTGATCCGACCAGATTATCAGTTTACAAAAAGTGTTCTTTTAAGACTTTACCGCTAGTCTGAAAACTTTCCCAAGAAATAAGAAATGAACAAAATGGTTCTGGCTTCTATTCAAAACTGCTTAATCGCGTTGCAGTCATCTGTCTGTGTGTCTGGAGTAATGTGCGGCTGAGAAGTTGTTTGACAGAAATGTCCACGTTGCAGTCACGTGTCTGTGTGTCTGGAGTAATGTGCGGCTGAGAAGTTGTTTGACAGAAATGTCCATGTTGCAGTCACGTGTCTGTGTGTCTGGAGTAATGTGCGGCTGAGAAGTTGTTTGACAGAAATGTCCACGTTGCAGTCACGTGTCTGTGTGTCTGGAGTAATGTGCGGCTGAGAAGTTGTTTGACAGAAATGTCCACGTTGCAGTCACGTGACTGTGTGTCTGGAGTAATGTGCGGCTGAGAAGTTTGACAGAAATGTCCACGTTGCAGTCACGTGTCTGTGTCTGGAGTAATGTGCGGCTGTGAAGTTTGACAGAAATGTCCACGTTGCAGTCACGTGTCTGTGTGTCTGGAGTAATGTGCGGCTGAGAAGTTTGACAGAAATGTCCACGTTGCAGTCACGTGTCTGTGTTTCTGGAGTAATGTGCGGCTGAGAAATTGTTTGACAGAAATGTCCACTTTTGCTGTTTTCAGTATATTTCATCCCTTCTGTGCTGTTTTGGATTGTAGTGCTTTGTTTGCTGATGAGTCATTTTTGGAGTTTTTAACACATTATGTTCTATGATAATACTTGTTTGATACCTTACAGATTTTTTCAGACTGTTCTAAAGGTTGGCTCATATATTTGGTCTGTTCCTCCTAAAATGTGCTGCTTTTTAGCAAATCACTGAGGCTTGAAATCACTAAAAAAAAAATGACATGCATTTGAGTTTCAGATATCATACATTTCAGAAAATGCATGTTAATACAAAGCCTGTTATCTCATCAATGTTCTAAGTTTATAATAGCAGTTTGTCCCTATTTTGGTATTTTGGGCGTCCCCCCCATTATTTTTGGCTTTGTCCAAATTTCTTCTGCTGAGAGGTGGAGTGCACACTAAATAAAACATTTAATATTACTTTATAGGTTCATATCTACTTACTCAGCTATTAATCTGTGAAAATATCAAGAAGCCTATAGCCTTACATCATTTCTATGGTAGTTTTTTGGGGCTTGTGTTTTGTACATGAGTAACCTAGATGTGGCAGAAGGAGGCTCTACTGAGACATTAACTCACTCCTTCTAAACTGGGGTTGAGTTTGCAGTTTCCTGTCAGTTCGTCCAAATAACGTTTTAATGGAGTAAGAGAAGAACTTTGTTATATGTGCAGTAAGATGGTTGCATAACAAGTCAGATTTTGGGAATGATCATTTTCTTCTAAACTGGTATATATAGCATTCTGTTGTGCATAGCTGTATATTTTGTATTATACTAAAGCGAATTACGTTTTTTGTTGATGTTCATCGTGCATACAGCTGCAGTCATAACAGATGGGTTATCCTGCTGTCAGGCGGTCCCTCGGTCAGCCAAATTCCAAAGTCTAGGTCCGGCGTCGGTTGTCGTTGCTTCTTCCCTGACGTCAGTGCGGCAGGGGTATAAAAGAACTAGCCGACGCCATTTTCTTGTTTTTTGTTTCATTGGCTTAGATCATGGCTGAAAAGTATTGTGTAACAAAACCAGTTAATAACCAAAAAATTAAAAATAAAAAGATAATGTTCCTGCCCGTAGTTACAGCATTCTCAGAAGTATATGTTCCTGCCCGTAGTTCCAGTGTTCTCAGAAGTATATGTTCCTGCCCGTAGTTACAGTGTTCAAGTATGGGCACAACCTGTGCCATAGGTAGGTGTAATGTTCATCCCAAGGCGGGGGAGGGTAATAACTTCTGTACATTTTTGAAAATATTATGTTCCTGCCCGTAGTTAGTGTTCTCAGAAGTATTGTAAGTATGGGCACAACCTGTGCCATAGGTAGGTGTAATGTTTTCATCCCAAGGCGGGGGGAGGGTAATAACTTCTGTACATTTTTGAAAAGATTATGTTCCTGCCCGTAGTTACAGTGTTCTCAGAAGTATTGTAAGTATGGGCAAAACCTGTGCCATAGGTAGGTGTAATGTTTTCATCCCAAGGCGGGGGAGGGTAATAACTTCTGTACATTTTTGAAAAGATTATGTTCCTGCCCGTAGTTAGTGTTCTCAGAAGTATTGAAAGTATGGGCACAACCTGTGCCATAGGTAGGTGTAATGTTTTCATCCCAAGGCGGGGGGAGGGTAATAACTTCTGTACATTTTTGAAAAGATTATGTTCCTGCCCGTAGTTACAGTGTTCTCAGAAGTATTGTAAGTATGGGCACAACCTGTGCCATAGGTAGGTGTAATGTTCATCCCAAGGCGGGGGAGGGTAATAACTTCTGTACATTTTTGAAAAGATTATGTTCCTGCCCGTAGTTAGTGTTCTCAGAAGTATTGTAAGTATGGGCACAACCTGTGCCATAGGTAGGTGTAATGTTTTCATCCCAAGGCGGGAGGAGGGTAATAACTTCTGTACATTTTTGAAAAGATTATGTTCCTGCCCGTAGTTACAGTGTTCTCAGAAGTATTGTAAGTATGAGCACAACCTGTGCCATAGGTAGGTGTGATGTTTTCATCCCAAGGCGGGGGAGGGTAATAACTTCTGTACATTTTTGAAAAGATTATGTTCTTGCCCGTAGTTAGTGTTCTCAGAAGTATTGTAAGTATGGGCACAACCTGTGCCATAGGTAGGTGTAATGTTTTCATCCCAAGGCGGGGGGAGGGTAATAACTTCTGTACATTTTTGAAAAGATTATGTTCCTGCAAGTAGTTGCAGTGTTCTCAGAAGTATTGTAAGTATGGGCACAACCTGTGCCATAGGTAGGTGTAATCTTCATCCCAAGGCGGGAGGAGGGTAATAACTTCTGTACATTTTTGAAAAGATTATGTTCCTGCCCGTAGTTACAGTGTTCTCAGAAGTATTGTAAGTATGGGCACAACCTGTGCCATAGGTAGGTGTAGTGTTTTCATCCCAAGGCGGGGGAGGGTAATAACTTCTGTACATTTTTGAAAAGATTATGTTCCTGCCCGTAGTTACAGTGTCCTCAGAAGTATTGTAAGTATGGGCACAACCTGTGCCATAGGTAGGTGTAATGTTTTCATCCCAAGGCGGGGGAGGGTAATAACTTCTGTACATTTTTGAAAAGATTATGTTCCTGCCCATAGTTGCAGTGTTCTCAGAAGTATTGTAAGTATGGGCACAACCTGTGCCATAGGTAGGTGTAATGTTCATCCCAAGGCGGGGGGAGGGTAATAACTTCTGCAAATTTTTGAAAAGATTATGTTCCTGCCCGTAGTTACAGTGTTCTCAGAAGTATTTTAAGTATGGGCACAACCCGTGCCCTAGGTAGGTGTAATGTTTTCATCCCAAGGCGGGGGAGGGTAATAACTTCTGTACATTTTTGAAAAGATTATGTTCCTGCCCGTAGTTGCAGTGTTCTCAGAAGTATTTTAAGTATGGGCACAACCTGTGCCATAGGTAGGTGTAATGTTCATCCCAAGGCGGGGGGAGGGTAATAACTTCTGTACATTTTTGAAAAGATTATGTTCCTGCCCGTAGTTCCAGTGTTCTCAGAAGTATTTTAAGTATGGGCACAACCTGTGCCATAGGTAGGTGTAATGTTTTCATCCCAAGGCGGGGGGAGGGTAATAACTTCCGTACATTTTTGAAAAGATTATGTTCCTGCCCGTAGTTCCAGTGTTCTCAGAAGTATTTTAAGTATGGGCAAAACCTGTGCCCTAGGTAGGTGTAATGTTTTCATCCCAAGGCGGGGGGAGGGTAATAACTTCTGTAAATTTTTGATACTATTTCATGTACCCTTTTCTGCCAGAGTTGCATTTGTACAAATATGCATCAGTAAACTGTTCTAGATCCATTATTTGTAGATCCTCATCTTTACCACATTGCGACATTCATTGTCTGTTACAGAGGGATAGATAATATATTTGCAAATTAGGATTATTGCATTATAGTCATTATTCCCAAGTGGTTCCCTATCTGTAACCTCTCCAACTTTATCGGTCATGTTATTTAGATGGATATCTAATGTGTTTTCTGTTTATTTCAGTTATATGCTTTTTTTGTTCTTGCTAAGTTTTTTATTGTTTTCCAATGAATAATAATTCTATTATTTGTCCAGTTTACAAGAAATCTTTTAAGGTCCCCATCATGATTACATCCTTTGCTGTGGCATACATGCACAACATGTTCCTCATCCTTTAACTATGGTATGTGATGATGTCTCTAGGCCTATAAAACAGCACAGATGTGAATGAGAACTGCTGTCTTCTTTGAATAGTCATACTCGATATGTCAGTTGTCCCCGTTCTGAGTTTTGTATCCTGTTCTTGTTTTTCTACTTTTACATTGTAACTTCCTCCTATACGTAGGTTTATAGGTTGGTACTAGGCTATCGGCCCTAGGGCCTATACAAGCCTAGCCATAACAATTCCCTGGCTATTTCTTGCCACAATATTTACTTCCCTTTGTTGAATCTTTAGTAACAATCCATGTTGTGTTCACATCTGCATTCTGTGCTGCCTATCCTGTATTTTCTGCATATGTTATGTAGTGTCCCAATTTCTAACCTTCAGGATTATTGCATATAATATTCCTGGTTCTCCAGTGGGTAAACCATCTCAGATTTACTGTATTTAGAGTCATAGAGGTGTTGGAGTATGTGTTGGGGGGACTTCCCCCTACAGTAATGTTTGTTTGCTTTGTTTTTGCTGCCTTCCTCAGTTTAGTATTGTGAAATATTTTCTTATTTTATGAAACATAATTTTGATCAAGTTGTACCACACAGTGTCTGATATCATATTGGGAGGGGTGGGCTTAATGGTTAAGGTATTTTCCTCATAGACACAAGACAGAGTTTGATTCTGACCCCAAGTTATTGTCTAGGCTTAAAATGGCCCTTCAGGGCAGTTAGTCTTACATTCACCTATGAATCTATATACTCAATTTCACTGCGGTTTGTCACCATGGCTTCTGGTCATTACTAGAACTCTATAGACTTTTCAAAATCTGTTAACTATAACTAGAAACAAGTAACTTTTCCTGCATTATTCACACATTTTCTGCATGCATTTGCACCTGTAGGACTTAAAAGATAAAATTCAGATCATATTGGTTTCTGGAGTGAAATTTTTTGTACTAACACTCAGGTTTGGAGGGTTCTACATTTTAATATAAGATGTGTTTCAAAGTTTTGACTGCAAACTAGGTTTATAAGGTAGCTTAACTTTTTTCGTAGTTTAAAAGAGAGCACATAGTACTGGCTACATGCCTAATGCTAACGATTAATGCAGCTGAGGCTGAGACCATAAACATGCTAGAAGAAGCTTGAATTAGGACTTTTAACTTGTATGGCTTTAATAAAGCACATTCCATGGCAACCAGATGGTATGTGTAAACAGATGGGTGTCTTAAAAGATAGCCCATGCTGTTGCATAATCATATTTTAGAAGTAAAACGATTTTTATCCCTCAGATTTTATAAAGACAGATGTAAAGCGTTTGTGTACACAACTGTGGTATGTGTGATGCAGTTTCTGATGTTTCTTTTTGTTGTAGATAAAGTTCACATTAACTAGATTCTATTTCAGCTCATTATGTATATCGTTGAAATAAGGACCGAAGAGTGATGACTAATAGTTCCTAAATATTGAGCGGATGGAATAGTATAGCAGCTAATTAAATTCATTAGGGAAATAATCCTACCCAGTCTGTCAATCTAGATAGATTAGATGTCTTTGCTAATAACTATATGGCTACCTGCCGCTGTCTTTTTTGTGATAGGAACTTCATTTATTTGTGGACAGTAGACTGTCCATGGGAAGCAATGACTGTTTGATTAACTGGGTAGCTGTAGCAATCATGAGTAACCTTTTCCATGCATAACATGAACCTTTGAATTAATGCACAGAATACAGATACTTGGTCATCTTAGCAACATGAATCCAGCAGTGAGGGTTCAATGACCTATGTTTTGTTAGTGAATAATAAAAGCAGTGTGTGGATCAGCACATCTTTAGATGATAACAGAATGAGTGGTATCATAACCAACTGCGTGGACCTTATCAACTTGCAAAGCTATCTGAGTCAGATTTTCTTTGGTCATCTTGAATCAGTATGAACTTTGGCACTGACAAATGCACGTTGTTGCAGTTTATTACCAATAATGATACATATCGCTATGCATGTGACAAGTCAGGTCTGCCTAATGCAAACTATGCAACTATGTTAGTGATTTAGGAGTTTTAGTAGACAATGATCGAAGGTTTGCTGAATATCTCAAAGTTTTGTTAAGAAAGTGTCTAATTAGTAACATTCTATGCTGCTTTGTAAGCAGGGGTTGGCAAGGAATTAATTCCATTATTCATGGCTTCTGTTAGACCAGTCTGGGAATATTATGATTCCTTTTGTATATTCAACTTTTCTTAGAATATGAAATTGGAAAGTATACGATCGACAATGCAGATTATTAGGATCGTGCATCTTTCATGTAGGGATAGACTTAAGCATCTTTAATTGTTTTCTGCTGGTTATAGGATACTATGTGGTTATACCATGCTGGTTATAGGATACTATGTGGTTATACCATGCTGGTTATAGGATACTATGTGGTTATACCGTGCTGGTTATAGGATACTATGTGGTTATACCGTGCTGGTTACCAAATACTGTGTGGTTATACAGTTCTGGTTACTGAATACTGTGTGGTTATACTGATCTACAAATGTTTAAAGAATGGAGAATTACCAGTTGCTCTAGGAATTCATTTTTGCATCACAATTTTTGACTCCAAAAAATCAAAATTTTTGTTTGTATACCATAGTTCAGGACTTCTACCTCAGGCTTTTTTTTCCTATTGGGGCATCTAAGTTCTGGAATAAGCTACCGCTTGATATCAGACTTGGGGGAGGTATTGGGAGCTACACAAAATATGTTGATATCTGGTTTAGTCCCCAAGTCTACGAACCTGGTTTACATTGCAGCATACTCTTGAATGGCCCCTAGTGGGTTCTGTGTTTTCTATCATTTAGGTTCATAGGTAGATACTAGGCTATCTGCCCTAGGGCATTTATAAGCCTAGCCAGACTGTATTCAGCTTCCACCTCCCTATTAGATTAGCCTACTGTGCCTCTGTAAAGTAGGTCACAGAAGGTACCCTTTTAAGATTAGTTTACTGTGCCTCTGTCTAGCAGGGACACAGGAGAGATCCCAGGGGTGAATTTGCGATTTCCCATCCATGCGTCCAAATTTTGCTTGAAGAGGGTCAGCGAGGGACTATGTCTAACATGAATTGGGATTCTATTCCAGAGTGAGGGGAGCCTCTGGGAAATTAATCTGTCCCTCCAGCATGTCCTATTTATTTTTGTGCTGAGGTTTAGGTCCCTGGAGCGTGTAGCTCTAAGGGACTTGGATTTTTTTGAGGTGGAGCATGTCCATTAATTCTGGGTTTGACATGGCTTTGTACGTCAGGCATAGATCACCTCTGAGTAGGCGGTAAGCAACTGAGTAGAGCTGGAGTTTCTTTAGTCAAGCTGCATAGGATATCTGTTTGTAGCCCACGATCCTCTTGGTGAGGTACTTTTGGGGTCTCTCCAGTTGCTGCAGGTGTCGGGTAAGGTACATCCCAAAAGGGGCATTGTATTCAATTATGGGCCTGATGAGTGACGAGCAGAGGGGCACAATGACCTCTCTTGATCTAAATGCGGACCCTTTCATGATAAGGTGGGCTATATAGAAGGTCTTTCTAACCACTTTTGCAATGTGATTATCAAAGGAGAGATTACTATCTACGTTGGTCCCCAAATCTCTAATTACTTCTTCCGTACTTAATGGATTACCACCTATGTGGTAATTTGTGGACACCTTGTTTTTCCCAAAGGGGATGACTATGCACTTTTTAGCATTTAGCTTGAGGCCGTGGCTCTGGCACCAAGCATCTGTCTCTGTGAGACCCTTTTGGAGGATGCTTGCGTCATTTGCAGCGGTTAATGTTGTCGCCTCACAGCAAGAGGTTCTCCGGTTCGATTCTCGGCTGGGGTGCCTTCTGTGTGGAGTTTGCATGTTCTCCCTGTGTTCGCGTGGGTTTCCTCTGGGTACTCCGGTTTCCTCCCACATTCCAAAGACATGCATCTGGAGCGCTTCTCCCTGGGCCTCCACTGAAAACAGGCTCTGTGGAACATAGTCGGACATTCCCGGTCAACAAATGTTAAATAAATAAATAAATAAATAAAATAAAAATAAAAATAAATTATGGCCCCCAGTTTGCAATCATCTGCGTACTTTGTCAGCCATAATCCCCCCGTGTTAACCTGAACCTCAGAGAAGTATATACCGAACAAGAGAGGTCCCAGAACTGAGCCCTGTGGGACGCCACTTGTAACTGGTTTGGATTCGGACATGGCACCTGCAATTCTGACCATGTGGGTACTATCTCTGAGCCAGTTTGCAACCCATCTTGTGATATAGGGGTTGATATTTAAGCTGGTAAACTTATTTACAAATGCATTCTATGAGCACCTGCAGGAATGCATGGATCGTGCTATCCCAGATAAACCAAGATTCACTCCTCCAAAAACAGAAGACCGGTCTGGTGGACCCCGGCCATAAATAAGCTATACAACAGAAGGAGGAAGCTACTACATGACAGAGCAAAATCCCCAAAAGGAAAGGCATCTCTGATCAGTATTAGCAAGAAACTTTGATCCCTCATAAAATCATCAAAAGCCAGTTTTGAAAAAAAAATTGCCCTAGACACTAAAGATAATCACAAGGCCTTCTTTAGTTATGTCAGAAACATGGGCGGAAACTCCCAGATATGCTCTGAATTGCTGCATAACGGTACAAAATATACCGAACCTACAAACATAGCCAACATCCTGGCAGACAGATTCAGCGCAAACCCCCCCCCTTCCCCCCCAAAGGAGCAAACGCCTATCCCAACTGAATGTAATTTAACATTGAATATTGAACTGGAAGCTGGGGGAGTGACTGGATAGAAATCTGAGAAATGATGGGGAGCCTGCTTCTTACCCTCATTGGAGGGGCACGTGTGTAGTCACACTCAGTCCACCTAGAATCGCTGGTGGTGACATGGATGTTGATGGGGACATCTGCCTACAAGGAGATGGAGCTCTTTGGGGTATTATCCCTTATGGAAGATACAGGGTACGGACTCTAGCATTAGTGCATCTCACACCTAAAATTTGGGTCCCTGTTTGCATGTTTGGGGAAGAGCAGGGTTAGGACCCCCCCCCGTTATATTTTTTTTCATAATGGGGGAATAAAGTTTCTTAGCAGCTGCGATGGTTTGAGTGTCAGCAGGTGAGGAGAAAGCAAAATAATAGTAAAAAATCAAGAGAAGTAAGCAGGCGATACTCCCAGCTTGTAAACGTGTTTCTGTACTCCAGCTTGTACACGTGTTTCAGTACTCCAGCTTGTACACGTGTTTCTGTACTCCAGCTTGTAAAGGTGTTTCTATACAACAGCTTGTAAATGTGTTTCTGTACTCCAGCTTGTACACTGGTTTCAGTACTCCAGTTTGTACACGTGTTTCTGTACTCCAGCTTGTAAACATGGTTCTGTACAACAGCTTGTAAATGTGTTTCTGTACAACAGCTTGTAAACGTGTTTCTGTACTCCAGCTTGTAAACGTGTTTCTGTAGTCCAGCTTGTAAACGTGTTTCAGTACTTCATCATGTGAACGTGTTTCTGTACTCCAGCTTGTAAACGTGTTTCAGTACTCCAGTTTGTAAACGTCTTTCATTACTCCAGCTTGTAAACGTGTTTCTGTACTCCAGCTTGTAAACATGTTTCTGTACTCCAGCTTGTAAACATGTTTCTGTAGTCCAGCTTGTAAACGGGTTTCAGTACTCCAGCTTGTACACGTTTCTGTACTCCAGCTTGTAAACCTATTTCTGTAGTCCTGCTTGTAAACCTGTTTCTGTAGTCCAGCTTGTAAACGTGTTTTAGTAGTCCAGCTTGTAAACGTGTTTCTGTACTCCAGCTTGTAAACGTGTTTCTGTACTCCAGCTTGTAAACATGTTTCTGTATTGTTCTGTTTACAGTCATAAAAGCATGTCTCCACACCAGCAAATCAAACATATACATAATTTGTGTAGTTAATATCTCTGTAATCAAAAATTCTAAGCACAGCATGGCAACAAAACTGTGATAGACTTACTGTAATAGTCATATCTATATTGCATGTTGTTCTTTAAAATCTTTTAAATGATTTCTGCACTGATTATGAATCCTGATAATACTGATAAGGCAGGGATGCTTTTCCAAAGAAAGACTGTAGTATGTTCAGAGATGCCATTTCTAATCTCTGTCCTTTTGTTTGACATTGTAAAGCAGGAATTGCACCCTTTAAGACATAATAATTGACTGGGTTGGTCCCACTAGGCTTTTGGCCTGTTTTCACGGGAGACCTGACATTTTTATTATATGTACTATGAGGCATTTGGCAGGGAACTAGGAATGTTTCCTGAATCTTCTATAGGATGCTCTGCAGAGTAGCTTGAATAGGAGAGTTATTGGTCGATGGAGAGACGGATGTGATTGGATCATTTCCAGGTGGAGGACTGCAGGTGTAGAAGGTTTTGATGTTATGCTGATATAGCAGATGAAGATTCTCACTCTGCTGGGGCCCCTTGGTTCCATGTTATGGATGGAATAGTGGGGGAAGTAGCAGCACCATTAGCTATGCAAAACGTGGGTGTGAGAAAGCATGAGTGGAAGTGGAGCTGAGGTGCAGGCAGCATGAGAGACACCTGAGAAGTTATAGCTGGTGTGACAAACCAGTGGCATGTAGATCATCCAGGTTTGTAGTAAAAGAGACTAGAGCAGCAACAGCAACTGCAAAAGATGTTTTTTCTCTGTTTTCATTATGTGGGGATAGGCAAGATATAGGGATGAGCAATTTAATATCGAAGTTCCTGAAAGATTTTTTTTGGGGAAGGGGGACTGGTAACTGCCCCCTGCCTTACTTTAGTGAATGCTAACCCTAACTCTAAACTGCCCCTTCCCTCAACCCTAACCCCACACCTTAATATCATTAAAAGCTTCCCATGAAACTGCCACTACACAAGACAGACTCAGACCCGCAAACATTCACAACTACACACAAGCACTACTTCTATCCATTAACCTTACCCTAAAATGCACAAATTCACACAGACACACAACAGCTGTTCTTCACTCATCCCTGATTCAGACTGACATGTACACACACAATCTCACCCCCAAAGCCCACTTACCTGTATCGACATTTTATACCATCAACATGTCCACTATTCAGCCAGGCATACTGTCAACATTTCCACCGTTCGGACACCCGTATCTTTGACA
This sequence comes from Protopterus annectens, assembly GCF_019279795.1. NCBI lineage: Eukaryota > Metazoa > Chordata > Ceratodontiformes > Protopteridae > Protopterus > Protopterus annectens. The sequence goes on from NC_056732.1 coordinate 1,874,666,330, forward strand.
TTAAATCACACCCCTGCGTTTGTCAGTCAAATGTATGTTTGGTAAAATGCAGCAGAACTACATATATATATATATATATATATATATATATATATATATATATATATATATATGGGTCCCCTTCTAATGGTCGACATTTCAAAATGTCGACATTCATATGGCCGAGACCATATGATCGACATTTGAAATGTCAACCATGGGGAACCGGCATCACGCTACAGTGTGGAATGGAAAGATTTCCACTTCTGCACTGTAGTGCGATCTCGGAGTTGGTATATTAAAGTTACGGGGGGGGTGGGGGGCTGAAGCATTAAGGTAAGTTTGTGTTTTGTGGTTTACTTGAATGGTCGTGATTTCAAATGTTGATCACATGGTCTCGGCCATATGAAAGTCGACATTATGAAATTTCGTCCATATCAAGTAGAGCCATATATATATATATATATATATATATATATATATATATATATATATGTACATATATAGAAAGATATATGGATCCCTATCAGTTGATAGAGTTTTCAGAAACTTGAAATTCATATCGGCAAGATGATATGATGAAATTTCTGAAAACTCAAAGCTTTTGAACGGAGATCGCTGTACAGTGAGAGTCGTAAAATTTACTGTTTTCCTCACTGTGGTGCTGTCTCAGAGTTGGTATATATAATTTGTAGTAGGTGTGGGCCCCCCCCATGCAAAATCATGAAAAACAGATTTGTGTGTGTTTTGTTTTTAATGCTCAAATTTTTGGAAATTCAGTCACATCGTCTTGCTAATATAAATTTTGAATTTCTGAGAACTCACTCAAGTGACATAGATCCACACATACAAATATATACATATACGGGTCCCTATTAAAAGGATGAAAGCTGACAAGAGCGTAGGATTATGGTACAGCGGTGATTGGGGTTATGCTCCGTTTCCCACTGTAGTCCAATTTTGGAGTTTATATAAATCATTATCAGTAGGGTGGGAGAGTCTGCTCATCTGCAAAAATGCAGGTGTTGTGGGGTTTTTTGTTTCTGTTTTTCAACTTTCCAGGTTTTTGATGTTCCCAAATCGATCTTTTATCATTCATTATTGTGAGCTTTCATCCTTCTAATAGAGACCCATATATGTATACATGTGTTTGTGTGTGTGTGTGTGTGTGTGTGTGTGTGTGTGTGTGTGTGTGTGTGTGTGTGTGTGTGTGTGTGTGTTTGTGTGTGTGTGTGCGCGTACATGGGAGATGTTGAAATGGTGATTGTATGTTAGGTTGATAGCTAGTTAGTCGACTGCATGTGGTTAATTAAGCAACAGATCAACACATATGCAAGACTTAACAATTCCAGAGCTGGGAAGTTTGCCGTTAGCCCATGTTTGTGTGATCGCAGAGTTAGTGTGTATAATTAAAAGGGTGTGGGTGGGAGATGCAATGATTTTTTTAAAGTGAATATTGGCATGTGCAAAATTTGTTTCTCTGTGCATACATACTGGCATGTTTATGTCAGCGTTTTCAACATTTTGACATCAACATCATTCTAGTCGGCAAGGAGTATTTTAATTAATTTCAACTACATCTATATATGTACATGTTTGTGTGTGTGTGTGTGTGTGTGTGTGTGTGTGTGTGTATATATATATATATATATATATATAAAATATTATAGGTTCACTACATAATCTCGAAATTTTGAAATATCAAATTTCAAAATCTCAAGACCATATAGCTGAAACCCCTAAATACCCAAAGACCAGAAAAGCGAATTTCAAAATGCCGAAGTTTGGAGATGTTGAAGTAGCACTTCTGGTGTTGCGGTATGTGAATGATAGGTGGAAGGTCAGGTAAGTATCTATGTTTAAGTGTGTTGGTTAGGGGCTTCAGTGTGTGTGTAAGTTTGTATTGTGACTGTGATGTGTGTGTGCGAGGGGAATGTAGGTGTGTGGTGGTGTTTCCGTGTGTTTGTCTGTGTAGTGTGACCTTGGAGTTAGAATATGTAAGGGGGGGGGGGGGGGGGGGGGGCACAGCCCCCTTGTGGGCGGTGCCCCCTACTTGTATGTAGTATAGGTTTGTGTGTTTGTGTTTTGGGCGATGGTGTGTGCATGTGTATATGTGTGGTGTATGTTTAGTGTAGTGTTCTGAATTTTGAAATTTACTCTTCTAGTCTTTTGGTATTTAGGGGTTTCAGCTATATGGTCTCGAGATTTTGAAATTCGATATTTCAAAATTTCAAGATTATGTAGTGAACCCATATATATATATATATATATATATATATATATATATGGGTTCACTTTATAAGCTTGAACTTCTGAAATCTCGAATTACAGAAAATCGAGCCTATAAAGTAGAAAATCCAAATACCCGAAAGTGCAGTGGTGGTGCTGCGGTAGCATTGTCGCCTCACAGTAAGATGTCCTATTTGATTCTCAGCTAAAGCGTATTCTGTGTGGAGAAATGCGTGAATGGGCGTACCTTCGTTGAAGGTTGTGCTTCAGGGCTGGCAACTCGGTACGTAAAAATCTACTGCCAATCATTAGCGGACAGGAGTTCCGCTGTGGCGACCCCTAACTGGGAAAAGGCAAAAGATACAACAACACAATCACGAAGCCCTAAATCCCAAAACCGCAAAACAGCGAAATTCAAACTCCCAACACTTTCAAACACCATTACAACACACACGCACACTACTAAATAAGCACACACACCAACCCTTATGATATGCAGGGGGGCAAGCCCCCCTGCACCCCCCATGTGGTGGGCTGTGCTCCTCACACCCCCCCCTACTTAAATATTCTAACTCGAAGGTCACACTACATAAACAGACACAAAACACCACCACACAAACTACATTCTTCTCGCACACACACATCACAGTAACAACACACACTACAGCCCCTACCCAACAACCTTAAACATAAACACTCACCTGAATCCAAAAACACAGCGCAACACCAGAACCGCTAATTCAAAATCTCCTGCATTCGAGATTTTGAATTTCATGCTGCTGGGGTTGCAATCTTCCGATCCTTCCACTTTATGAACTCGAGATATTTCGAGATTTCAGTATTTCGAGCTTATAAAGTGTTCCCATATATATATATATATATATATATATATATATATATATATATATATATATACACATACATGCATACATATCTATATATATTTAATGGCAAGACATTTAAAAGGAATGTCTTTTTTTTTTTATAATGAGTGGAGGAGAATAACAAGTAAAGTCGGAATGTAATATCCCTGGATTTTCTTATGTTGCAAATGAGTTTTATTAGGGAAAGAGCGGAATATTTGCTGAAAGAATGGGTTTACTGATAGTACAGATGACAGTGTAGAAACAAAGGAAGTAAAGAAGTAGTGAATATATTGGATACAAATAAAATGAAGAAGTGGACAGCCTGAGACGACAAATTGAGTTTTGAAAGAATTTAAAAGGCTGGATTGTAGTTCAGGTTTTTAAACATTGCTCCTAGGCTAAGTCTGAAAAAGGTCCATTGCGTTCAGTGGTGTACCCCAGAAAACAAACACAAGTAACATAAATAAAATAAATAAACCATCAAAGACAGCAGTTCTAAACTCAAGAACTCCAGAAGATCCCTTATGATACTTATGCAAAAAAAAAAAATACACATCATACAACATACCTATATCTCAGGTACTTACCTGAAGGTCTCTCCATCCCCACCCCATACTTCCACACCTCTACATGTTCTCATTCTAATATGGAGGGGTCACATGACTGTGCAGAAGCACAATGTGATTTCACGTTAAATCGCTTAACCCTTCCTGATTCCTTAGTGTTTGCCCTGTCGTACACAGATTTACAAACCATAACTCAGTGTATCCTAAAGTTAGATGCATACATACGGACTTCATAGAGCTTCATGGCGTCTACTTTAAAATTGTAAAATAAAGATGACTTACTAACCCGTTAAAAAGAAAGCAACAGTGAACGACCTTTGAGTGAGAAAGAGGTGTGGCAATGGTGAATAACAATGCTGTATTAAGAAAAGGGTTAGACAGTGAGGGGAACTTTGATGAAGAAGCTGTAAGTGTTGATGGCAGAAAGAAAGAAAGATAATTAAGATGAAAGGAAAAGGATGGCAAAGAGGCAACATATAACAGTGAAAATACATGTCCTAAAAGAAATGAAGGTGGTATGGGAAAAGCAACAGATCTGGTTGTTACAAGTTCTCGAAAAGAGTACAAGGATATAGAATGAGAAAAGCAAGGGATGGGATGTAGTATAAATATAACAGGAGAACTGGGGCCCACAAAGATGGGCGACAGTATAAATATAACTGGAGAACTGGGTCCCACAATCATGGGCGACAGTATAAATATAACTGGAGAACTGGGGCCCACAAAGATGGGCGACAGTATAAATATAACTGGAGAACTGGGGCCCACAAAGATGGGCGACAGTATAAATATAACTGGATAACTGGGGCCCACAAACATGGGCGACAGTATAAATATAACTGGATAACTGGGGCCCACAAACATGGGCGACAGTATAAATATAACTGGAGAACTGGGGCCCACAAAGATGGGCGACAGTATAAATATAACTGGAGAACTGGGGCCCACAAAGATGTGATAGTATAAATATAACTGGAGAACTGGGGCCCACAAACATGGGCGACAGTATAAATATAACTGGAGAACTGGGGCCCACAAACATGGGCAACAGTATAAATATAACTGGAGAACTGGGGCCCACAAACATGGGCGACAGTATAAATATAACTGGAGAACTGGGGCCCACAAACATGGGCGACAGTATAAATATAACTGGAGAACTGGGGCCCACAAACATGGGCGACAGTATAAATATAACTGGATAACTGGGGCCCACAAAGATGGGCGACAGTATAAATATAACTGGAGAACTGGGGCCCACAAAGATGGGCGACAGTATAAATATAACTGGAGAACTGGGGCCCACAAAGCTGGGCGACAGTATAAATATAACTGGAGAACTGGGGCCCACAAACATGGGCGACAGTATAAATATAACTGGATAACTGGGGCCCACAAAGATGGGCGACAGTATAAATATAACTGGAGAACTGGGGCCCACAAAGATGGGCGACAGTATAAATATAACTGGAGAACTGCGGCCCACAAAGATGGGCGATAGTATAAATATAACTGGAGAACTGGGGTCCACAAAGATGGGCGACAGTATAAATATAACTGGAGAACTGGGGCCCACAAAGATGGGTGACAGTATAAATATAACTGGAGAACTGGGGCCCACAAAGATGGGCGACAGTATAAATATAACTGGAGAACTGGGGCCCACAAAGATGGGCGACAGTATAAATATAACTGGAGAACTGGGGCCCACAAAGATGGGTGACAGTATAAATATAACTGGAGAACTGGGACCCACAAAGATGGGGGACAGTATAAATATAACTGGAGAACTGGGGCCCACAAAGATGGGCAACAGTATAAATATAACTGGAGAACTGGGGCCCACAAAGATGGGCGACAGTATAAATATAACTGGAGAACTGGGGCCCACAAAGATGGACGACAGTATAAATATAACTGGAGAACTGGGGCCCACAAAGATGGGCGACAGTATAAATATAACTCGAGAACTGGGGCCCACAAAGATGGGCGACAGTATAAATATAACTGGAGAACTGGGGCCCACAAAGATGGGAGATAGTAAAAATACAGCTGGAGAACTAAGGCCCACAAAGATGGGAGACAGTAAAAATACAACTGGAGAACTGGAGTTCATGAAGATATAATGGAGTTAAAGCGACAAGGCCCTGAGAAACGGTGACAGGATGAAAGTAAAATAATTCCAAAGAGAAGTACATGAGTTTCTGAAGTAAAGGTGTGACTAGTAAAACTTTTAAACAGGAAGTTTTATGATGTTAAAACATGAAAATGACTGATTATTTATATTAAGAAAGGTATTTGAAGATGCTGAAAGATGTGACATAACTGGTTACATGGTGTTACTCTGTCAAACACCAGCCTTTGATTGCGTTAATCTGAATATATTGTAACTAGTATCAGTGTGTTAGAGTTTGCAATTTATTTATTTATAGTTGTTTACTGGGATAGTGCATTGATCTCAATAGACCATTTGTAGGCACAGCTTGGGTGAATAGAATCACATAAGAAATGAACAAAAATATTTACAGATACAAGGATATGCTAAAAGCATATACATATTTACAGTTGTAAAAATATGCTGCAACATTTAGTTCAAGAAGCAGTTTAAAAAATCAAAATATGGATAAAAATGGAATTGGGCTTAGCAGAGCTTTTTGATAAGATGTAGCAGCCATATTGACTGAGATGGCTTATGCTACAGGGATAGCAGCATATTAGAGCGGTATGAAGACATTAGAATAGACAGTTGAGAACAGCTGCAGGAAAGGATATCGTGGGGAGAAGACCGAGGAAAGGTGAGAGGGACTTAGAGGAGTAGAACAGAGAGAAAGTATGAGGGATTCAAAGAGAAGGAAGATGGAGGAATGAGAGGCAGTAAGCAGGGGATGACAAGGAAATCAGGAAGGATGAAATAGGGATAAAAGGGTGTTAGAGAGCTGCAGCATTCATTTAACATGACCTGTGTGTGTGCAGCTGCACCGTGTTTGGGTGAAGAGGTAATGCAGTCAAATAAAATGTATAAGGAGGTGGCAGGACAGGTACAACCACCCTCTCAGTTGAAGAAGAGTCTTGCAAGAGTGCCAGTTAAATCAAGTACTATTGATGTTAAACAAATATCTAAAAAAGACAGACGGTATACATTGATTGTAAGACATAAACTGTGAAGTTAAGCAAGAAATATATGTTTGTATTTATTTATTTATTTATTGACATTTGTTAACCAGGTTAGTCCAACTGAGCCAGGGGCCCATTTTCAGTAGAGACTAGAGGAGAAAAGCTACAGACGTATTACATATTTTTACAATAAAAATCAAATAAAACATAAAAATAAGAGTAAAAAATTAAAACCACAATGAAACATAAGAAAATCAACAGAGAATATCTGTACATAGAATAGGTTAAATAACAATTGACAGGTCTAGAGAATATCACACATGAAGTACATACAAATAGATAAACCATTCAATCATTTTTTTTTTCTTGTACACATGGTGTATGCATTTAAATAAAAGCTAAAGTACTTCAAAGATGGGACTTCATGACATTTCATATGAAAAAATGCTGACAAAATAAAATGAAGGAGATTTTTGAGTATGGCACAATATACTATCGGGCATACTTTTCTAAGAAACTAAAAACATTTTAGGAGAATATTTTGCAAACTGTTGATGCCAAAAAAACTAAAAAGAGAATATTGGGATAAATGTGACAGCATCTAAAAAGGGGAAAATATCACATAAGTAAGTTGAAGAGAGAGACTAGGATTGAGAAACAGTCTTGTCTTTGAGCGTTAATGTAAGAAAAAGGCCTTTTAGTGAGATGCATTAACGTAAATATATATGTGTATATACATATATATATATATATATATATATATATATATATATATGTGTGTGTGTTTGTGTGTGTGTACACTTACACATGTATATGTAATGCATATATGTGTGTGTGTGTGTGTGTGTGTGTGCGTGTACGTACACATATATATGTAATGCATATATATATATATATATATATATATATATATGTGTGTGTGTGTGTGTGTGTGCGTAGACATATATATGTAATGTGTGTGTGTGTATGTACACACATATATATGTGTGTGTGTACATACGCATATATATGTAATGCATATATATATATATATATATATATATATATATCTATATGTGTGTGTTTGTGTGTGTGTGTATGTGTACGTACACATATATATGTAATCCATATATGTATGTGTGTGTTCATACACACATATATATATATATATATGTAATGCATATATATATATATATATATATATATATATATATATATATATATGTGTGTGTGTGTACATACGCATATATATGCAATGCATATATATGTGTGTGTACATACACATATATATGTAATGCATGTGTGTGTGTGTGTGTGTATGTATGTGTGTCTACGTACACATATATATGTAATGCTAGGACATTTTAAAGGAATGTTGTTTCATGTCGACCATGAGATGCACCCGAGTGTTTTAGAGCAAGTTTAAGTAACAAATCTTTGAGATCAAATATGACCTCTTTACCATACGGAATGTCAAATTATACAGGTTTTACTGTGAAAAGTGCGTTTCTTTTGCATTTCAATTTGTTGATAAGGATGGCTGTCTGGATTTTTGTCTCAGTGCTGAAAGGGCTGACCTAACGTCATGAAAGCCTGAAGCCACAATGGCCCCTATCTAATGTATAATGTATGGAATTTCCTTCCTACTATATCAGCAGTGGTTTCTTGCTTCCAAACTGTCAACTAGTACTTGCAGGTGGAACACCTTACTCTGAAACCTAACACAGCTGATTATCGAAAAATAAATCTAAGTGTACATAGGAAGCTGCTCTTCCAAAGAAGTAAGTTGTTTTTTTTTACCCATAGTGGTTTACAAATGTGTGGAAATTACTGTCCAATATATATGCAGGTGTGGTTGGTGAGAAAACCTGAGTAAACAGTGAAACTTAAAAAAATAAATCAGCAACACTTTATAATTTTCATTTTTTGCAAAATCACCTGTACCTTTAATATGAAGAGTGTAACGGGAAATGAAATTAAAATTAATTGTAAAACAAAGATGCTTCCAAAAATGACCCACACATGCCTGCAGGTGTTTCTGTAATTACATTCTACTGACACCTCTAGGTGTCTAATACAGAATGCTTGTATTTGCATCAGTTTCAAAATCATGCTACTACAAGCTACTTGGAAGACTTCATTTTATAGCTTATGTGTGGACAACACAACTGCATTTAAAGTTTACCTCTATCTAATGATGCTTAAGAGATATTAATTGTCATTCATAAAGTATTTATAGTACCATAATTTTCATGTTTCTGTAAATCTCAACAACCAGGTAACACAGACAGAGCTGCATAACCTTTTATGAAAGTTCACAGATGGACAAATAAAATGCTGCTGAGAGAGTGTTAATATTAGTGGTTACTGAGATATGATACGTTGCTTTCAAAACATGACAAAAGTAATGTTTATTGCATTAATTATGACTTACAAAATCCAGTTTACGATCTAGAATTTAATTAACACGACCGCCACTGGAAAAATTTATTTGTGCCGATTATGTAATATGTATGACCAACTTCCAAGCAGAAAACAACTATCTTTTGAAAAAGAAATGTGATGTTTTTTAGTGATAGACAAGTTAGTTTGATGGCTGGCGATTTAATTATGGGAAAGAAGAAAAGCTGACTAGATGAAGGCAGGGCTTGGGCGTGAAAATGGCTAAAACATTTTGGAGGCTATTTATCATAACATCTGAAAGTACAGTTGTGTACACCTACCATAAATGTAGATGTTCGAGTGTCTTCACTGTTGCAGTCATAACTGTAGGGTGCTCCTGCCGGCAGGCAGCCCGAGGTCGGCCAGAATCCCAAAGTCTGGGTCCGGCGTCGGCTGTACAAGCTAGTACCCTGACGTCAGTATGCTTTGGTACATAGCCCTCAGCCGACGCCATCTTCTCCAGCCTTTCTTGCCCTAGATGTCAGAAGTCCCCAACAAAACAAAAATGAATCCAACAAGGAAACACAAATACACCACAAAAAAGGAAAAGTGAGAAAAAAGAGGAGATAGGAGGGAGGGAAACCCCGACTGCAACAGTGAAGACACTCGAACATCTACATTTATGGTAGGTGTACACAACTGTACTATGTTCTTCGTGTTTCACTGTTGCAGTCATAACTGTAGGGTGGAATCCCAAAGCAGTGTAAAAGGGGAGGAGGCTTTAGATAGAAGAAGGGGAGGCAAGTATACCCTGCAAGATAGCAGAGGCAAAGCCTGCCCTGGTCTTAGAAAACAGGGGGAGATTGTAGTGCTTGGAAAAAGTATGCACAGAACTCCAAGTGGCAGCTTCCAAGATATCCTTGGTAGGGACTCCTCTGAGGAAAGCTGTAGAAGTGGCAGCTGCTCTAGTAGAATGACTTCTAATGGTACCTGGAAACTGTTTCCCATGATGAGTGTAACAAAATCTGATTCCATAAGCAATCCATTTGGAAATAGTTTGTTTAGAAATAGGTTTTCCAAGAGAACTGGAGGCAAAAGAAACAAACAATTGATTAGACTTTCTGAACTCCTTAGTCTTGTCCAGGTAAAATCGTAACTGTCTGTGCACATCTAATGAATGCAAAATCCTTTCCCCTTTATTTTGAGGATTTGGAAAGAAAGTAGGAAGGTGAATTGTCTGATTTAAAGCCACTTTCGAAATCACCTTGGGCATGAAAGTAGGATTGGTCCTCAAGGATACTCTGTCCTGATGGAAAATAAGGTATGGTTCCACAGCCATGAGAGCTTGCAACTCTGAGACCCTTCTGGCAGAGGTCAATGCTAATAAAAGAACAGTTTTCCAAGATAAAAACTTAATATCTGAAGATGCAGCAGGCTCAAAATAAGTTTTTCTAAAACATAATTAAGATCCCAGGCAGGGACAGGAGGGGTCCTGGGAGGCTGCAAATTTTTAGCCCCTCTCAAAAATTGCTTCACCAAAGGATGAGAAAAAACAGGAGGATCAGAACTGAAATGCGCAGAAATAGCAGAAGCATGAATCTTAATGGAAGAAAAAGAAAGTCCTTTAGATAAAAGTTCCGAAAGGTAAAGCAAAATAGAAGAGAGATCAGGTACCAGAGGATCCGAGCCTCGGTCCTGCATCCAAATACAAAACCTCTTCCATTTAGAGGCATAGGATTTCCTAGTGCTAGGCCGTCTAGCTTCCAAAAGAACATCCAAAACTTGTTTGGGAAGACTAGAGGAAATCAAATTCCTTTGAAGAGCCAAGCTGCCAGGCAAAGGGTCTTGAGGTTGGAATGTAGTAACTGACCCTGATGCTGGAACAAAAGCGAAGGGTTCAGAGGAGAATCAAGGAGGCCCCAAGAACAGGTGCTTTAAAGTTGGATACCAAAACTGTCGAGGCCAATTTGGAGCAATCAAGATGAGGAACTTGGGCTTGTCCTGCTTTATCTTCAGTAATACCCGAGGTAGTAGAGGAAGAGGAGGAAAGGCATATGCTGAAAGGCTTCTCCAGCTGAAGGACAGGGCATCCACTCTCCAAGCTGTTTTGTGGAAGGACCTGGTGCAAAAGCGAGGCAGCTGATGATTGAGATGGGATGCAAACAGATCTATCTGGGGACATCCCCAAACTGCAGTAATCCTGTTGAATAAGTTGGTGTCTAGCATCCATTCGTGAGGATCTGAAATGTTTCTGCTCAGGCTGTCTGCTAAGAGATTCTGTTTCCTGGAATGAATTGAACCTGGAGATGTAGATTCAATTTAGAGCTGTGTCCCATAAAGCCATAGCTAGTCTGCAAAGGGGTATGAATGAGAACCCCTGCTTGTTGATGTACCACATGACTGTGGTGTTGTCTGTGCAATTAGCAGAGGCCCTGGTTGCAAAAGGTTCTTGAAGGCTAGAAGGGCATTTTGAACTGCCAACATTTCCTTCAGATTGATGTGCCAGTGAAGATGGTCCTTTGTCCAGGTTCCCTGCTGGCAATTGTCTAGAAAGTGTGCTCCCCAAGCATAATCCGAGGCGTCCGTGGTTAGGATTTGAGTAGGTTGAGGAAGACGAAAAGGCTTTCCTTCGTTTAAAGTGCATACCCTGGACCACCAGAGGAACTCCCTCTGAAGGCAGGGGATCAGAGGAATCAGAATATCCAGATCGTGGTAATGCTGTGACCATACACTTTTCAGATACCATTGAAGCTTTCTCATGTGAAGCCTTGCGTTTGGAATCAACAGAATGCAGGAAGCCATGTAGCCCAGAGCCTGCAGGAATTTCCTTGCAGTGAGCTGAGATAGAGTTGCTAAGGTGCTGAAAGTAGAAGCCAGCTGAGTTTGTTTTTCTGGAGTGAGGAAGGCCCTTTGTAAGGTTGTATTTAAGAGGGCTCCCAAGAATACCATTTGTTGAGAAGGGATCAAATGTGACTTTTTTGTGTTCACTGAGAATCCCAGTAGGAGGAGAAGACGTTGAACAAAGTCCAGATGATGAAGCAGAAGATCTTTGCTGTCTGCCTGAATAAGGCAGTCATCCAAATAGGGGTAAATCTGGATCCCCTGAAGTCTGCAGTAAGCCACTACTGGTGCCAGGCACTTGGTAAAGACTCTGGGCGCAGTAGATAAACCAAAGGGCAGTACAGAGAATTGAAAGTGCCTCGAACCTGCCTTGAACCTGAGGAATTTCCTGCGTTTTTGCCTGATGGGAATATGTAAATAGACTTCCTTTAAGTCCAATGTCACCATCCAGGCATCCTGAGAGAGCATTGGAATTAGTTGCTGCAGAGTAAGCATCTTGAATTTTGGAATTTCCAAAAAGGTGTTTAACACAGAAAGGTCCAGAATAGGTCTCCATGAGTTTTATTTTCTGGGAACCAGAAACAGTCTTGAATAAAAACCTTTTCCCATCTCCGAGAGTGGAACAGGCTCTATGGCTCTCATGGCCAGAAGAGCATCCACTTGAGTTAAGGCCTCTGACCATTGATGTTTTGGCAGATCTGGCCAACCGTGAGCCCTTGGCAAAGTGTGAAAGTGGAAATTGTAACCTTTTAAAATCACGTCCAATACCCATCTGTCCTGGGTAATATGAGTCCAATTTCTGTAAAAAAGAGACAGTTTTCCTCCGAGAGGGGCATCCAGGTGAAGGGGTCCTGTAGCCCAACCGAGAGAGTCATTGAGTTTGCTTTCTTTGAGATTGGAATCTGTCTTCTCCCCTTCTAGGTGAAGAAGCGGTCCATTGTCTAGATCTGTAAGAGGCCTGACCTTGACCACGACCTTTGGAGCACCTATATCTTCCCCTTTGAGGCCTGTCAGATGTGGGAAAGGACCAATTTTTAGAGGGCCAATTCCTAGAAAATCTAGGAGGCTGAACTTGCAAGAAATCTTTTACAGTCTGCATTGACTTTGCCTTTTCTTCCATCTTTTTAATAACTTCCTCAGCCTTGGATCCAAAAAGAACATCATGTTGAACAGGGGCATCTAATAACTTAGCCTTAACCTGTTCAGGTAAACTTTGTTCACGAAGCCAGGCATGTCTCCTGATAACAGTACCAGAGGCTGCAGCCCTGCAAGAAGCATCCAAAGCATCAAAACCACAATGTAAACTATGCTTGTTCACTTGTTCAGTAGCATGCAAGACATCCTGAAGTTCCTTATCCTCTGCACAAACAGGAAGGGAAGCAAGCTTTTGCTTTAAAACAGACAAAAGAAATTGCTGATACTTAAACATATGAAACTGGCAATTTAAAGCCCTTACAGACAGGGTAGCAGAAGTATATACCTTATTTCCCCACCTGTCTAAAGCACGAGAATCCTTCTCAGAGGGAATAGGATTTTTAGAAGTAGCAACCTTAGCAGCCTTAGAGCCCTGAGAAATAGTTTCAGGATCCGCAGAAGGGTTTTTAAATAAAAATAAATGAGAGTCAGGAACCCTATAAAATCTATCAGGCTTAGAAGGAGCAGGAGGCATGGAATCAGGATTCAAATTAGCCTCAGAAAAAGCATCATCCACAATGTCCAAGACAGGAGGGATAGCTAAAGGCCTATGCTGAGGAAGAAGAAGAAATTCTCTAAGCCTCTTTTTGGAAGCAGAATATTCCTGTCCTTCCCAATGAAAATGTTCCCTCATCTCATGCAAGGTTTCCCCAAAAGAGAAATCCTCAGGCGGAAAGGCCGAGGGTAAAGAGTCCTCAGCATCCGAATCCTCATAAGGGGGAAAGGAATAGTCCTGATCAGAGGAAGAAACAGAAGATACAGAAGCCTGGTCAGAGGAATCCAGAGTAACATCCTGTCGAGGCCTTTTCTCAGGAGGGGGTGAGAACCCCTAATCATTGTAAGCAAATCTTCAGCCATCTTTAATAATTGCTTTTGTGTCTTGGGAGTGGATTCAGAAGCAGCTTGAGCAGGAACTTTAGACTTAACAGGAGTCTTTGTCTTTGCCTTTGCCTTTGAAATAGTGATGTGAGTAGGCCTGAAAACCCCCTCAGAAGCCGGTACCTGCACAGCGGTTCCGGACCCATCTGAAGGAGCGACGTCCGAAGGTCCTGCAGCAGTTAAAATAGCGGGCCTTGATGGCTCCCCATGGGAGTCCGTATCGGCCATCGGTTCAGAAGTGGCGGACGACAGGGGCTGCAAAAGCGCCTCACTGGCGACAGCCGAACCGGACGCTGGCTCCAGCTGCAACGAGTCCTGTTTGGACCTCGGAGGCCTGTCTTTGTCTTTGCGCTTCTTTTGAACTCCGGTAGCGTCCGACGACATTCTATAATTGAAGCATCTGCCAAAATAATTTAAAGCCCAATCGTACCTGCGCTAGTACGAGAGATGAACCTGGCACAGAACCGACAACAAGAAACGTCGTGGTCAGGGCCTAAGCAAGGTAGACAGTAAGAGTGGAAATCTTTATGAGGTATTTGTTTCCCACACGCTATACAATTATTAACTTTTTCTGACATCGGAGGAACAAGAAAAAGATTCCCCAACGGGGTACTTAGCTTTGAGAAGAGAAGTAAGAACTTCGGACCGACAACCACAAAATACGCTGTTCGAAAATCGCCAACCAACGACTTGCGAGCTGCTTTCCACCGCACGGCAAGAAAGACTGGAGAAGATGGCGTCGGCTGAGGGCTATGTACCAAAGCGTACTGACGTCAGGGTACTAGCTTGTACAGCCGACGCCGGACCCAGACTTTGGGATTCTGGCCGACCTCGGGCTGCCTGCCGGCAGGAGCACCCTACAGTTATGACTGCAACAGTGAAACACGAAGAACATCATGGGAGAGTCAGTCTGAAATTGCAGATTTCTTTCTGAAAATGAAATATTTCTACAGTGTAAGGGGGAATACAAATAGCAGGATTTCAGTTAATCCAAGTAAGGTTTGGAAATTAGAAATAAGCAGTTCTTACGATAGTGTGTGTGTTTGTGTGTGTGTGTGTGTGTGTGTGTGTGTGTGTGTGTGTGTGTGTGTGTGTGTGTGTGTGTGTGTGTGTGTTCATGTGTGTCTGTGTTTGTCAACCATTTGAATGACAATGTATTGTATAAGTTTATTTGGGTGGCCTGAGTGCTTATTAGTGTGAATCTCAAATCATTACATTTAATATTAATATTTAATGTAATGTAGGGATGTAGGATGGTACAAGAAAAGTATTTGACTGAAAGAGTCCTGCTTGGGAAAATGTGAGGACTGCATTATAGTGGTTAGTGTGTATACACGAGCCTTCATGGATTAGTCAAGTGTACATTTTGCGTTCTTTTGTCTTGTGTAGTGGTTCTGTTAGTAATGTGTAGCATTGGGGTTAGGGGTAGTTTGGAGTTAGGGTCAGCACACGAGTAAAAAGGGTGCTATACAGCTTCAGGGCCTCTGTCTCACTGGCACTGTTTTTCTAAAGTCTGGGCTGGTACCGTTTGTACTGAACATAAAGTGAAACATGACGACCTAAATTTTGCTACAATGCTTCTCACTTTAATAAAACCTCAAAAAATATTATTGTGCTGGGTGGGATAGTTATAGTTTTTTCATCTCTAATCTTGTTACACTTTATTCTGGAGAACTTGTAGAAAAATCATTTTCTGAAGAATGAGACAGCTTTTGCAGGAATTCCTACAAACAGAGCTTGACTTTCAGAAAGCAATCAGAGTCTGACTACTGAAATAAACAGATACAGTGGGCTATAATTCAGAGCTGCAGTGACACGGGTGCAGAGGGCAAAATCCCTTCCCTTGCCAGATGGCTGTCAGACACATATTTTTGTACTGTTGTGATATTTGGTCAAGGAAGTCCAGGTTTTGGAAAGTTTTGACTCTCTTTGCTGCATCTTCACTTGTGTCTTATTGGACTGGGCCCACTTGACGTAGTTACATTTATTATTTTTTACATTTGTCAGTCAAAATTCATGCCATTTCATGTGAACTGACCATTGCATTTCCTGCTGAGGGTGTGCTTTGGCCTCATGAAGTAAATCGGTCACTAACAGACATCAGGAGAAACAGTTCCTTATCTCTGTGTCAAGTCTTTGCAGGTTCTTAAGGAAAACAGTTTCAGGCTCGGTTTTTAGCCTGTGTTTCCAGGACATTGTTTGGGACTTTACTTTGGGATGGTCGACCTGTTTACTAACATTAAATGTAAGTAAGTTAAGCATAATTTAAACACATTGTTTGCTAGTTTCCTGCTAAATTTCAATTGACTTCTTACATGGAGAATTATGATCAGGTCTCCAAACGTAACCAGTTTGTGTTTGAAACATGGACATCAAGAAATCAACCTTGAGAGTAAAGCTGGAGTAGTGAATCTTGATGTCTGTCTGGAAAAATGCAAGAAAAAGGTTTATGATAAGACAGACTTTACTACTGTTTGTTGTAGTACATGGTTAAAATTCTTCCATGTGCTACAGTAGTTTAAAAACTGTCAGTAGGTGGACTGGACACACCAAAATTGGCCATAGGTGTGAGTGTGCATGCGAGTCTGTGGTGTGAAAGAACGTCTGTGGCAGGGCTATTTATCAGGTGATGTAAACATTGTCTGTGGATGATTGTCACGGTTGGAGTGACACCCTAAACCCATGTGCAAAAATGGAAAAAAGGGTGGTTGTGGATGGATAGATGGATGACTGGACACTTATCATTGCCACGTATAGGGCAGTCATCACAGAACAGTATCATTGCCACATATAGGGAAGTCATCACAAAACAGTATCATTGCCACGTATAGGGCAGTCATCACAGAAGAGTATCATTGCCACGTATAGGGCAGTCATCACAGAAGAGTATCATTGCCACGTATAGGGCAGTCATCACAGAAGAGTATCATTGCCACGTATAGGGCAGTCATCACAGAACAGTATCATTGCCACGTATAGGGCAGTCATCACAGAAGAGTATCATTGCCACATATAGGGCAGTCATCACAGAACAGTATCATTGCCACGTATAGGGCAGTCATCACAGAAGAGTATGATTGCCACTTATAGGGCAGTCATCACAGAAGAGTATCATTGCCACGTATAGGGCAGTCATCACAGAAGAGTATGATTGCCACGTATAGAGCAGTCATCACAGAAGAGTATGATTGCCACGTATAGGGCAGTCATCACAGAAGAGTATGATTGCCACGTATAGAGCAGTTATCACAGAACAGTGCTGGAAAGGACAAAAAGTTTTAAAACAAGTTTAATTTGGTAGAAAAACAGTCTGAATGTATTGCATACTATTTTAAAGCTCTGTTTTTGTTCGTGCCCGTGCTATTTTCATTGCTTTGGACATAATTGTGATCCTCCATGATCTACATATTGTCTTAGACTCTTCTCTAAAATGTGTTTGGGATAAACCAAGTGCTACACACCTAGAACTTTGAGGCAGAGATAAATGAGCATATACTATTAATCTGTGTTGATAACCCACATATACAGACAAATAAGGCAGAGAACAGGCTGAGCTTTGTTACTTTGTAACCAGTGCAAGATTAGCAGGATAAGTCACCAGTTAAAAACCTCTGCTGTTGTCACCAGTTAAAAACCTCTGCTGTTGTCACCAGTTACAAACCTCTGCTGTTGTCACCAGTTAAAAACCTCTGCTGTTAGACGCATAAAACACACTGCAGCAGGTGGATTGAATTATGTACGTCAGACACAAACTGGTATATGTACTGTGAGTTTAGACCTGTTTTTCTTTCCATTTTTGCCAGGGGACCTCAGTCAGGATTACTAAAAGTAGGTAAGTGGAAAAAAAATAGAAAAGGCATTAAAAATAGAAAAGAGTAGTTAAATATGGAAAGAATTTGCACGGACTTAACGGCGTGCAAACAAATTATAAAATGTTGCACTGTTTCTGCAGCACAGAGAGGACGAAGTTATACAAAAGTAAGGCATGTAGTACATGATATAAACATAGGATATTTATTTAATCTGTGCCTATAATACTAGCATAATTTGAATAAGACCAGCAGAAATTAACTGCTCATTTTTGAGTGTAGTATTTAAGATTTGTGTGTACATTTTTTTAAAGTTTCGGCCATATATATATACCAATAAATGAGTGATTGCTAGTAATTTGTTCAACTTTTTTTTTCATATTTGTTTGTATGAAAATTTTGTAGTGATTTATCTCTTGGCTATGGAAACTATTAATAATAGTAATATTATAAAACAGAATTAACAAGTTTGGCTAGAAAAAAGTCCTGTTTCTGTTACTATTAACAGTACTAAAATTATTAAACCGAATGGACAGGTTCCGTGAAGCTTAATTCCCGTTATTGTCGCTATTAATAATAGTTACATTATAAAACGTAATTACTGGGCTTGTGGAAGCATATAGAGGATTACGAGCAAAGTGATGATCCTAACTGGCGTATGTGTTCATCCAGAGAGGGGTTCCTATCATGTCGTCGAACATTTAGATTGTCAAACACCTAAATGATGAACGCTGAAAACCGTGAACGGTCAATTACGCGGATTTTCCCAGGGAAAAAAATTCACTTGGCCATCATCGGGGATTTGCCCTATTCCCCAATGTAGAGCGATCTCGGAGTTGGCATATCTAGTTAGGGGGGTGTGGGAGCAAAGACCCCCACTTGGTTAGGGTTTTAAAGGTTTTTTTTTTTTCTGGCCAAGCAAATTTTTTCACGGGGAAAACATTTGTGTAATTGGCTGTTCGCTGTTTTCAGCGTTCAACATTTAGGTGTCAACGTTTAGGTGTTTGACAATCTAAATGTTCGACATTGTAATATAGATGCCCGGAGAGTGAAACTGGTGTTTTGGCCAGGTAAGCAGCAATTCGTTCTAAAGAGCTGACCAACACAAGTGGATCTTTGGTGACTTGTTATTTGTCTGTGATATTCAGTTGTGCCCATAGTTACTTAAAATGCATCCTACATGCTTGTTTGGTATTGCTAAATTACCCCGTGACACATCTTGGCCAGTCTCTTCCCCCGAGTCTTTTTAGTGTGGTCACATTACTGATCCTGCCCCCAGGAAACACCTCTGTGGTAGAAATTCAGGCCACTTCCTACCCTGGAATGGACAAGCCAGCTGTGACCACTTAACTCCCATCACTTCTCAGTTGTAAGACAAACTGAGGTCATTTGGGGAACAGCACACCTATTACAAGTCCACTATGGTGCAGGCAGAAACAAATAACTAAGTGTAGCTGTTTTAAAGGTGTAGTATCCACAATTGTAAGAATGATTGATGCTGTGTGTCTTTGTTTATACTAACTGTTAAGGCTGTCCCAATCGACTGCATGTAGATTGCCATTGGGTTATACTTTCTGTACCAATAAACGTCAGAATCTCAGACACATCGCTGAAGGAGTATTATAGATCTATTGAATACTCTAGTTTACAGGGTGCGACTTACCTGTATCTTAGAGACGCACTGACTTGTTTTAGTTCATCCATTTGTTAACTGGGTAAACCCACTAGGCACAGGTGCCTCTTTTCAGGGGCAACAAATAAATTATGTTTTTTCCCCAGGTTGTTGCACATTTTTGCCTAAGACTCTTTTCAACCACAGGCTGGGCTCCCTATCAGAACCAGAAAAAAAGTCCTGGCACGTTGAAATATATCTACAATTCAAACAAAAAGCACTGAAGTCTGAAAGAGTCTGCTACTCCTCGGACAAGAAATGGTATGAGAGAGGCCTCAGGTCATCTGAATAAGTGACAGACATATAGAACTCAGACTCCAGGGTAATGATAAGGCAGTATTCATAATCTCAGCCTGTGCCCCACAGCAAGTTATGATAGCGAGGAAAAGAATGCATTGAGACAGCAGATGAAGAACCTACTAGATATAGCAAGACAACCTGAGCTGCTGCAGGTAATGAGGACCTGAATGCACATATCAGGAAAAACAGAACAAGATAGGAGGACCACCTTGTCCACATGGGTGGGGAAGCAGGAATAAAGAAGGGGGGCCACTCTAGACCTCTGCTTAGGTGGTGGCCAACATATGGTTCAACAAGGGAGACAGTCAAAAGATCACGTACAAGAGTGGCCAATATGAAACTCAGGGACACTTCCTCCTTTATTTTATTTTATTTATTTAAGTTTAATGACCGGGGAAGTCCACTGGGCTAAGAAGAGCCCATTTTCAGAAAATGTCCACAGTAACTGCAAGTTACATTTTACATGTTACAAAAGGACATAGTTCATACAGCTAATTAAACATTTACAGATAAGCTCCATGATATTTGCAATTGGCTTGTCACAATGTTACAAAAATTAAAAGACATAATTCAGTACAGAAATTTCAATATTTACATAAAGTGAGTATTTTTGTTATAAACTCAATTGTGGGTTTGACATTTCAAAATATATAGCTATTTGCCATTAGTAGGTTAGGAAAATATTATGCATGGGTAATAGTATATATATATATATATATCGTATATTTGAGATTGGAGATCCTAGTAAGGAAAGGGTATTGGGGTAGAATCAGAGATTGGAAATCCATTCTCATTAAAAGCGTTGACCACATCATAAACCACTGGTTGTCACAGTCAGCTGCAAGCAGTAGTCAGAGGAATCACGAAAGTCACAACAGACCAGGCTGAAGACCTGGAAGTTGACTTGAAAGAAGCATAACAGCTCAAGGAATTACACCCCAAGAAGAGGAGGAAATAGGTGGAGCTGAAGAAGAACGGCAACATCTCAAAGCAGCCTGTGTGAGGACTACAGAACAGATACGTGGCCGAGCCAGGATGGAAGTAAGGTACATAAGGAAAGCTGGTGGTGAAATACAGAAGTCCAGGAAGTCATAAAAAGAAGAGAAGGCAGGAAAAAGTGAGAGACAGAAATGGTGGTCCAGGCTAAGGATGAATACTGGTTGAATAACAAACTAGCTAAGGGAGCAATTGCAATAGTGAAGAACAAGTCATCAGAGACAGTCTACTAGTTTCTGGAAAATGACTCTGTAGACAGCACAAAGAAACTCTTGTCCAGTTGCAAGGCAAACTCAGAAAGGTAAAGAAGATAGTCATCACAAGCCCTTCGGAAGGGACACCAGCAGCAACCTGCTGACAAGGCCAGAGGACATCAAGATGGAAGAACTTCCAGCAGCTTCTGAATGAAGAAAACCCCACAGAAGCTGTACTGTCCCAGGCATAATGAGAGAAGAAGAGGAGCCCATCCCAGAAGAAGTAAGAACAGCACTAAAAAATGAAGTCAGGGAAATAGAATGTTCAAATGAGGTCACTGATGATATGATAAAGATGCTGGGATAGTTAGGGGAAATATGGGTGCTGACGGTAGCCATAATAGTATGGAGAGAAAGGCATATCCAAGATGACTTGAGAATAAGCGTACTCATGCCTGTGTACAAGAACAAGGGGAACATCCACAATTTTGGGCAGTACAGAAATATCAAACTCCTGTCACACTGCATGGAAGTTCTGGAGAGGGTGATTGAGCAGAGAAAGTAAAACGGGAGATTATCAGTTCAGATTCAGATCAGATGCAGTACAAATGACTCGACATTTATAGTGAGACAGATAGCTGAGAAGAAGCTAGAGATGACAGAGAGTCTGACTGGACATTCCTAGACTTGGAAAAAGCATATGACAAAGTCCCAAGAACCTGATTTGGGCAGTCCCGCAATAGATCAGAGTCTCAGAACATTGGGTCATAGGTTCATAAGTTCATAGGATGATAATGGGCTATTGACCCGGAGGCCATTCCAAGAATTTTGCCCATGTTCCACAAAATCAGCTCCTGTTTTCCCTGTTCAGCAGGGACACAGGTGGGATCCCAGGGGTGTATTTTCAGTTCCCCATCCAGTTGTCCAGGTTCCTCTTAAAAAGGACTAGAGAGGTACTCTGCTTGACACGGAGAAGGAGTCTATTCCACCTGCCAACAATTTCTATTAATATCACACCCGGGTTGAGGCCTGGCTTGTGGGTTTTGTGAGTGGAGTATGACTTGCGTATATGCAGCAACTCCATCAAGGCTGGGTCTGAGATGGCCTTGTATGCCAGACACAGGTAACCTCTGAGTAGTCTGTATGAGACTGAGTAGAGGAACAGGGCTTTTACTCTATCTGTGTAAGACAGGTGTTTGAAACCCTGGATTTTCCTGGTAAGGAACCTCTGTGGTCTGTACAACTGCAGCATGTGCTTGGCATGTACTTACCAAAGGAGGCATTGTACTTGATAATGGGTCTAATAAGATCAGCGTGTAGGGATGTTATGACCTCCTTTTTCTTGGATGAAATACCCATACGTATGTTAGACTTAGTGCAGGTTATGAACAAGGACCCAATGACATACGTACAAACAGTTTTTGGTATCACAGAGGGGTTCCCAGTGGGAGTGGGTGTGCACCAGGATTTAGCTCTGACCCACTGCTGTTCATACTGGTGATGGACTACATTAACAAACAGGTCAGAGAGGACAGATCAACAAAGTTGCTGTATGCAGACGATGTGGCAGTACAGGCAGACTCTGGACAAGAACTTCAGCCAATGACAGGGAAATGAAATGGAAAACTGAAGGCGCATGGGATGAAATTAAATACAGATAAGACTGATGCAGTGACAGTAAATGGGGAACATTGGAAGAAAACACTGGAGCAAGTTAACAGATTTAAATACCTGGGAGGGGAGGTTGAGGAGAAGGGAAATCTGAATCAGGAGGTCAAATATAGTAATCAGAGGGGCAGAATGTCAGGGGTATGGCAGAAAACTGTCAAAAACACTGAAAATCAAGGTGTACAAAACAGTGGTACGACCAATACTACTATATGGTACAGAAATGTGGGTAGTGAATACAGAGCAACTGAGGAAGCTCCATCTGCAGAGAAGGTCAAAGAGAATAGATTACGGTGGTGTGGGCACGTGCAGAAAAGCAGAAGACAATCTGGTGAAGAAGATTTGGGACAGACAGGAAGAAGGTAAGAGGAAACGAGGACGTCCAGCAAAGAGGTGGATGGATTGTGTGAAAGAAGATCTGCGACAGTCAGGCATGAGTGTTGAAGAAGGCAGGAGAGTGAAACTGAATCGAGAGAGATGGAGACAAGTGAACCCATTCCCATGAAGGAAATGGTGGAAAAATTTTATATATATATATATATATATATATATATATATATATACACACACACACACACACACACACACACACACACACACACAAATACACAGAGAGAGGGAGACAGAGTTTATAGTTGTCAAACAATCAGCTTATTTTGGGAGATAGAAGAAGCCAAATTGCCCAGAGAAAACACATTCTGGTAAGGGGACAACATGCAAATGTTATGCATAGATCAGGACTGGACCCTTGTGCTGTGCAACTGAACCAGTAGGGCAGCCTGTTACCTAATTTTGCTAAGATTCAGTTTTTATGAGTGGAGATACATCCAGGCTGCATCATCAAATGTATTAATAGCTTACAGACGTAACCTGTTCAGAAAGCTGCCAGACTGTACCTTGTTTTATAGAAATGTAACAGCAGCAGTTGAAAAAAAGTAGCCTAGACTAATGTAACAGGCTTGCTGGAGCCCAGAGTAGGAAATCCAAAATATCTTGGGATGGGGAGATAAAAGTACTTTATAGCATAATGTGTTGTTAATGTAATAATCAATTTATTTTAAAGTAACACCTACTAGCCATTGTATACTATAATAGTGAAGATACAAATTTAAACATTTATTATGCAGCTGATTTTCTCAGATATTTTCAGTCAAAGAAAGTCTGCTTTTACGTTGATTAGATTTGACAGTGCATTTCAAACATGTCAGATAAGTAGACAGACTTCATAAATCTGCTGTGAGGATGTTGCTTTTAAGTTGCCTTTCTGCGCAGGTACTTACAATGCTGTTTCTTTTTATTATGCAGCTGAGCATCACATTTTGTCATGCTATCGCTCTGTGGTTCTGGTACTGGTTCTTTATGTAGATACTGTTTAACTGTGTACACAGAGTAAAACTCTGAACTGCAGCAACATACGTCAGTGTTTGGTTGTCATTTTTGTAACCTATGTCAGTGTTTGGTTGTCATTTTTATGGGGAATGAGATGAGAACTTGAGTACATTTCTCTTAATTTTTGCTGTTCGTCTGAAGAATTATTTTATTTTATTAATGATGCCAACATTTTAAAGTATGGATATGCACAAACATATACAAGCACACACATGCAGACATGGACACACACACACACACACACACACACACACACACACACACACACACACACACACACACACACACACACACACACACACACACACACACACACACACACACCTGTATTCACTGTCATACAGAACACTCACTCACAGTTCAGAGGATCGATAATTCACCCGTGATATGTCATTGTGGTGAATGAGGAAGCCAAATCACCCAAGGCAAACCATTCTACATGGCACGGGGGGGGGGGGGGTGCAGACTGTACAGAAAACATCCCAACACATTTCACGGCAAGGAAGTAAACTGCTGTAAAGACCCTTGCATACTCAATCCAGACAAGTGGCAAGACATTACACAAAAGTCAGAAATGAATTATGTGTATGTAAACAGAAAATAATTATATGATTGCTTATGTTATAATCATTATGAATGGGCCTGCCTCACCTTTTTGATGCACTGCTGCTTCACTCCCACTATATTAAAAAATCTTCATCAGGTTCAGTGATGACCTAAAACCTGTGACAAAACAAGATCGCTCTGTTCTAACAATACATACCGAAAGCCCGTAAACAAATAAGCACGTCTGAAAAAAAATGCAGCAGCAAACTGTCAGGTGGGAGAGCAGCCCCCCATTCTCCCTTTTATCGATATCGATCTCTCGCTCTGTTAAATATACCAGTTCCAAGATCAAACTACAAATAAGAAAAGGATAAATGTCCCGCCCCTCACTGTACAACAATCTCCATGTTAAACCTTTGATTTTTCGGAAACTTGATCATGAATTTTGATTTTCTGAAAACTTGATCATCTGGTAGGGATCCATATCTGTATGAAATCCATACAGATGCACGACTGCATCTTTCACCGAATCCCAATTTGGTGAGCATACTTGCGCGAAAGTGCTGTTCACCGAAGCAGCACTTTCACGTAAGTATGCTTGTTGTTCTAGTCGTACTTTGGTGCTCTAAGGGAAAATTCCCTTTTCCCCACTGTAGTGTGACCTTGGAGTGAGAATATTAAAGTGGGGGGTGCAGGAGGGCTAGCCCCCCTGCATTCAAGTAGATTTTGTGTGTGTTTTTTTAACATACTTTAACGAAAGCCCTTTTTCTATGAAAGCGCTTTCGTTAAAGTGTGTTCGATGGTAATGGATTTGGGCTTTTGAACTTTCGTTCAAAAGTCCTAGATCCATCTGTATATAGGGTCGCTGTCAAAATATCAAAGTTCAGAAAACTGAACCCTCTATACTATGAAGATGACATTAGACTTTTGGCATACTAATTAGGTAATAATGTCAAATCTGTTGATCGAATTCAACAGATTCGACATTAATGTTGAAAATCGAACATGATAGCAGTGTAGGTGCAAATGCAAGTGAAACACCTACACTGTCATTCATGTTTTAGCAGGAGGGAAAGCCCCCCTGCACCCCCCACACTCCCTGCAAATTAAATAATTGAACTCTGAGATCGCACTACAGTGAGGAAAGGGATACATTTCCTTTTCTGTACTGTACCCTGACCCTACTGATAAC
>NC_056732.1:1874697124-1874782124 GCF_019279795.1 Protopterus annectens
GCTGTGCTTTTATTTGCTAGGAGTAGTAAAGTTGTGGATACTGAAGGTTTGCTTTTTATCTTTTTCTGATTATTAACTAAGATGTTGAGACATATTTTGTAATGGAGTATTCCAAGATGATATCCCTAACTCCCATTGTTACACCTGGTACTCTGTTTCACCAGCTTCTTCATTCTTTTGAATAATTCTGTTAACCTGTCCACATTCATAGGTTCATAGGTTCATAGGTTCATACTAGGCTATCTGCCCAAGGGCATTTATAAGCCTAGCCCATAGTTATGTGGCTTTCGCCACCCCTTTAGTTTGAAGAAAACTATGCCTATCATTTTGCTGTGCCTCTGTCAAGCAGTGAAACTGAAGTAATCCCTGAGGTATATCTGCGATCTCCCATCCATTGGTCAAGATTCCTCTTGAACAAGGTCAGCGAGGTGCTCTGCCTCACATGTACCGGGATTTTGTTCCACAGCATAGGGAGTCTCTGGGTGATGAATCTGTCCCTCCAGTATGTTCTATTAATAACCGCGTCAAGGTTTAAGTCTCCGCCCTTGTGGTTCTGAGGGATCTAGATTTTTGAGGTGAAGCATATTCATCAAATCTGGGTTTGACATG
This sequence comes from Protopterus annectens, assembly GCF_019279795.1. Lineage (NCBI taxonomy): Eukaryota > Metazoa > Chordata > Ceratodontiformes > Protopteridae > Protopterus > Protopterus annectens. The sequence goes on from NC_056732.1 coordinate 1,874,697,734, forward strand.
GCCTTATATGTCAGGCACAGGTCACCTCTGAGCAAGCGGTATGCGACTGAATAGAGCTGGAGTTCTTTCAGTCTGGCAGCATAAGACATATTTTGAGACCCTTTATCCTTTTGGTGAGGAACTTTTGGGGCCTTTCCAGCTGCTGCAGGTGTTGGGTCAGATACATTCGAATGGGGCATTGTACTCAATCATAGGTCTAATGAGTGATGAGTACAGGGGACGATGACCTCCCTAGATCTAGATGTGAATCCCTTCATGATCAGGTGGGCAATGTAGAAGGTTTTCCTAACTACTTTGGCAACATGAGTGTCAAACAAAAGGTTACTGTCAACCTGGGTCCCCAGATCCCTGATGACTTCTTCTGTGCTCAGTGGATTGCCACCTATATGGTAGCTAGGGGTAACCTTGTTTTTCCCGAAGGGTATGACTATGCATTTCTTGGCGTTTAACTTTAGGCCATGGCTCTGGCACCAGTTATCCATTTCTGTGAGGCCCTTCTGAAGGATATCTGTGTCAGATGTGTTTTCGACTATGGCGCCCAGTTTGCAGTCATCTGCAAACTTTGTCAGCCATAACCCTCCTGTGTTTGCTTGTACTTCAGAAAAGTAGATGCTGAACAAGAGTGGTCCCAGGACTGAGCCCTGTGGGACACCACTTGTGACAGGCTTTGAGTCTGACATGGCGCCAGCAACTCTGACCCTGTGGGTTCTGTCACTTAGCCAGTTTGCAACCTATCTTGTGATGTATGGGTTTACATTTAAGCTGATGAGTTTTTCGATGATACCTGAGTGGGGTATTGTGTCGAAGGCCTTTGCCAGGTCGAGGTAGGCTGTATGGACTGCCTTGCCCTCATCAATGGCCTTGGTGACGGTTTCGAAAAAGTCAACCAAGTTTAAGAGGCATGATCTGCCTTTGACAAAGCCAAACTGGGATGGATCCAAAGTCTGCAAGTTCCCTATGTCTTTATTTATGAGTTCCATTATGATCCTCTCCATGGCTTTGCAGATAAGGCTTGTCAAGCTAATGGGACAGTAATTTCCAGGGTTGGTGGAGGCACCGCCCTTATAAAGTGGGGCCACAGTCGCCATGCGTCACTCCTTGGGTACGTATCCTGAGGTGAGGCTAAGATTAAATAGTTGTCCTAACTGCGGGTTTAATTCCTCATTGAGTTCGTGGAGCACACAGCCGGGGACACCATCCGATCCCATGGATGCTGTGTTTTTTGCCTTGGAGAGAGCAGTTCTCACCTGGGCGTTGGAGATGTTTGGGGGGCTACAATCCTCTGGTATAGATATCTCTCCTTTTGGGGGGAGAAGTTTGCACTGAACCTGTCAGCCAGTATGTTGGCAATGTGTGTAGGTTCAGTAATCTTCACATCATTTTGAACTAATTCTAAGCATATCTGGGAGTTTCCTCCTAGGTTTCTAACATAGCTAAAGAAGGCCTTATGATTGTCTTTTGAGTCCTTGGCGATTTATCTCTCAAAATTTGCCTTGGATGATTTTATGAGAGCTCTTAGTTTTTTACTTATAATGATCAAAGGTGTCTTACCTTTCAAGGATTTTGCTCTATCTTGTAGTAGCTTCCTCCTTTTGTTGTAGAGCTTGTTTATGGCTGGGGTCCACCAGACTGGGCGCTTGCCTTTGCTACAAAGAGTCTTAGTTTTGTTTGGGATTGCCTGATCCATATAGTCCTGTAGGTGCTGGTAGAAGGCATTTGTAAGTGATTCAGCGGTTTGAGTAATGTTTACCACTGGCTCAGGGGCCTTAAAGGAGACCACACTAGTTTTAGAAGTGTGAAGTCGGCTTTTGAGAAGTTTTTCACTGTGGTCTTTTCATTTCAGGTGGGGGTGGGATGAGGACCTCCAGCAAGATTAGTTTATGATCTGATCTCACCAGTGAGGGGTATACTTCCGGTGTTGAACATTGTGATCCCATGTTCGTGATGATGAGATCAAGTATGTTTTCTCCTCTTGTGGGGATGGTGACTAGTTGTTCCATGGCATTTGAGTTTATGAACTCCAGGAACCTTTGGGCTAGAGTGTTTGGGCTTGAGTAGTGTTCCCAGTCTATATTAGGGTAGTTGAAATCACCTAGTATGATGGTATTTGGAGATACATTTATCCCCTCCAGTGTTTTCAGGAAGGCCATGTGAGGTTCCTGAGTTTGAGAGGGTGGCCTGTAACATGCTACAAATTGCAGAGCAGTCTTGCCTATGGTTAATTGCACCTGGATGGTCTCCGATGCATCGTGCGTTGCCACCAACCTTGAGGTGTGTGTGTGTCCTTTATGAATATGGACACCCCCCCCTCCTTTCTTGGTGTTGTCCGGATTTTGGGGCGGAGCATGATATGAGGTGAAACCTGATAGTGCTGGGGTGCTCTCAGGAGCCTTGAACCAGGTTTCTGTCACAGCACAGACATCGATGTTTTCCATACTGAGAAGGGCCTCGAGTGCATGCATCTTGAGATTGGGACTTCTGGCATTGAGCAGCATTACCCTTAGTTTTTTCCTTTTTTGTGTTCTAGGGTGGTAGGTTTAGAATTTGAGCCTTGCCTAAAAAAGGCACTATGGGGTGGCAAGAGCCTTTGCCAATATCCGGAAGCCCAGGGGTGACAGGTGCAAGCCATCCCTTGCGAAGCAGCGTGGCTTGTCCAGCATGTCATCCCAGGAAGACAGACATTGGATCCCGTTTGAATGACACCAAAATTTAAGCCAATTATTAAAGCTGATCATCTTATCACTGTATTGTGGCATCATTCTAGGTGAAGGTAGGATACTGCTCAAGGTCAGGGTCATACCTGCCTGGGCTACATAATCAGAGAGCTCCTCAATGTCTCTTTTCATGTAGTCCAAGGAGGTACGTCTCAGGTCGTTGACACCAGCATGGACAATGACTGAGTCGTACTTGTACTTGCTGTTGAGAGACCTGAGTGCTTGCGTTATGTGGCGGATTCTAGCGCCCGACAGGCAGCTTACTGTGACCTTCTCCTTACTCAGTCTGGTGAGCGGGACGTCAGTGTGCCTGACTATGGAGTCACCAATGACGAGTGTGTCTGGCATTGTGTTTGGTCTTAAGGGCTGTGACTGTTTGACACTCTGACTGTGTGGTCTATGTGATGCATGTGTTGGGTCTTGAGGTGGCAGTTGTTTGGGTGTCTGCTTTGGAAGCCTCTGCTGTTTTGGTAGATTTTTGGTCAGAGCCTCCGAGTATGTCTTTGTGTGATTATGTGTATGATTTGAAGTTGTGATGGTACTATGTGTGACTGGGTATGTAGTGTGTGTGGTTACCTTCTCCTCCTGTCTGGTCTTGCCAGTCCTATGTTGAGAGAGCTCAGCCTCCAGTTTGGCCGTATAGTTGCATCTCTCACATGTATTTGTGTTTTGTGGGAGAAGGAGAGGATTGTCTGTGTACATGAGGCAATTGTAACATTGCCTCAATATTCCCAGGTTCACCAGTTGAGCAGGGGAGGACACTAGCAACTGATCCCTCGACATGCTAGAAGTAATAGATAAAAAACTTACAAAAGAATCTGGGGCATGTGGGTTCTAGGCTGGTGGGGTACTATCTATAATAATAGTGCTTTATCAAGGTGCAAGTACTGTAGGAGCAAGTGCTAGGCTTTACAGATAGAGAATAGTCTACTTGGGAATCAGGTAGAGATGAAGTTTTTAGTTATAGGATACGCTGGTTAGATCGGCAGTACAGTTCGAGGAAGGTAGATTTAAGGGAAAATTTGAAGAGTGGAATTTAGGTAGCCCGAATAGTTTAACCTTGTTTAACCGCCACTGCTCTTGTGTACAACAGTGGCAACTCCGCGCTAAATTGCGCTAAAGCGCGCTAACGCGTGCTTTATAGCAGGGGGCTGGAAAAAACAGGAAATGACCCAAAATGGCCAACGAATTACTAGTTGCTGTCTCTAACCACTCCTATGAGGACAAACAAGCAGCTCAGTACTCCCCACTCCCACTGGTGAGTAAAGAAACTACCTCTGGCCACACAGAAAATGGAGGAACACAGGAACCAAATACAAAGCCCAGGGATCAGCAAAATCTGATCACTGGGACAACCAGCTAGGAAAGTTTAGGAAAGGAGAAGTATTTTTTTTGTTTTTTTTTAGTTTTTTTGCAAACAGACAGAAAAAATACAGTAAATGCTTTGGTATTCGACTAAATTGCTATCAAAGGCTGGTACACTTGGTAAATGACCTTCGACTTGCATGCCAGAACTCCCACTATTGTTTAAATCTGTTAAATTCATTAGCTGTGAATTGTAGACCATTGTCCAATATTGTTTCACATATACTGATTTCTGTGAAGTAATCCCACTGCTAATCATTTTTTATGGTTCTTGAAGTAAAAAATCAACACATATTAGACACGTTGTTTGAACTAAAACAAGCCTTTGCCCTTTCAACTTCAGTGACATAGATGCTTTTTATGAAGTCATCTAGCTAGGGTTCATGATGGATAGTAGCATCCTTTGGTGGTGGAATATGTATGCCAGACATCCCCAAGCAATCGGGAAGGAAGAATATAAACACCTAAACAGAGAAATGTTGGTAGCCCTGAAAAGGACTTTTGGTTATTTCTCTCTGTGCTTTTGAAACCTGTGATGACTGAAGATTCAATGAATGGCTTCTCCTACTATGTATCAGTTACCACTACCTTAAATCAATTTCCAAATAAAAGCTTTATTCTTCTTATTGGATGAATGAATACTAGTTAGTGTCCATATTATAGTTATCACATTTCTGCACCATCTTCTGCATCTGTGCTGTTTGCCAGCTATGTATGTGTATATATATATATATATATATATATATATATATATATATATATATAAATAACATCTGCTGCTCTTTCCAGTAAATTAATTATTGCAAGATGTGATTTATGTTACCCATAAGCATCTTTCCCCTTAGCTAAGTTGTGTTAGTTTTCTCAGCTTCGAACATTAAGTACTGGGCATAACTTATTTTCTTCATGAAAAAAAATGAGGCTGAATTTCCTTTGTAACTGTTGAAGTCTACTCTGGCCATTCTCTCTTTATCACTTATTTCAGTAAATGGTTCTCCAAATCAGTGTTAGAGCATCTGGAATTCTCTCCATTTTTACTTCTGTCAAAGGTTTGATATTACCCAAAGAATGTCTGACTCTCCTTTAAGCAAATATTTCTTCTCTGATAAATATGGCTTTACTTAAAATGTTTCCATAAGTAGTACTGCTCCTGGACTTCTTATTACTTACAGGTCATGCTGCTATAATACTGTGCCTGAACTTTGTTTTACTTACAGGTCATACTGCTGTAGTACTGCACCTGGGCTTTGTGTTACTTACAGGTCATACTGCTATAGTACTGCGCCTCAACTTTGTTTTACTTACAGGTCATACTGCTGTAGTACTGCACCTGGGCTTTGTGTTACTTACAGGTCATACTGCTGTAGTACTGCACCTGGCCATTGTGTTACAGGTCATACTGCTGTAGTACTGCACCAGGGCTTTATGTTACTTACAGGTCATACTGCTCTAGTATGGCACCTGGGCTTTGTTTTACTTACAGGCCATACTGCTATAATACTGTGCCTGAACTTTGTTTTAGTTACAGTTCATACTGCTGTAGTACTGCACCTGGGCTTTGTTTTACTTACAGGTCATACTGCTGTAGTACTGCACCTGGGCTTTGTGTTACTTACAGGTCATACTGCTGTAGTACTGCATCTGGGCTTTGTGTTACTTACAGGTCATACTGCTGTAGTACTGTGCCTGGAGTTTGTTTTACTTACAGGTCATACCGCTGTAGTACTGCACCTGGGCTTTGTGTTACTTACAGGTCATACTGCTGTAGTAGTGCACCTGGACTTTGTTTTAGTTACAGTTCATACTGCTGTAGTACTGTACCTGGAGTTTGTTTTACTTACAGGCCATACTGCTGTAGTACTGCATGTGAGTTTGTTTTACTTACAGGTCATACTGCTGTAGTACTGCACCTGGGCTTTGTGTTACTTACAGGTCATACTGCTATAGTACTGCGCCTGAACTTTGTTTTACTTACAGGTCATACTGCTATAGTACTGCACCTGGGCTTTGTGTTATACAGGTCATACTGCTGTAGTACTGCACCTGGGCTTTGTGTTACTTACAGGTCATACTGCTGTAGTACTGCGCCTGGACTTTGTGTTACTTACAGGTCATACTGCTGTAGTACTGCACCTGGGCCTTGTGTTACTTACAGGTCATACTTCTATAATACTGTGCCTGAACTTTGTTTTACTTACAGGTCATACTGCTGTAGTACTGCACCTGGGCTATGTGCTACTTACAGGTCATACTGCTGTAGTACTGCACCTGGGTGTTGTGTTACTTACAGGTCATACTGCTGTAGTACTGTGCCTGTACTTTGTGTTACATACAGGTTATACTGCTGTAGTACTGCACCTGGGCTTTGTGTTACTTACAGGTCATACTGCTGTAGTACTGCACCTGGCCATTGTGTTACAGGTCATTCTGCTGTAGTACTGCACCAGGGCTTTATGTTACTTACAGGTCATACTGCTCTAGTACTGCACCTGGGCTTTGTTTTACTTACAGGCCATACTGCTATAATACTGTGCCTGAACTTTGTTGTAGTTACAGTTCATACTGCTGTAGTACTGCACCTGGGCTTTGTGTTACTTACAGGTCATACTGCTGTAGTACTGAGCTTGGAGTTTGTTTTACTTACAGGTCATACTGCTGTAGTACTGCACCTGGGCTTTGTGTTACTTACAGGTCATACTGCTGTAGTACTGCATCTGGGCTTTGTGTTACTTACAGGTCATACTGCTGTAGTACTGTGCCTGGAGTTTGTTTTACTTACAGGTCATACTGCTGTACTACTGCACCTGGGCTTTGTGTTACTTACAGGTCATACTGCTGCAGTAGTGCACCTGGACTTTGTTTTAGTTACAGTTCATACTGCTGTAGTACTGTACCTGGAGTTTGTTTTACTTACAGGCCATACTGCTGTAGTACTGCATGTGAGTTTGTTTTACTTACAGGTCATATTGCTGTAGTACTGTGCCTGGACTTTGTTTTACTTAAAGTTCATACTGCTGTAGTACTGCACCTGGACTTTGTGTTACTTACAGGTCATACTGCTGTAGTACTGGACCTGGCGTTTGTTTTACTTACAGGTCATACTGCTGTAATACTGTGCCTAGAGTTTGTTTGAGTTACAGTTCATACTGCTTCACTACTGTGCCTAGACATTGTTTTACTTACAGTTCATGCTACTGTAGTACTGTGCCTGGACTTTGTATTACTTACAGGCCATACTGCTGTTATATTGCTCCTGGAGATTGTTTTACTTACGGGTCATACTGCTATAGTACTGTGTCTGGACTTTGTTTTACTTACAGGCCATACTGCTGTAGTACTGCACAGGTCATACTGCTGTAGTACTGCACTCGACCTTTGTGTTACTTACAGGTCATACTGCTGTAGTACTGTTTCTGGACTTTGTTTTACCTACAGGTTGTACTGCTGTAGTACTGCACCTGAACTTTGTGTTACTTACAGGTCATACTGCTGTAGTACTGCTCCTGGACTTTGTGTTACCTACAGGTCATACTGCTGTAGTACTGCACCTGAACGTGTGTTACTTACAGGTCATACTGCTTTAGTACTGCACCTGGACTTTGTTTTGCTTACAGGTCATACTGCTATAGTACTGTGCCTGTACTTTATATTACTTACAGGTCATACTGCTGTAGTACTGTACCTGCATTTTTTTTACTTACAAGTCATGCTGCTGTAGTATTGGGCCTGGAGTTTGATTTACTTACAGGTCATACTGCTGTACTACTGAGCCTGGACTTTGTTTTACTTACAGGTCATACTGCTGTAGTACTGCACCTGGACGTTGTGTTACTTACAGGTTATACTGCTGTAGTACTGCACCTGGACTTTGTTCCTTACAGGTCATACTGCTGTAGTACTGCACCTGGACATTGTTTTACTTACAGCTCATACTGCTATAGTACTGTGCCTGTACTTTATATTACTTACAGGTCATACTGCTGTAGTACTGTACCTGCAATTTTTTTTACTTACAAGTCATGCTGCTATAGTAATGCACCTGGGAATTGTGTTACAGGTCATACTGCTGTAGTACTGCACCTGGCCATTGTGTTACAGGTCATACTGCTGTAGTACTGCACCTGGACTTTGTTTTACTTACAGGTCATACTGCTGTAGTACTGCACCTGGCCATTGTGTTACAGGTCATACTGCTGTAGTACTGCACCTGGCCATTGTGTTACTTACAGGTCATACTGCTGTAGTACTGCACCTGGACTTTGTTTTACTTACAAGTCATACTGCTGTAGTACTGTGCCTGGACTTTGTTTTACTTACACATCATACTTCTGTAGTACCACAACTAGACTTTGTTTTACTTATGGGTCATACGCCTGCACTATTGTGCCTGGAATTTATCTTACTTACAGGTCATACTGCTGTAGTACTGTGCCTGGACTTTGTTTTACTTACAGGTAATAGTGCTGTACTACTGTGCCTGGACTAAGTTTTATTACTAGTCATACTGCTGTAGTACTGTGCATGGACATTGTTTTACTTACAGGTCATCCTGCTGTAGTACTGCACCTGGACTTTGTTTTACTTATAGGTCATACTGCTGTAGTACTGCACCTGGACTTTGTTTTATATACTGCTGTAGGTTGGGCCTATACAAGCCTAGCCAAAAAAGTACCCTGGCTTTTGCCACCCAAGAAAATCAATTTCCTGTGCCTCTGTCGAGCAGAGCCACAGAGGTAATCCTCAGGGTGAATTTCCTATTTCCCATCCAATCAAGATTTTTCTTGGAGTGCTAATGAGGAGCTTTGTTTGATATAGGTAGATAGTTTGTCCAGAGTATGGGAATTCGCTGGGACAGGAATCTATCCCTCCAGTATGTTCTGTTTATTGTTGTGACAAGGTTTAGGCCCCTAGTGCATGTAGCTCAGAGGGATTGGGATTTCTTTAAGTGGAGCATGTCCAACAACTCTGGGTTTGACATAGCTTTGTATGTTAGGCAGAGATCGCCTCTGAGTTGGTGATATGCGACGGAGTAAAGCTGGAGTTTTTTTTTAGATGGTCTGTGTAGGGGATTTTTCTTGGAGTGCTAATGAGGAGCTTTGTTTGATATAGGTAGATAGTTTGTCCAGAGTATGGGAATTCGCTGGGACAGGAATCTATCCCTCCAGTATGTTCTGTTTATTGTTGTGACAAGGTTTAGGCCCCTAGTGCATGTAGCTCAGAGGGATTGGGATTTCTTTAAGTGGAGCATGTCCAACAACTCTGGGTTTGACATAGCTTTGTATGTTAGGCAGAGATCGCCTCTGAGTTGGTGATATGCGACGGAGTAAAGCTGGAGTTTTTTTTTAGATGGTCTGTGTAGGGGATCTGTTTGAGGTCGACAGTCATCTTTGTGTAGATGCTGTTGATTCCTGTAGATGTCTTGTGAGGTACATATCAAAAGGGGCATTGTACTCTCTAATGGGTCTAATGAGTGATGAGTAGAGGGGAACAATGACCTCTTTTTTCCTGGATGAGAAACCTTTTGTGATGAGGTGTGAGGATTTCCTGACTACTGTGGCGATGTGATTATCAAAGGAGAGACTACTGTCCACCTGTGTCCCAAGGTCTCTTATCTCACTTTTGGTGTTAAATAGACTACCAGCTATGTGGTAGCTCATGGGTACAGAATTTTTACCAAAGGGGATGACAGTGCACCTTTTGGCATTGAGCTTGAGGCCACGGCTATGACACCAGGCATCTGTCTCAGTGAGACCCTTTTGTAGGATGTCCACGTCATTAGGAGTTTCACTTATGGCTCCTAGTTTGCAGTCATCTGTGAACTTCAGTAGCCAAAGACCTTCTGTGTTAGCCTGTACTTCAGAAAAGTAGATACCAAACAGGAGAGGACCCAGGACTGATCCCTGTGGTACTCCACTTGTCACTGGTTTGAAGTCGGATTTGGGGTCTGCTACTTTCACAGTGTGGGTTTTGTCAGTGAGCCAGTTGGCAACACATCTTGTGACATAAGGATTTATACCTAGTTTAGTGAGTTTATCTATAATCCAAGAGTGGGGGGATGGTGTCAAAAGCCTTGGCGAGATCTAGATAGGCTGTGTCTATGGCTTTGGTGACTGCTTCAAAGAAGTCAGTCAGGTTTAGGAGACATGATCTGTCTTTTACAAACCAGAACTGGGTGGGGTCCAGAGTTTGGAGATTACCAATGTCTTTGTTTATAAGTTCCATGATGATACTTCCATGGCCTTGCAGACCAGGCCCGTTCAGCTAATGGGGTGGTAGTTCCTGCAGTCCGTGGTGGCTCCCCCTTTGTGGGGTGGGATAACCATTGCTGTGCACCATTCAGTGGACACAAAGCCTGAGGTGCGGCTATGATTGAACATGGTGCTTAGGTGGGATGCCAGTTCATTCTGTAGTTTATGTAGAATGCAGCCTGGGATGTTGTCAGGTTCCATGGATGCTGTGTTCTTGGCTTTGGAGAGTGTGGTTTTTACCTGTGCACCTGTGATTGCAGGATCTTTGCATTCTTCCGGTATAGAAATGGGTCCTTTAAGGGGTGAGGGGGGTATAGTTAGCACTGAACCTATCTGCCAGGATATTGGCAATATCAGTTGGTTCTGTATATTTAGTACCATTGTGCTGTAACTCAGAGCAGATCTGAGTATTGCCATTGAGATTCTTCACATAGCTGTAGAATGCTTTGTGGTTGTCTTTAGAATCGGTGGTGATTTTGTTTTCATAACTAGCTTCGGAAGGTTTTATGAGGGATCTCACCTTCTTACTGAGGCTGACCAGGTAGTTCTTCCAGTCATGGGATTTTACTCTTTTTTTTTGCAACAGTTTCTTGTTTATGGCAGAGGGCCACCGGATTGGCCTCCTTTTTTGGAGGATACCACCTTAGTTCTTTTAGGGATAGCACAATCTATGCACTCATGTAAGTGCTTATAAAGTGCATTTGTGTAGGATTTAGCAGTCATACCTCTATTGTCCATCTGCATGGGTGTCGTGAAGTTTGCCACTTCTGTCTTAAGAAGTGTGAAGTTGGCTTTGGAAAAATTTTTTATGATGGTTTCCTTAATGGGGTGTGGGGGCGTGATGTGGATTTCTAGGCTGATTAGCTTGTGGTCAGATCTGACCAATGAGTAATTGACCTCTGGTGTGGAACACCGGTCGCCCATGTTGGTAATGACCAGGTCTGGGATATTGCTACCCCAGGTGGGGGTGTGGATAAGTTGATCAAATGCATTGGAATTTATGAATTCCAGAAAATGTTGAGCAAAATAGTTGGTACATGAGTAGTTTTTCCAGTTAATGGTGGGGTAGTTGAAATCGCCCATTATTAGGGTGTTGGGTTGTACCCTAATATTTTCCAGTGTGTCAAGAAATGAGGAGTGGGAATCCTGGGGCATGGTGGGGGATCTGTTGCAAGTTACAATTTGGATTTCAGTCTTGCCCAGAGTTAGTTGCACTTGGATAATGTCAGATGCATTATGCTTAGCAACTAGCCTGGAGGTGTGGATATCCTTAATGAATATGGACACTCCTCCACCTTTAGTGTTTCGGTCCAGGTTAGGTGAACAAAAGGTGTGGTATGAATTATAGCCTGGTAATGCAGGGGTGCTCTCTGGAGCCTTGAACCAGGTCTCTGTCACTGCACAGATGTCGATGTTCTTCATTTTAAGGAGTGCCTCGAGTGAATGCATTTTGAGGTTTAGACTTTTAGCACTGAGTAGCAGTACCCTTAGATTTTGCATGCTTGTACCTGTTACAGTGGTGGATTTGTCATTTGAACCTTGCCTAAAAAAGGCACTATAGGGGTGGCAAAATTCTTAGCCAGTATCCGGAATTCCAAGGGAGACAGGTGCAGACCATCTCTGGGAAAGCATCGTGGTCTGTTGATTATGTCATCCCAGGCAGATAGATACTGGATCCCCTTAGAATTACACCGGAGGCTTAGCTGATTGTTGAAGTCAGTCATTTTGTCCTTGTACTGTGTTATCATTTTGGGTGATGGGAGGATGCTACTCAGGGCTAGGGACATACCTGCCTGGGCTACAAGATCAGAGAGCTCCTCCATGCCTTTTTTCATGTAGTCCAGGGAGGTACGTCTTAGGTCATTCACACCAACATGGACATTGACAGAGTCATATTTGTACTTGTTGTGGAGTGACCTGAGTGCATGCATTATGTGGTGGATCCTGGCACCCATCAGGCAGCTGACAGTAGCTTTCTCCTTGTTTAGCCTGGTGAGTGGAACATCAGTGTGCCTGAATATAGAGTCACCTATGACTAGAGTGTTGGGTACGTTGTTATGCCTTATGGGCTTTGGTTGAGTGGCACACTGAGTTTGTGGGCTATGTGCTATTTGGGTTGTGTTGGGGGGGTGGAGGTTGCAAGCATTTCTGCTTTGGAGGTCTCTGTTGCTTGAGCAGATTTTTATTGAGAGCCTCCGTGAATGTAGGTGTGTGTTTTGTGTTGTTATGTGTGTGGTCTGGTGGTGTAGGTTTTGAGGGACTATGCGATGAGTGTGGTGTGGTGCAAGTGTTTACCTTCTCCTCTAACTGTCTAGCCCAGACTTGGGTGAAGAGAGCCAGTTTGGCTATATAAGTGCATCTCTCACAGGTTGTAATGTTGGGTGGTAGGAGAAGAGGGTTGTCTGTGTACATGAGGCAATTGCTGCATTGTCCCATGATGCCCAGATTCATCAGGTAGACAGGAGAAAACACTGGGAGCTGACCCTTAGACATGCCTGGATAGGTGCTTATTTATTAAGTACTAAAAACTGTTTTCCTCTAGACAAATGAGGAAAGTTGAATGCTGTATTAATTTGTAACTTATTTAGTGCTCACAACATGTTCTGAACATGTGCTGAGCTCAGAGAAACAGATTTGAGTGCTAAAACTAAAAAAAACTGGCTAGTTCTATGGGAAAATTTGAAGAGCAGACTTTATGATGCCAGGAATAGGTTAACCCTAGCTAAGCGGCGATGCATAAAGTGTATTTTTTTTAAATAACAGTAGCAAATGAACAAACTGATTTAAACAAATTAACCAATAAAAAGCTAAAAACTGAGCCTCGTTCCAGCAGTCTTTGATCAGACAAGTTCTAACTGCACACTCCTGCCACTAGGATGCAGGGGAACCTTCTCCAAAAAAGATGTTCTGGATTAGTGGTCAAGTTATACAAACAAAGCTAGATTCAGCAGGTCTGAATTTAGTCTATGCTACAGTAAACAAGGCATACCAGTTTCAGAAAGAAACGGTTCAAATAAGCAGGCACAATAAGCCTTTAACCAGAAGCTCCCAGCTCAGAAGGGCAGAATCTCCCCTTTCCTCCCACAAGAGTGCAGACTACACCTTCTTAATGTAAAATAACTGGCCCGAAGCCCAAGTGCTTAAACCAGAACTAATATACTTTTAGAATAAGACACTGAGCCATCAATCAGCAATTTTGAATTTAGAAGGATGTAAGCTACCTGTCCTGCCACAACAGTGCAGACCACAAACCTTAATGTAAAACAACTGGTCTGAAGCCCAAGTGCTTCAAACAAAGGCTTAGAATAAGTTACATTTTAATCAGGCTACTAACAAGCAATAATAAATGCAGCAGAATAACTGCAATAAAGTAGGAAGACACACAAATACAGTAAAAGCAGGTGAATAAAGTGCATTTTTATATATCAATAGAAAATGAGCAAACTGATTTAAACAAATTACCCAATTAACCAGTAAAAAAGCTTAAAACTAAGCCCTGTTTCAGCAGTTTTCAATCAGACATGTTCTGACTGCACACTCCTGCTACTAGGGTGCAGGGAACCTTCTCCAAAAAAAGATGTTCTGGATTAGTGCTCAAGTTATACAAACAAAGCTAGATTCAGCAGGTCTGAATTTAGTCTATGCTACAGCAAACAAGGCATACCAGTTTCAGAAAGAAACAGTTCAAATAAGCAGGCACAATAAGCCTTTAACCAGAAACTCCCAGCTCAGAAGGGCAGAATCTCCCCTTTCCTCCCACAAGAGTGCAGACCACACCTTCTTAATGTAAAATAACTGGCCCAAAGCCGAAGTGCTCAGAACTAATACACTTTTAGAATAACAGACACTGAGCCTTCATTCAGCAATTCTGAATTTAGAAGTATGTAAGCTACCTGTCCTGCCACAAGAGTGTAGACCACAAACCTTAATGTAAAACAACTGGTCTGAAGCCCAAGTGCTTCAAACAAAGGCTTAGAATAAGTTACAATTTAATCAGGCTACTAACAAGCAATAATAAATGCAGCAGAATAACTGCAATAAAGTAGGAAGAAACACAAATACAGTAAAAGCAGGTGAATAAAGTGCATTTTTATATATCAATAGAAAATGAGCAAACTGATTTAAACAAATTACCCAATTAACCAGTAAAAAAGCTCAAAACGAAGCCCTGTTTCAGCAGTCTTCAATCAGACATGTTCTGACTGCACACTCCTGCCACTAGGGTGCACGGGAACCTTCTCCAAAAAAGAAGTTCTGGATTAGTGCTCAAGTTACACAAACAATGCTAGATTCAGCATGCCTGAATCTAGTCTATGCTACAGCAAACAAGGCACAGCAATTTCAGTAAGAAACAGTTCAAATAAGCAGGCACAATAATCCTTAACCAGAAATTCCCAGCTCTGATGGGCATAATCTAACCTCTCCTCCCACAAAAGTGCAGACCACGAACCTTCTTAATGTAAAATAACTGGCCTGAAGCCCAAGTGCTTAACTAGAACTAATACACTTTTAGAATAACAGACACTGAGCCTTCAATCAGCAGTTCCCAACTTAGAAGGATGTAAGCTACCTGTCCTGCCACAACAGTGCAGACCACAAACCTTCTTAATGTAAAACAACTGGTATGAAGCCCAAGTACAATAACCAAAAGACTTCAAATAGTATTTACAATTTAATCAGGCTACTACCAAGCAGTAATAAATGCAACAGAATAAATACAATTGAGTATTTTTTAAGAAAAGGCAAAAGCAAAACAAAGTGTAATTTTTTTTACTACTGCACCTTGGCTTTGTGTTACTTAGGTCATACTGCTGTAGTACTGCACCTGAACTTTGTGTTACTTACAGGTCATACTGCTGTAGCACTGCACCTGAGCTTTGTGTTACTTACAGGTCATACTGCTGTAGCACTGCACCTGAGCTTTGTGTTACTTACAGGTCATACTGCTGTAGCACTGCACCTGGGCTTTGTGTTACTTACAGGTCATACTGCTGTAGCACTGCACCAGGGCTTTGTGTTACTTACAGGTCATACTGCTGTAGCACTGCACCTGGGCTTTGTGTTATTTACAGGTCATACTGCTGTAGCACTGCACCTGGGCTTTATGTTACTTACATGTCATACTGCTGTAGTACTGCACCTGGGCTTTGTGTCAGTTACAGGTCATAATGCTGTAGCACTTCACCTGGGTTTTGTGTTTACAGGTCATACTGCTGTAGTACTGCACCTGGGCTTTGTGTTACTTACAGGTCATACTGCTGTAGCATTGCAGCTGGGCTTTGGGTTACTTACAGGTCATACTGCTGTAGTACTGCAGCTGGGCTTTGTGTTACTTACAGGTCATACTGCTGTAGCACTGCACCTGGGCTTTGTGTTACTTACAGGTCATACTGGTGTAGTACTGTGCCTGTACTTTGTATTACTTACAGGTCATACTGCTGTAGTACTGCACCTGGGCTTTGTGTTACTTACAGGTCATACTGCTGTAGTACTGCACCTGGGCTTTGTGTTACTTACAGGTCATACTGCTGTAGCACTGCATCTGGGCTTTGTGTTACTTACAGGTCATACTGCTGTAGCACTGCACCTTGGCTTTGTGTTACTTACAGGTCATACTGCTGTAGTACTGCACCTGGGCTTTGTTTTACTTACAGGTCATGCTGCTATAATACTGTGCCTGAACTTTGTTTTAGTTGCAGTTCATACTGCTGTAGTACTGCACCTGGGCTTTGTGTTACTTACAGGTCATACTGCTGTAGCACTGCACCTGGGCTTTGTGTTACTTACAGGTCATACTGCTGTAGTACTGCACCTGGGCTTTGTGTTACTTACAGGTCATACTGCTGTAGTACTGTGCCTGTACTTTGTGTTATATACAGGTCATACTGCTGTAGTACTGCACCTGGGCTTTGTGTTACTTACAGGTCATACTGCTGTAGTACTGCACCTGGGCTTTGTGTTACTTACAGGTCATACTGCTGTAGCACTACACCTGGGCTTTGTGTTACTTACAGGTCATACTGCTGTAGTACTGCATCTGGGCTTTGTGTTGTCATACTGCTGCAGCACTGCACCTGGGCTTTGTGTTACTTACAGGTCATACTGCTGTAGCACTGCACCTGGGCTTTGTGTTACTTACAGGTCATACTGCCATAGCAGTGCACCTGGACTTTGTGTTACTTACAGGTCACACTGCTGTAGCAATACGCTTGGACTTTGTTTTACTTGCACATCATACTGGTGTAGTACCGCGAGCAGACTTTGTTTTACTTATGGGTCATACTGCTATAGTACTGCACCTGGCCATTGTGTTACAGATCATACTGCTGTAGTACTGCACCTGGACTTTGTTTTACTTACAAGTCATACTGCTGTAGTACTGCACCTGGGCTTTGTGTTACTTACAGGTCATATTGCTGTAGTACTGTGCCTGGAGTTTGTTTTACTTACAGGTCATACCGCTGTAGTACTGCACCTGGACTTTGTTTTACTTACAGGTCATACTGCTGTAGCACTGCACCTGGGCTTTGTGTTACTTACAGGTCATACTGCTGTAGTACTGCACCTGGGCTTTGTGTTACTTACAGGTCATACTGCTGTAGTACTGCACCTGGGCTTTGTGTTACTTACAGGTCATACTGCTGTAGTACTGCACATGTACTTTGTGTTACTTACAGGTCATACTGCTGTAGTACTGCACCTGGGCTTTGTGTTACTTACAGGTCATACTTCTGTAGTTCTGCACCTGTACTTTGTGTTACTTACAGGTCATACTGCTGTAGTACTGCACCTGGACTTTGTGTTACTTACAGGTCATACTGCTGTAGTACTGCACCTGGGTTTTGTGTTACTTACAGGTCCTACTGCTGTAGTACTGTGTGTTACTTACAGGTTATACTGCTGTAGTACTGCTCCTGGACTTTATTGTACTTACACATCATACTGGTGTAGTACCGCGACTAGACTTTTTTTTACTTATAGGTCATATGCCTGTAGTACTACACCTGGACACTGACTTACAGGTCATACTTCTGTAGTACTGTGCCTGGACTTTGTTTTACTTAAATTTCATACTGCTGTTGTACTGCACCTGGAGTTTTTTTTACTTACAGGTGATACTGCTGTAGTACTGCACCTGTACTTTGTTTTACTTACTTGTTATACTGCTGTAGTAGAGTGTCTGGACTTTGTTTTACTTACAGGTCATACTGATGTAGTAGAGTATCTGGGCTTTGTTTTACTTACAGATCATACTGCTGTAGTACTGCGCCTGGACTTTGTTTTACTTACAGGTCATACTGCTGTAGCACTGCACCTGGGCTTTGTGTTACTTACTGGTCATACTGCTGTAGTACTGTGCCTGGAGTTTTTTTTTACTTACAGGTCATACTGCTGTAGTACTGCGCCTGGCCTTTGTTTTACTTGCAGGTCATACTGCTGTAGTATTGTGCCTGGCCTTTGTTTTACTTGCAGGTCATACTGCTGTAGTACTGTGCCTGGCCTTTGTTTTACTTACTGGTCATAGGCCTGTAGGTTAAACTCTGTAATTTGTAATCTAGGCGGTGCCCTCTATAGATATGTTCTGAATATACTTTGTAAAAATGTGTGGACTGTCTCTGCTGACTTATTTGAAATAAATATATTTCTGGAATTTCTAATGTCCTTACATTATTGTCAGGATTTTTGTAACTGTGTGTCACCTTCTAGAATGTAACCCTCTCTATCACAACTGACTGCATGCTGTGTTACTGTTTCAGTTTAGTAACACAGTTAGTTTATTGCAGTACTGAAATGCAAGGGTCTATGTTAGATAACCGAAAGTTTTTTTAAGCAAATGCTCACATGAGCGAAAACGCTGGAAATCGAAATTCGTCTTGTGGGGGGCTGCACCCCCACACCCTGCGCTAACTATATATTCCAACTCCGAGATCGCACTACAGGGAGGAAAGGGCAAATATCTCACTCCGCACTGTACCATGACCCCACAAACACCCTTTTTCAATTCCCAACGTTTTCGCTCATGTGAGCGTTTGTTTAAAAAAACTTTCAGTTATCTAATGTAGACCTGAAATACAAGATTCATTGCCATGATTAAGCAGTTTAAATGTGAGAAAATTATTTAAATTGAAGAAGCAAGACAAAAACTGCTTTACTTACCCATTTAAAGGTTTTCTCACATTTACTCTTGTCATCAGTCATTGTTTCAGTGAGATACAAATAATTTTCTAAAAGTATACATCTTTTTGTATACATCACATACAATCAGTTATGCCCTGATTCCTAATAAATCTTGTGTTTAGGCAATATTCTTTGTGTACCTGTTGAGGCTGTTGAATCATGTATAAATTATCTTTTTTACTGTTTGATCACAGCTCCTATAGCATTCTATCTTGCATCCACATACAACACAGTTGTCTTACCATACTATTTTTGTACAAGTTTATTGTTATCTCAGGCTTATTTATTTTAATTTACCATTTGTTGACTGGGATAGAGCACTGATTCTGGGGACTGGTTTCCGGTACTGCCTGGGAAAAGTGCAACAAAGTAGTAGTAGACAAATAGACAAATACATAATTTACAGTACAGATAACTAGGGCAACTGCAATACTACAAAAACATTATAACAAGATTGTGAGAATTCTTAACATAGTGGGAGTCTACCTAATACCATATCCAGCATTCAAAAACATTGTAACAACATAGTAGATATCTATCCAACAAAGTAGGAATATGTTTAATTTCAAGGTATATACAGTTCTTTTTGCAGAGTTATTGTAGGTTAATTGGGCTGTAATGACAGGATGAGAAGGTGGTTGGTAAAGGGCAGGTAGAACAGTGAATGGAGAATAGTAGTGTGAGGTGAGTGCTGTAAGGGGGGTGGAGGAGGGTACTGGAGTGAGGGAGAGAAGATAGAGATATTGGTTAATTTAGTGTGGCTGTATTAATGTTCAGTTATGTGGTGAATGCAGGAAGGGAGGTCAGATTGACTGTAACACAGTTATGGAGTTAAGTGATGCCTTGTGGAGAAAAGCATTTGCGAGATAGTCTTGTCTGTAAAAGTTTCTTGATCTGATGTCTAAAACTGGAGAGGGTGGTGATGTCTCAAATTTGCAGGAAGCAATTCCGGTGTTCGAGTTGCCATTACTGAGAAGCAATGGTCTCTAGAATTGAGTTTTGTGGTTGGGGTGGAGAAAGAGAAAGATGATTGTGAATTAAAGGTGTAGGATGTAATATTGTAATACTTATTTGGTATAAAGTTGCAAAATTCTGCAGAATTCCTAGAAATATCCTCAGTGCCTGATTGACATTTGGCTTTGTCATTTATGCTGTTGCTTTGACTTTCTCTGAGTTTGCCTTCAGTCCCTCTGATATTAGAATGATTAATACTTCAAACATATCACTTCTTGTACTTGTTTATATTTCTGCAGTATAGGTGGTGTAGTGGTTAGTGTTGTCACCTCACAGCAAGAGGTTCTCTGGTTTGATCCTCGGCTGGGGTGCCTTCTGTGCGGAGTCTGCATGTCCTCCCTGTGGTCGCGTGGGTTTCCTCCAGGTGCTCCAGTTTCCTCCCAAATCCCAAAGACATGCTGTAGGTGGATTGGACACTCTAAATTGGCCTTAGGTGTGAGTGTGTGTGTGTGTGTGTGTGTGTGTGTGCGTTCTGTGGAAGGTTGGGCACTGGGTTGGCAACTCGGCACCGTAAAACTCCACTGCCAATCACGAGCAGACAGGTGATCTGCTGTGGTTACCCCTAACTGGGAAAAGCCAGAAGAAGAAGACGACAAATTAACTTTCACTTCTGATGTTATGTAACATTAGAGATATTTTTCAGGATGCTTATAAATGACTCAGACAGCTTGGATGGGTGAGAATCCTCTACAAAGTCTTTATTGCTGATGATTTCTAAAAAAGAAGGAGTACCAAATTATAAGCATTTCTTGTCATGGAGTGTTATAATATTTAAAGATAAATATCATTAATGTAATGCAGCTGGTTCAGGACATAGCATCACTAGTGTTTTTATGATGCAGAGGGATCCCTGGCATCACTAACATTAGTGGGGTCACTTGAACAGTTTTGTGAGCCAGGTGCCTCCCACCTGCAGCAGTCAAACTCATCATGTTGTAGTTCAGAATTAGGATGTCATTACTTGTTTAATTAATTTGCCTACTATGGTAACACACTGATCACAACAGACCATTTACAGTCATAGCCCAGGTGAAGAAATTCGCACACACCACAAAAAAAAAAAATGGGACAAATTTCCAAACATAAAGTAATCACAGAAGGTAGATAATCCCATAGGCAATTGAAACAATATGTAAATATTATTCATATAGTAGAACAACAAATGTGAATGAATTTGAATTGGTTGAGATGAGAGGGAAGCAGCACATGAGAAGAGAAGGTCAAAGTAGAAGTGATGCAGGTGAGGAGGGAATTAGGTTATGTGTCGGGGGAAAAGCACTTTTAGTAAGAGTTTTGATGGAGGTGTCGTTTGAGTTGTGCACTGAATATGAGGAAAGAGGAGACTTCCTTTAAGTGAGGAGGGAGCAAATGACAAGAGTTTGGGTGCAAGAATGGAGACAGGATGGTCAGTAAAGTGATGTTTGCTTTGGGGAGTCTGGAGTGAGGGAGTTAGATGTGACAGATTTAGGAGGTGGCTTTATTATGGAGTTTGACTGCTGCAGGTGGGAGGCACCTGGCTGAATTACTCTGAAACTGAAACTGAGACTGCGGAGATCACCTCTCTAGGAGAATGGGGAATGATAGCCACTAGGCTTTAAAGAGGGTGGAGTGGTGTTACAGTGTGTGTGTGGGGGGGGGGTGGAAATGAGTCAGCAGGTTTCATTTTCATTGGACTGTAGAGTGGCTGAGTTTTTTTATTTTTTTGACACTTTGGCTATGATGGGGAGCCTGTATTCAAATTGAGCAAGGAGGACTATTTTGCTTATTACAGCTTAAGCTAGTTTGGAGAGGAAGGGAGATATTTTCCATGAGCTGATCTTTTTCCAGGTGTTTTCAATGTGACTTTGGAAGTGAAGGGACTGGTCTAGCCATAAACCTACCCATGTAAAGGGCATTGTTTTTTTTTTTCATTTGGAAATCATGGAGACTTGTGATGTTGATTTTTTTAAGATTTTGTCAGTTTTTGTGAGGTTCCAAATATCATACTTTTTGTTTCAGACAGACTGAAGTTAGGTTTGAATAGATGAATGTGAGGGACTGGATCAAAGAACAACAATGTCATCTGCATAAAAATTATAGGAAGGTAAGGGAGATCAGAGGGGCGTTTGTTAATAAAGACCAAAAACAACAATGTGGCCAAGTATGGATCCTTGGGGCACTTCTCTAGTAAGAGGCGCTGGAGATTATGTGCCTATTTTTAATATGAAATACCTATTTTCTAAGAAATGTTGGAACCAGGTGACAGTGTTTGGGCTATTCCAGTTTTCTTGGTGGGAGTGAAGGAGAAGAAGGTGGTCATTAAGGTCAAAAAGTTTGGTAAGGTCAGTGAAGACAGCTCCTGAAAGGTTTCATTTATACATGATGAGAAAGATTTCACCTGCAAGTAACCACAGTGCTTTCATTGCACTCTGGGAAACCCAGAATCCATACAGTTTAACAGTGAGGGAGTGATACTGTTGGGTGTACGTGGACATTTGGTTGTGGATTTGTTTTTTTAAGTACTTCCTAAGTGTAGGGGGGTTGGAGAAAGAGCAGAAGTGGGAGGGATTTTTTGGAGGAGGCTGTTTGCGAAGGGGTTTAACAAGAGTAGTTTTCCACATGTCTGGCACTGTATTTTGAGTTAAGCAGATGATATAAATATGTAGAAGAGGTTTGATAAGGAAGTCTTTGCAGAGTGACATGAGACAAGGGAGTAGGTTGTCTGGACCAGGGGTGCATCCAGAGGAATGTTTTCTAGTACAGAATCAAAGTCTTTGTGAGCAGTTTTCTTAAAACAGAAGAGAGGAATAAAAGGAGGGCGATTGGGTGACTTGGGGAGAGATACATGGTGCAGTACTACGGAGCTGGCTGAATTTCTTCAGAAAGTCAGAGGTTGAGAGTTGGCCTTGAAAGGTTTGGATGGTGACAGGGGAGGAGGTCAGATCTGTGGATCTGCAACCTGTGAAAAGATTTCCTTCCTGCCAAAAATGTTTGGCTTTGCCTGGAAGAGCAAGTTGTTTATTTTTGAAATAGCTGGTTTTCTGTTTGTTTATCTATATTATGGAGAGATAAAGGCAGTACGAATTTCGGATGAGGGGTTTTGTCATCATGAAGACTACACATTGCCCCTAAGTTTGAGCAGAGCCTACTTGAAATATGATGCAGCCTCATGCTTGCAGTACTGTTAGGTTTATTTTATCCCTTCCTTCATGAGTATGGTGAGAACACAGATTATAGGACGAAAGCTGGATGTGCAAATGTGAGTAACAGCTGATTCTTATGTTTGCAGGATGGCATAGCCGGTAGTAATGTTGCATCATAGTTCCAAGATTTAGGGTTCATATCTTTAGTTTTTGTGTTGAATTTACATATTTTGTTATGTTTAAGAGGGTTCTCTCTAAAGGTGTGGTTTCTTACAAGGGTGACTGGTTGTTCTAAATTAACCACGTACAAAACGTTTGCCCTTGTTGCTAGATTTGTACCCAATAAAAATGATTAAAATGATCATAGAACTTTGACTTCCCTCTCCTGTTTTCACTAACAAATGCATATTGCTAACCTAGTGACCTCAGAGATTAAGCCAGATGCTACAATACTTTAGGGAACTATGTGACTGAATTAGGAAACAGAACATGGTTGTTCTGGTTAGGATGGGAGGGGGAACAGAATGCCCTGTGTCACATAATTTAACTTTATTTGTAGATTGTCAGTATCCACAGATATGACTGTCGTGGATAAAATTAGATGATGGGATGAAGGAAAACAGCATGTGCATGTTGTTGAGTAGCATGTGGAAAGCTGTTGTCATGGCTTCATCCGCATGCAGTGCCGTAGGGAGGAAAGCTGTTGTCATGGCTTCATCCGCATGCAGTGCCGTAGGGAGGAAATTTGTTGTCATGGCTTCATCCGCATGCAGTGCCATAGGGAGGAAAGCTGTTGTCATGGCTTCATCCGCATGCAGTGCCATAGGGAGGAAAGCTGTTGTCATGGCTTCATCCGCATGCAGTGCCGTAGGGAGGAAAGTTGTTGTCATGGCTTCATCTGCATGCAGTGCCATAGGGAGGAAAGTTGTTGTCATGGATTCATACGCATCCAGTGCCATAGGGAAGATCATGTGACATATTTCCATAAGGGCAGCATGTTCCTGCTGTTGGTCATGTGACATATTTCCATAAGGCCAGCACATTCCTGCATTTGTGTACGTAGGCTCCACAAGACTCTGCAGCATAGTGTAATCAGCATGACAGCATATCGAAGGGTCAGTTACATGTACAGCTCTTATCACTTGTGGTATGACTGCATGATGGTGAGGAATGAAATGTAACTAGCTTTTGCACAACATCTCTGCTCCGCATTCCATACCTCTTATGCAGAAAAGCACTGTACTGCAGTCTGTTATGTTGTCTCAGTCTGTGCTGGTGCATTTGTTTTTTATGATGCACTTAATAATCCAGGATGGGCCCCAGTCCTTAAAAAGCTGAAAGGTTCACAGCCCCTCAGGGCTGTGTGAATTTGCTAGGTCATTTAGTAACTATAAGCTAGAGACTAGGTTGTTACTGATACCAGCTACTACAGGTTCTGGTGCGAGCTACTACAGGTTCTGGTGCCTCCCCATCATCTTGTAAGGTAATCCCTGTGTTAACTCTTGACAGTCCTTGTCCAAACTGAAGATGGCATCAAGCATTTCTATCTGTCTTGAAGCCATAGCTTGGCAGACTGCAAGTAGCTGTGGCCATCTTCTGAGACATTTGCTTTATAAGGTAACATTTGCTTTCATCTGAGAGGTGCTGTGGAAACAGAAGTGATATCTAAGCTCAGTGGAGAAGCAGATGACTATTATGCACACCATGTGCAGTGATGCCAGCACAGAAAATACAGAATTGCACTTAGGTGTCCCACTGTGGATGCCTCTCAGTATTTTGCTCTGCCATCTGTCTGCTGCAAGCCTTGTGGTATGTATTGGTGGCAACATAAAAACTCATGCCTGTCCCCTGACAAAAGAGAACTGGTCAGTAACCATTGAAACCCTTCTCTCAGCCAGCATTTCATACTCAACCAATTAAATATCCTTGTTGTGCCACAAGGGTCACAGACAGGGATTATTCCTCTTACTTTTGCGGAGTGCTATAAAATTTATTTCTAAAATGACAGAGCATAAACATATTAAAAATAGCTCTGCTGAGTTATTGCAGGTAAATAGGCAGTGCTTAAAATGTTCTTTAGTTTTTAGTGACACATTTGTTACATGCATGAGTCAGACATTTCAGACACCTGTCCTGTTATTAACAGTAAGATAAACATTTACATGTTAATTACTGTAAATGTTTACCTTTTCTTGGTATCAGTAAAGAGCTTGCCTGAAACGTCAGGACTCATATTTTTCTCGTAACTGCATTGCCTTTTTTAAGACTATAATTATTTATTCTTGTTGAATAAATGAAATAAGTAGTAACGTTTGCTGTGGAAAGCAATACTGACCATTCTTTGTTTCTGCTCCCTGCAATCCTTTCATCATTTTAACTACCTCCTGCCCCTTCATGAAACATTTGTTTTGTAATTCTTAAAGAAACATGATAGAACTCTAGTTCTCTTTTCTATTCAGACAATACAACTTTACGTCTGATGTAGAATCATAGCATCTCATCTCAGAACTCGTGTTCCAGCGGTCATGCCTTAGACTGACTACCGGCTATGATGTTGAACAGCTGCATTTGACTTTATTGCTTATTTTCTTGCAGAATTCAGTAACCATTGCATGGTTTTACTTCGGTTATGCTGATATACAAGTACCGCACTGTAAAAATGTTAGATGCTCATCAGCCATAGTTTATAACATTGCTTTGGACTGCATGTGGTCTTGGAGCTATGACTTATCCTGTTGTTTGGATTACCATCTTTATTTGCCTTAAGTTATATAATGTTTCCTCACAGATCTGTTTGTTTTCAAGTCACTGTCACACCCAGTAGTACAGATGAAAGGCTGTCATAGCTGATGGGCAAATCCTTGTGGCTAATCAAGTTATTTTTATGACTCTTTATTCCAACACGTCGTATTGACATTGTTGTCTCACAGTCCTTGGTACAGGCAGAGAGCAGCTGTCCATACCACAGGTGACTCAGATTTATGAACAGATCCAAGTATCTGTAGTTCCAGCCAGGGAACACTGAGTGTTCACTTATGTGCTGAGGGATTACGTCTTCACGGAACTGCAATTTATCTAGATCTGATAAATGACTGCGGGAAGACGGAGTGAAAAGGTGATAACTCCCCTACCTTGGCTGGAGGGATTTGAGCAGGCCAGCACATAGGAAGTGACTCCTGGTGAAGGCCAGAGGAACACACTACAAGAAAAAAAGGTACCCCAAGGAAGCATGGTGCTGTAGCAGACCTTACACGAAAACACATATGCTGGTGCATATAAAGCATATAATGTACATCGCATGATGCAGTCTAGACTCATGAATGTTAAGAAAATTAGGGGCAGCGTGTCTTGCTTAACTGACAACTGCCTCATTGTTGCTGTATCACCTGGAAGTAAGGTGTTGTTACCTGTAAAGTATCCCCAAGGAAAGGAAGATGTCTGTGTGTGTGTGGTTACCAGTAAAGTATCCCCATGGAAAAAAACATCTATGTGTGTGGTTACCAGTAAAAAAATCCCCAAGGAAAGTGAGAGACCTATATGTGTAGCTGTCAGTAAAGTATTCCGAAGGATATGGAGACACCTATAGGGTAATGTTATCTAGTAAACTGGTTAGTCTGGAAAGAATGGACATATCACTGTGTGGCCAAGAGGGCTAAATGGTAAGGCCTATAGGGCCAAAAAAAAGACTGAGGGGGCAGTTGCCTGCAGTCTTTGGGTATGTTGATGCATTTCTACTTGCTGTTTAGTCTATAGCAAAGCCTCAGCAAAAGACTAACTGAGCAGAGCTTGTGAATCAAAAGTGGATTTGTGTTTAATACTTCTTACCACCTTAATACTCATCTTCCTCCTGCCAAAAAAATATACCGCAGTATCTGATGGATGGTGCATGTTTGGTACCGACCCTTTCTTCACCATATGAGGTCTACTGCCTCCTCTAGACTGGGACAAAACATGACAGCCACACTCCTCTACAGAGTTCCTTTAGGATAAAAGTATCTGTACCATTAGAGAAGTCTGCAATGACATGCAGTGGGGCTGAAAAGTAATTGCTTTGTCACGCCTTGTCACTCCTAGGAAACACTGACTGTGAACTTTAGTTCAGGGCTTTTGTTTGCACTGAAGAGTCTGTTCACATATATGACCTCTGAAATCCTTGTTATCTTGTACTGCTAAGTGGATTCCTTCTATGCTGTCACCTTTTCTCATCAGAAATGTTTGTTTGCTCCATGCATCACCTGACTGTTCAAGACTTAAGCACAGCTACCACCACAGCAAAGGTGGCATATGCAACGTTACAGTGTTACAAATCCATCACATGAGATACAATAAAGAACAACACAGGCATCATCACAGCTGTGCGCATATCTGCTACTCTTATAGTGTGCTAAGAGCTGACAACTGTGACAAGGAGGGCAGGGCACTGTCACCATGCTGTGACATTTCCGAAGTTCGAATTAGCCCAGCGTAGTGGGCAAATGTTCCACATAAACATATAGACATCTGTAGGTATGCATAACCAGGTAGCTGTTGAACAGATTGAAATAGATGTTTCTTGGGGTTATGAAAATTTTCTGAAGGTTTGTTCACTATGATGGGATTCAAACCAGTAACCATCTTCTTTCACATATCATTACTCTAGTCAGTAGTTTGCATAAACATCCATTCTGCTACTCTGCAGGGCTGTTTGTCAGAATCAAGTTATTTGTTGTTGTAAAACCCACTCTTACCCTTTCTGTGTCTATTTCCCAGAGTAACTTGTATCCAGTCTTGCAATACTTTGATATCAAGAAGTAATTTGGGTAAGGCATTAGTGCAAAGTTTAGCTGTCCTTTGGCCACCTGCTGTATTTCATGGGGGTAATAGTTTTATCCTTTTTAGTTGCATACAAATGTTGCTTCCCCTGCTTCATATGATACATTTGAACAAGATAAAGCAAAATGTTATACCCTTGGATGACTGGTACCCAGTGCTGTTGTGTTGCAGTGGGTAGCTTTGTTGATTCACAGCACATGGTTCTTTGGATTGGTTCTTGGCTCTTCTTTCTTTGTACACAGTTTGCTTGTCTTCCCTGTGTCAGCTTTGGCTTTTGTGCTCTGATTTCTTCCTGCTTAGGTTCATAGGTTCATAGGTTCATACTAGGCTATCTGCCCAAGGGCATTTATAAGCCTAGCCCAGAGTTTTGTGGCTTTCGCCACCCCTTTAGTTTGTAGGATACTATGCCCATTATTTTGCTGTGCCTCTGTCAAGCAGTGACACTGAGGTTATCCCTGGGGTATACCTGCGATCTCCCATCCATTGGTCAAGATTCCTCTTGAACAAAGCCAGCGAGGTGCTCTGCCTCACATGTACCGGGATTTTGTTCCACAGCATAGGGAGTCTCTGGGTGATGAATCTGTCCCTCCAGCATGTCCTATTAATAACCGTGTCGAGGTTTAAGTCTCTTGCCCTTGTAGTTCTGATGGATTTAGATTTTTTGAGGTGAAGCATGTTCATTAATTCCGGGTTGGACATGGCCTTGTATGTCAGGCACAGGTCACCTCTGAGCAGTCGGTAAGCGACTGAATAGAGCTGGAGTTCCTTCAGTTGGGCAGCATAAGACATATTTTTGAGACCCTTTATCCTTTTAGTGAGGAACTTTTGGGGCCTTTCCAATTGCAGCAGGTGTCGGGTCAGATACATTCCGAATGGGGCATTGTATTCAATCATTGGTCTAATGAGTGATGAGTACAGGGGGACGATGACTTCCCTTGATCTAGATGTGAATCCCTTCATGATCAGGTGGGCAATGTAGAAGGTCTTCCTAACTACTTTGGCAACGTGAGTGTCAAACGAAAGGTTACTGTCAACCTGGGTCCCCAGATCCCTGATAGCCTCTTCTGTACTTAGTGGATTGCCACCTATATGGTAACTAGGGGTAACCTTGTTTTTCCCGAAGGGAATGACTATGCATTTTTTGGCGTTTAACTTTAGGCCATGGCTCTGGCACCAGTTATCCATTTCTATGAGACCCTTCTGAAGGATGTCTGTGTCAAATGGGTTTTCAACTATGGTGCCCAGTTTGCAGTCATCTGCAAACTTTGTCAGCCATAATCCTCCTGTGTTTGCTTGTACTTCTGAAAAGTAGATGCCGGACAAGAGTGGGCCCAGGACTGAGCCCTGTGGCACACCACTTGTGACAGGCTTGGAGTCTGACATGGCGCCAGCAACTCTGATCCTGTGGATTCTGTCACTTAGCCAGTTTGCAACCCATCTTGTGACGTATGGGTTTATGTTTAAGCTGGTGAGTTTTTCAATGATACCCGAGTGGGGTATTGTGTCGAAAGCCTATGCCAGGTCAAGGTAGGCTGTGTGGACTGCCTTGCCCTCGTCAATGGCCTTGGTGACTGTTTCGAAAAAGTCAACCAAGTTTAAAAGGCATGATCTGCCCTTGACAAAGCCAAACTGGGTTGGATCCAACGTCTGCAAGTCCCCTATGTCTTTATTTATGAGTTCCATTATGATCCTCTCCATGGCTTTGCAGCTTGTCAAAGACATGCTCTGTAGTGAACTGAGTATCCTCCAGATTGCCTGTAGGTGTGCATCCCGTGTGTGTGTGTGTGTGTGTGTGTGTGTGTGTGTGTCCTGCAGTGGGCTGGTTTCCAATCCAGAAGTATTTTCTTTGCCCTGTGCCCACTGAATGCTGGGCTAGGCCACACCTCCCTCATTATGCAGAACTGGATTAACCAGTAGTTGGAGAATGGATAAATGAATGAATGCTAACTAGGTTTCTAGTAATAAACAGTAGTAGACTGCCTTTTCATGTATTTATCATTATATGGAGGTGATTCACAAACATGTCCCACAGAAAACAGTGCCCCAACTTGCCTCTATACATCACTGTAGCACTGATAAAGCAGAAATGCACCATTGACAGATGGCACGGTAGTGGCAGATAAGGGACAATATTTTTCGGATGTTGAAAAAGGATATGTAAGAGGGAAAGCAAAAACAGTTCGGGTTTGTAAAAGGCAGATCGTGTCTCCTAAACCTGATCGACTTCTCTGAAGCAGTCAACACAGCCGTAGACGAGGGTAAGGTGGCTCACACAGCCTGTCTAGATCTCGCCAAGGCTTCTGACACCATCCCCCACTCTGAAATTATAGATAAACTCACTAAACTAGGTATAAATCCCTATGTCACAAGATGGGTTGCCAACTGGCTCACTGATAGAACCCAGACTGTGAAAGTAGCAGACTCCAAATCCAGCTTCAGACCAGTGACAAGTGGAGTACCACAGGGTTCAGTCATGGGTCCTCTCCTGTTTGGTATCTACTTCTCTGAAGTACAGGCTAGCACAGAAGGTCTTTGGCTAACGAAGTTCGCAGATGACTGCAAACTAGGAGCCATAATCGAAACTCCTAAAGATGTGGACATCCTACAAAAGGGCCTCACTGAGACAGATGCCTGGTGTCAAAGCCATGGCCTGAAGCTCAATGCCAAAAAGTGCATTGTCATCCCCTTTGGTAAAAACTCTGTACCCATGAACTACAACATAGGCGGTAGTATACTTAACACCAAAAGTGTGATAAGAGACCTTGGGACACAGGTGGACAGTAATCTCTCCTTTGATAATCACATCACCACAGTAGTCAGGAAATCCTTCTATGTGGCACACCTCATCACAAAAGGTTTCTCATCCAGAAAAAAAGAGGTCATTGTTCCCCTCTACTCATCACTCATTAGACCCATTATAGAGTACAACGCCCCTTTTGGTATATACCTCACAAGACATCTACAACAACTGGAAAGGCCGCAGAAATACCTCACAAAGAGGATTACCAGCCTCAAACTGATGCCCTACGCAGACCGTCTTAAAAAACCCCAGCTTTACTCCGTCGCATATCGCTTGCTCAGAGGTGATCTCTGCCTAACTTACAAAGCTATGTCAAACCCAGAGCTTTTGGACATGCTCCACTTAAAGAAATGCCAATTCCTATGAGCTACATGCTCTAGGGACCTAAACGTTGTCACCACAATAAACAGAACATGCCGGAAGGACAGATTCCTGTCCCAGAGACTTCCCATACTCTGAAATAAACTACCTAGCTATTTCAAACAAAGCTCCTCATTAGCACTCTTCAAGAAAAATCTTGATGATTGGATGGGAAATAGGAAATTCACCCCGGGAATCACCTCTGTGGGTCTGCTCGACAGTGGCACAGGAAAATAATTTTCTTGGGTGGTAAAAGCCAGGGTACCTTTTTGGCTGGGTTTGTATAGGCCCCAGGGCCGATAGCCTAGTACCTACCTATGAACCTATGAAAGATAGTCGTTCTTGTTTATTGTCATAGTAAGACCCATTTAAGCACATCTTTCAACAGTGGCACATAGATTAATTCCCCAAGTTGTCTGCCATACCCTTTTACATTTTGCATGAAGTCCTAGTTGAAAGAACTACAGTCTCCAGAAATGCTGGTCTTTTGGCTTCATATTATGTAATGAGCTACAGCTGGTGAAAAGCACATTTTACACAATTAAATGGGCAGGAATACATTGCCTACATCTCTTTGCTGAAAACTGTAACTATACACTTGAGCTAACTAGAGATTCCTTATTAGCTGACTTAATTAGTTTTAAGAGTGAAACATTTTTGCATCAACTTCCAAAACTACACATTAGAGTATTTTTATGAAGATATATGCACCCAGTGCAGACAGATAATTATTGGATGGACTTATCCGTAAGCTGCATACACATTTGTTTCAAATACTACGGATGCCCACTTGACTGTTATTATATTGTGTATTATGACATTTCATCTAATTGCCTATTCATCTAATCACATATCTTTATGTATTTATTCATTGAAAACTCCTGCAGTGTAAAATATATTGCAGTGAATCACATCATTGAAAATTTCATACACAGCAAATACTCCTTCAACTTTTTTTTTTTTTTTGGAGGGCAAGCCTCCCTGCACCCCCCATCCTCTCATATGGGGGAAAAACTCTGAATACCACTCATATTTAACCACAAGAGAAAAAGAAAAACAACAGACACACGTACTGAATCACTACTGGTGCACAAACACAAAGCTCTACAGATGGGTGGGGACAAAAGGGTGCACATTGGCAAGCTAGAGGTAGAGTTTTAGATGAGTTTGTCTGCTAATCCCTGTGATCCTGAACCATAACAGCAGTGATGGTTTATAACCTTGTACAGTTTTCTGTGAATTGTGATTCAGCTAAACATGTTTTAATGAAATGTGTTTTCAATTAATATAATTTTTTCACTGTGTTTAGATGAAAAGATAGTTGACGTGAAATGTACTCATTGTAGCAGTTAAACACCAAGTAATCACAATAAGACACTTTAAGCAACTGAAAATATCCTAGAAGTTTCTAATTAAAAATATCACATACTTAAAAGACAAGAGCTACCAGGAGAGGCTGAAAGCAGTGCCCCTTTATTCAGTGTCCTATAGACGCATTAGGGGCAATCTCTATGTAGCCTTTCAGACCACTGGGGATCCAATAATCCAGAACCTCTTACATCTCCACAAATCAAACAGACTGACTAATACTAGAACCAAAGATCTAAACTTGCTTAAACAAATAAACAAAGCACAGTGGAAAGACAGATTGTCATGCAAAGCTTTCCCTGTCTTTGTGATAAACTTTCTGTGCAAATTAAACAATGTGACATACTCTCTTCTGTCAGAAAGAAGTTAGACAACTAGATGGGTGTCCACAAATTCAACCCTGCTACGCATGTCCTGTTGCTGTTTGGAAAAGGAGGTATGGTCTTTGGGGTCTATATTACATAGTTGAACTGCAATAAGTTTGACTACATAAATGTCGAATCTGGAAGTTCAAAATGCAACAGTATCAAACACACAGAACAGCGATTTTTTCACAGGGAAAAAAATCTCTGATCTGGTACAAAACCAAAAAACACACGTACACTTCAAACTGTTCTTCACCCCCCCCCCCCCGTACTTAAATATACCAACTCTGAGATTGCACCACAGTGGAGGAAATAGCATAGCCATGGAAACAGCTCACCAAATGTTTTCCCTGGGAAAAAATTTTGTGTTCCATGGCATCGCTATTTTGACATTTCGACCTTTCCAGTTTGATGTTACGGCATTCGGACAATTGTGCATTTGAACTACTAATATAGACCTGGTCCTTGTGAGGGTAAGATGTGAATGGCTACAGGGCCCTGCTGTCTTGTATTGTCACTAAAAGACACATCATGTTTATAACAAGCCATAATTTAATGATCCAGTCAGTGGTCTTAATTTTGTTATTTTTTGCACAGGGAAATCTGCAAAGTCTTGGTAAACAAAACCTTTGACTAAATAGCACAGTCGCATGCATGATGTGGCCAACAGCAGCACCTTATGATTTCAGGCTGCGAGCTGGAGATTATTAGTCTAAGGAGGTGCCGTGTAGTAGCACGCCTTATGATTTCAGGCTGCGAGCTGGAGATTATTAGTCTAAGGAGGTGCCGTGTAGTAGCAGTATTAAAAACAATAAAAGGGAAGTGAAGCAGGAGGGAGATGGAGCATTTGTATAGATTTTTACTGTTTCGTTACATACACCCCATGACAGGTAGCACATCTGGCACATGTATAGTGCCAGTGTAGTTGCACATACCTGCACATTTTTGCTACGTAGTTGAGAATCATCTCTCTTACTCAGGACTACATTCATAGTTTCATTTCCTATCCTCATTGTAGCACGATCTGAATCAGGTTCGACATTTATACAGCATAGCAAATACTTTACCTTGTACTCATTTGGTATGTCGCTTTAAAGTAATAATAATAAAAAAAATACCAACAAGCATGACTGTATCAGTAAGTGTAGAATATTCGTCTATCCTGGCCAGTTTTCGTATTCTGCTTCCTAGTCCAGTGTACTCTTAGGGAATTGCCAAATCTGGTTATTCATTGCCTTTTTATTTTGATCTTCCTGTTTTTTCTCAAAATGCTACGCACAGATTGTTCTACTAATAAACAAATGCATTAAAGTGAAACAGCATGAGAATGCTTCTGAGTTTAGCTCCATCTGTCTGCTCTTGCATTTGGCATTAGAAGATATTTACATTCAGATGGGAAGATGTGGTGAGAAGCCATAATACTACCCAACAGGCAGCGTGACACACAAAACTTTGCTTTCATTAATTTGATGAATACAGGTGCCTGAGTGATGATTTATTAAGTGCAGGATATGTATAAAATGTTACCAAGTGCAGCAAAGGTATTATTATATTAATAAACTACGCAGAGATGTTGAAGTTTTATTTTAGGTGCTACTTGGACATGGATTAAAAAAAATACTTACAGTACATGCAAAACGATTTACATGGAGTATACCATCAGGGGGGTATGTCTTTGAAATCCCAGCTGTTGCCTGGATTTAATGCAGATGTCCCCAAATATAACTGTTTCCCAAACTAAATATTGGAGCAAAGCTGTAGAATAAAAGATATCAGCAGGATATTGCAGGTGTTCAAATAGAAAATTATCTTCTTTTTATTGTTGTTTTGTTATCTGGGTAGTCTAGCTGTGTTACAGTCCATTTTCAGTGAGATCCTGGGGGAAAAAAACAGCAAGTTACAAGTATCACACACACGATGCAGGATTTAAAATGTTTAAAACTATAATAAAGAAAATTTATAGCCATAAGAATAGTATATATCCTGACTACCTAAAACTGATATAAGTGCAACGTGGAAACAGTGTCCATTTAGTCAGTGGCCTCTAATTCAGAGCGGATACAGTGGAGAAGGTCCCAGGATAACTGAGTGTATGGATTACTTATTACAACAGAGAGGCTGATGCTTCATCTTCAGGGGTACCTGCCAAGTGAGGCCTCTTTCAGCTGTAGTTGTAATGAAAGTATGCTGCCTCCAGGATTGTGACATTTTGTCACTACGTCTCTAATATCCTCAGGTAATTTGTTCTGATTTACAGTGAGAATATTTACAGGAGGGACCATTGCCATATTGGCTGTGATTTCTTCCTGGTTTTATCAGTTGTATACCTGAGGAAAGCAGGGTGTGAGTTACAGTAAGCACTGTTGGAGTGGTGTCTTAATGGGATAAAGACAGTTAGAGGGAATTAAGAGTGAATGCAGATTTTACCCAGTTATGATTCATATGTTCATATGTTGTTACTAGTCTGATGACCGCTAGGGCCTTTATAAGCTTAGCCAACCCAATTTGTCCCTGAGTACCTTTGGTGCCTGTTAGTAGGGGTTATGTTAGTAATGAGGCAGCTAAGAGATTTGTGTGTGGGGGGGTGTTAACTGTAGAACACTTTACTTAATGACAGCCTCTGTTTATCAGAGACATGGGAGCCAGACCGGGGATTAATTTAGTTTCCTATGCTATGGTCAAGGTTTCACTTGAATAGGGTCAGGGATAAACTCTGTTCCATATGGTTGGGGAACCTATTCAGTAGCACAGGGATCCTTTGAGTCGCATATCAGTCCCTCTGGCAAGTTTTGTTTTTGTCACAAGTGAAGATCAAATCCTTGGATCTAGTGTTTCTAGTGCTGTTTGTTTTGCAGATACGAAAAAGATCTACCAGGGCTGGATCTGAGGATGCCTTATAAGCCAGGCATAGATCACTTCTCTTTTTCTAACTAGTCACATGTGATCAGCATGCAAGTTACTCACATGTGACTATGACATGGAACACAGTTTGAACTATGGGCATCTATGGGTGTGCATGCTCTGTACAGTCATTTCTTTAATAGGCGCAGACTGGATACAAGCAACGTTTCTGAATTCAGTTGTATGAATTATCATGAAGTTCTGGTGACAGAGACCTGGTTCAAGGCTCCAGAGAGTACCCCTGCATTACCAGGCTATAATTCATACCACACCTTTCGACCACCTAACCTGGACCGAAACACTAAAGGCGGAGGAGTGTTCATATTCATTTAGGATATCCACACCTCCAGGCTAGTTGCTCAGCATAATGCATCCAAGATTATCCAAGTGCAACTAACTCTGGGCAAGACCGCAATCCAAATTGTAGCTTGCTACAGATCCCCCACCATGTCCCAGGATTCCCACTCCTCATTTCTTAATACACTGGAAAATATTAGGGTACAACCTAACACCCTAATAATGGGCAATTTCAACTGCCCTACCATTAACTGGGAAAACTACTCATGTGCCAACTCTTGTACTCAACGTTTTCTGGAATTCATAAATTCCAATGCCATGGATCAACTTATCCACACCCTCACCAGGGGCAGCAATATCCTAGACCTGGTTATTACCAACATGGGCAACCAGTGCTCCACACCAGAGGTCAATTCCTCATTGGTCAGATCCGACCATAAGCTAATCACCCTAGACATCCACATCCCTCCCCCAACCCCCATTAGGGAAACCACAGTAAAAAATGTCTCCAAAGCCAACTTCATGCTTCTTAAGACAGAAGTGGCAAACTTCACGACACCCATGCTGACGGACAATAGAGGTATGACTGCTGAATCCTACACAAATGCACTTTATAAGCACTTACATGAGTGCATGGATCGTGCAATCCCTAACAGAACCAAGATGCTATCCTCCAAAAAAAGGAAGCCAATCTGGTGGTCCCCTGCCATAAACAAACTCTACAACAGAAGAAAGAAACTGTTGCAAAAAAGAGTAAAATCCCATGATTGGAGAAACTCCCTGGTCAGCTTCAGTAAGAAGCTGAGATCCCTCATAAAATCCTCCAAAGTTAGTTATGAAAACAAAATCGCCACTGACTCTACAGACAACCACAAAACATTGTATAGCTATGTCAAGAATCTCAATGGCAACACTCAGATCTGCTCTGAGTTGCAGCACAATGGCACTAAATATACAGAACCAACGGATATTGCCAACATCCTGGCAGATAGGTTCAGTGCTAACTTTACCCCTCTGTCATCCCCTAAAGGGCCCATCTCTATATCAGAAGAATGCAAAGTTCCTGTAATCACGGCTGCACAGGTAAAAAACACACTATCCAAAGCCAAGAACACAGCATCCATGGGACCTGACGACATCCCAGGCTGTGTTCTACATGAACTACATAACAAACTGGCACCCCACCTAAGTACCATGTTCAATCATAGCCTCACCTCAGGCTATGTGCCCACTGAATGGTGCACAGCAACAGTTATCCCACTCCACAAAGTGGGAGCCACCACAGACCCCGGAAACTACCGCCCCATTAGCCTAACGAGCCTGGTCTGCAAGGCTATGGAGCATATCATCATGGAACTTATAAACAATGACATTGGTAATCTCCAAACTAAGGACCCCACCCAGTTCGGGTTTGTAAAAGGCAGATCATGTCTCCTAAACCTGATAGACTTCTTTGAAGCAGTCACCAAAGCCGTAGATGAGGGTAAGGTGGTTCACACAGCTTATCTAGATCTTGCCAAGGCTTTTGACACCACCCCCCACTCTGGAATTATAGATAAACTCACTAAACTAGGTATAAATCCCTATGTCACAAGATGGGTTGCCAACTGGCTCACTGACAGAACCTACACTGTGAAAGTAGCAGACTTCAAATCCAGCTTCAGACCAGTGACAAGTGGAGTACCACAGGGTTCAGTCCTGGGTCCACTCCTGTTTGGTATCTACTTCTCTGAAGTACAGGCCAACACAGAAGGTCTTTGGCTAATGAAGTTCGCAGATGACTGCAAACTAGGAGCAATAATCAAAACTCCAAAAGATGTGGACATCCTACAAAAGGGCCTTGCTGAGACAGATGCCTGGTGTCAAAGCCATGGCCTCAAGCTCAATGCCAAAAAGTGCATTGTCATTCCTTTTGGTAAATACTCAGTACCCATGAACTACCACATAGGTGATAGTCTACTTAACACTGAAAGTGTGATAAGAGACCTTGGGATACAGGTGGAAAGTAGTCTCTC
The DNA here is from genome assembly GCF_019279795.1 of Protopterus annectens. NCBI lineage: Eukaryota > Metazoa > Chordata > Ceratodontiformes > Protopteridae > Protopterus > Protopterus annectens. The sequence goes on from NC_056732.1 coordinate 1,874,735,293, forward strand.
CTTTAATCACATCGCCACAGTAATCAGGAAATCCTTCTATGTGGCACACCTCATCACAAAAGGTTTCTCATCCAGGAAAAAAGAGGTCATTGTTCCCCTCTACTCATCACTCATTAGACCCATTATATAGTACAATGCCCCTTTTGGTATGTACCTCACAAGACATCTACAACAACTGGAAAGGCCACAGAAATACCTCACAAAGAGGATTATTGGCCTCAAAGAGATGTCCTATGCAGACTGTCTCAAAAAACTGCAGCTTTACTCCGTTGCATATCGCTTGCTCAGAGGCGATCTCTGCCTAACACACAAAGCTATGTCAAACTCAGAGCTTTTAGATATGCTCCACTTAAAGAAATCCCAATCCCTACGAGATACACGCTCTAGGGACCTAAACCTCGTAACCACAATAAACAGAACGTGCTGGAGGGATAGATTCCTGTCCCAGAGACTTCCCATACTCTGGAACAAACTACCTATCTATATCAAACAAAGCTCCTCATTAGCACTCTTCAAGAAAAATCTTGATGATTGGATGGGAGATAGGAAATTCACCCCGGGGATCACTTCTGTGGTTCTGCTCAACAGTGGCACAGGAAAATAATTTTCTTGGGTGGCGAAAGCCAGGGTACCTTTGGCTAGGCTTATATAGGCCCTAGGGCCAATAGCCTAGTACCTACCTATGAACCTATGGTTTTGTGTCAGTGTCTTTACTTTATTAAATAACTTTTTTTTCAATTAAAACTTGCTTACTGAGGACAAATGTATATAATTCTGTGTTTTAGAAAAATGTTAAAGTTATTTTTGTTTTATTGATGACAGGTTTCTCATTTGGATATGAGTATTGTACAATATTTGAATATGAGTATTGTTTTTTTTCCTGAAATCAACATCTACTTTTGATGTACATTTGGTACATGTTTAGATTAGTGTGTTTACATTTGGCTGGATGGATTTTAGTAGGTTCATAGGTGTTTACTAGGCTAATGACTACAAGGGCCTTTTTAAGCCTAGCCATGCATCCCAAATCTCTGACAAGTTCTGATACCCTTGATAAATGTAAGCAGACCCTGGGAGATGAACCATTTACAGGTTACCTGTTTGCATTAGAGACATAGGTACCAAATCAGGGATGAATTTCCATTTTCCCATCCAATTGTCCAAGTTGCACTTGAATTGGGTTTGGGAGGAACTCTGCTTCACATGGATGGGGAGCCTGTTCCACAGATGGGGTATTCTCTGGGATACATACCTATCTCTCCAGCAGGTCCTATTTATATCACAGGCTAGGTTTAAGTCTTTAGAACGGGTAATGCTGTTACTGTTTGTTTTGTGGATATGCAGGAGGTCCATCAGAGTGGGGTCTGACAATGCCCTGTATGCCAGGCATAGATCTCCCTTCAAAAGCCTGTAGAAGACAGAATACAGGGATAGGGCCTTGAGGTGGTCTGCATAGGACATATTACTTGTGTCCTGTATTCTTTTAGTGAGGAACCTCTGTGGACGTTCCAGTTGTTGGATATGCCTGGTTAGGTATATACCAAAGGGGGCATTGTACTCAATGATAGGTCTCATGAATGCCAAATACAGTGGAACAATGACTTCCTTGGACTTAGATGCCATACCTTTGTTTGTAAGTTGTGCAACATAAAATGATTTCCTCACCACTGTAGACACACAGTGGTCAAAGGCTAAATTACTATTTATGCATGTTCCTAAGTCCCTGACTACTGGGTCAACTCTAAGGGCTGTGTTATCAATATGATAGTTACCAGGGATGGATGACTTCCCAAAGGGTACTATTATGCATTTCTTGGCATTTAGTTTTAGTCCATAGCTCTGACACCAGTTGTTTGTCTGTGTCATCCCCTCCTTGAGAACATTTGTGTCAGTGTGGGATTTGCAATCATCTGCAGATTTAGTCAGTCAGAGACCACTGACATTGGCCTTGACTTCTGAGAAGTAAATACCAAAAAGGAGCAGTCCAAGGACTGATCTCTGAGGGACTCCACTTATGACTGTCCTCTTTGTAGAGGTGGACTCCCCAATTGTAACTTCCTGGGTCCTGTCTGTGAGCCTGTTGGCTATCCACTGGGTGACATATGGATTTGTACCTAACCTCTTGAGTTTGTCAACAATACCCAAGTAGGGTATTATGTCAAATACCTTGGCCAAGGCAAGGTAGGCAGTGTGAACGATTTTGCCCTCATCCATTGCTTTGGTGACCTTCTCAAAGAAGTCCACCAAGTTGAGTAGGCATGATCTGCCCTTGACAAAACCAAACTGAGTTGGGTCCAGTGTCTGGAGGTTTACTATATCTCTATTGATCATATCTATGATAATTCTTTCCATGGCTTTATATATAAGACTAGTGAGACTTATGGGTGTGCAGTTTCCAGGGTCTGTAGATGGCTCACCTTTGTGCAGAAGGATGACTGTTGCCTTTCTCCATTCATGAGGCAAAAAGCCTGTTTGGAGGCTACAGTTAAATAGTAATTCCAGAGGCCCTGGTAGGTCATGTTTCATGTTATTTAGAAGACATCCTGGAATACTGCCTGGGCCCACTGATGCAGTGTTCTTGGTCTTAGGGAGAGCATGTTCCCTAATGATAGGGGGAGTTATATTTGATGATATTTCCTGAGGGAAGATTGAGGGGGAGAGAAGAGTAAAGTTAGAGCCGAATTTATCAGCCAGGAGATTTGCTATATCTTCTGGCTCAGTATAGGTGGGTCCATTTTCAATGAGCTCTGCTCACAATTGTGTATTACCTTTGAGGTTGTGGACATAGCTAAAGAATTCTTTGTGGTTGTCCTTGGCCTGGGAGGCCAAACTTACCTCACATGTGGCTATGATAGACTTTATTTGTCCCCTGAGTTGTGTGTTTAGTTTGATGAGAGTGCTTTTATCCTGCTGGGTGCTGCACCTCCTAATTTTTGCCATGATTTCTTCCTTCTGTTATACATCTGACCGATTTTGTGATTGCACCAGGGTGGCTTGTTTTTTGAGTTAGATCTGTACTTCTTCCTGGTGGGTACAGCTGCCTCTATGCAGCTATTCACATGTTTGTACAGGGTTTCTGTGAACAGTTCTGCATAGGCAGAAGTGTTCTTAGGGATTATGGGGGCTTGAAAGTTTGCTAGGTTCTCACTTAATAGCAGGAGGTTAGCCTTTGAATAGTTCCTGAATATTCCCGGTTTAGCTGGGGGGTTCAGGTTTTATTTTTACTTCAAAGGAGACCATTTTGTGGTCTGACCTTAACAGGGAAGGCATTACAGTAGGGGTGTGCAGCAGTCTCCCTTATTAGAGAGGACCAGACTCAGTATGGTTGCACCCCCGGTTGGTGTATTGACTGTCTGGTCCAGGGAGTTTGTGTTTACAAAATCCAGGAATCTCTGTGCATGTAAGTTTAATGATGTATAGGATTCCCAGTTAACTGTGGGGTAATTAAAGCCACCCATGAATATGGTATTGGGTTGGATGGTTAGTGTTTCTAATAAGTTTAAATACATGGTATGAGTTTCATGGGTCATACAGGGGGACCTATAGCTTGCAAGGAAGTTGTATTGTATTTTACCTATGGTGATTTGAACATGGAGCAGCTCAAGTGCATTGTGCTGTTTGACCAGCCTTGAAGTATATTTTATTTTGATGCAAATAAAGACACCTTCACCTTTAGCCCCTGCCTGTGAAGTAGCTGGTCTAAATGTGTGGAAGGCATTATAACCTTGCACTGTTGGTGTACTCTCCGTGGCTTTAAACCACGTCTCAGTGACCACACAGACATCAGCATTGTCCAGGGAAAAGAGAGCTTCTAGGGAGTGGAGGTTTTTTTGTTTAGGCTCCTAGCATACCTTTAGATTTTCTTGGTTTTGATTTGCTATGTCAGAAGTACTTTCAGTTTGGCATTGCCTAAGAAAGGCACTATGGCAGAAGACAACATTTTTGCTAATATTCAAAAGCCTAGAGGGCAGAGGTGCAGACCATCCCTGGCAAAGCAGCATGGTCTGATGACCATCCCCTTCCATACTGACAAATATTGCACCCCCTTAGAATGACACCAGAAACTAAGCCAATTATTAAAGTCAATTGTCTTTTGTTCGTATTGTGGCATCACCCTTAGAGAAGGTAAAATGCTGCTCAATGCTAGGCTCAAACCAACATGAGACGCATATTCTGAGAGTTGTATAATGTCTCTCTTCATATAGTTTAGGGGGGTATGTCTCAGTCATTTTCTCCCACATGAACTATGACTGAGTTATATTGGTGATTGTGGTCCAATGTCCTGAGTGCATGAATAATGTGGCGGATCTTAGCCCCTTATAAGCAACTGACCGTAACTTTCTCCTTACTCAGCCTGGTGAGAGGGACATCAGTGTGTCTCACAATGGAGTCTCCAATGACTAGAATGTTGGATTGTGTGGTGACTTGCCTTATGGGCTTAGAGGTAGAGGCTCCATGAGATATAGCTCTATGTGTTGCTGTGGGTGTTGTTTTGAAAGAGTGCATTTGGGGCTGCTGAGGGTATTTCTTATGTGTACTTTGTCTAGGAGGTCATTAGGGTTTAGGAAGGTTGTATTTAAGTGCCTCAGCATGTGTGGGTCTATATGTCTGCTTTGAATTGTGTGTGATGCGTGCAGCATGTATACTACTGACAACCTTATTGACATTAGAAGTACTTTTATGTGAGAGCTTTGCCTCCAGTGACATTGTGTAAATAAATCTCTCACATACCATATCAGTTTGTTTGAGAATTAACTGGTTGCCAGTAAACATGAGGCAATGTCTACATTGCCTCAGGATGCCCATATTCATCAAGCTGGTAATGGAGGTAGTGGGAAAGTTCATATCCATGGCAACAGACCTTTTTTTATTGATTTAGACGGCTGAGTGAGACTATAAAGCAATGTCAGGAGTATCCAGTTTGCAACTCTGGGGACAGTGCTTGTCACTGCAAACTAATTGTCCTGTGTGCAACTAGTTATCGGTAAAATTTTAATTGTGTTTTTACAGGAAAAATGCCACTCAAGGTGTCTGAGTCTGTACAGGGTATGGTCAAACACTTGAAGGGAAACTGATACGTAGACCCTGAAAATTAAAGAATGAAGTATTTAGGCAGATAGTTTAAAGTTAGAAACAAGTCAAGCAATACTTACTGAAAACAACAAATTAGCTTAAGGATGTGAGTTTGACAGGGTGAGTACATTTATAAAAATGGCAGCTGGTAATACTTTGTCTTCGTTTTACTACCATTTGTCCTGCTTACATTAAAAGTAAAATTATTAGGATGGTCAGGCTCACAGCAAATAATGTAACTTACAAAAAGGAATCTAATACAGTGATTTAAACGAGATTGATGAATGATTTAAGTCATCAGAGAGAGGAATTGTTTCCTTGTACAGAGGGAAAATTATACTGTTGATTCAGTTACCATCAAGCAAACTCAAACTCCAGTTCAGACAACATCATGATGGTACTACTCAGTGCCAGGATTCTAAATAGAAAATGTCACAACTTGAGGAAAACTACCAACTAGAGGCTCTAATATCCTTGGCCTGGTTGTTACCAGCCTAGTATACGTCTGTACTATACCCTGTATCTCTTCATCCCTAGTTAAATCTGACCACAAGTCGATCATCTTCTCTGTTAGGCCAAGTGGCACAGCCCCCGACACCAAATGAGACCATCTTTAGGGACTTCACCAGAGCAAACCTACTTCAGCCTGTAGAAGATCTGTGCTAAATTCAATACTCAGCAATACCCTGTGAATGTACTCAATGAAGAGGGCTGCCACATTCACCTCTGACTTTTAACAACACCTAAACAGCTTCAGTAGCTGTTGGATTCATGATTATTCATCAAAGATCTTTTCTCCGATGGACAAAGCAGCAAAACAAAACATCAAAAGCTAATTTCAGTGAACATGATTTTAGGGCTTTTTTTGCCCCCTGTACCCTTGTGTGAGGGGAGACCCGTCAACTCCACCATTGCACGGCAGTGACAAAAACTCATCATACCTTCTCTGAAAGTGGCTTTCAGTGATAAAGCTACTGTCCTCAATCTGTCACACAGTGCTTAGGAAAAAGAGGCATGTTCTGCCTGACCACCCTAAATATAATGGAAAATTCAGGTATAAACCTCTTTGTGTCAGTAAAAGACAGGAAATAATGAAGGGCTGCAAGACGTGCCCATCTCCTTTTCTCAGGACGCCAGTGAAACATGCCAGTAGGGAACTTAGAGTAGAGTATGACCTTAAGGTCACTAAAGAGACCAGAAAGTTGTAATCACCTTGGAGCTAGTGTAAACATTTCTGCCAAAGATTAAAATGAATACTTCCATGGAACCAGTCAATGTACCAGACTGCACCGTCGTAAGTGCCAAGTATGTACTATCTGACAGAAAGCTAAACCAAAAAATAAAAAAATGGCTCACTGGAAACCTAGGATCCTAACTCATTGTGCTCCTAGCCCACGGAATACGTTACCAGTAGAGATCAAAGTACGACTCTGGCTATCTTTAATGGCAGTCTTGATAAACGGAAAGGTACACACAGATTTACAGTAGGCTTGCCCTAAACAACATTCCACTATTTGTATAATTTTTAAGACTGGTATTTTCTATGTTTAGGACAAGACTGACCTTAGAATAGTCCTACATGAACTCCAAGAAGAACTAATCCCTCAAGTAAAACTACTGTACAATCTCAGCCTCACTACAGGATATGTGCCCAAAGAATGGCGTACAGCAACAGTGGTCCCACTCCACAAAGGTGGCACCTCTGCGGACCCTGGAAACTATCGCCCCATAAGCCTGACTAGCCTAGTATGCAAGGCTATGGAGAGGATCATCATGGAACTCATAAACAAAGACATTGGGGGCCTACAGTCACTAGAGCCTACCCAATTTGGCTTTGTCAAGGGCAGATCCTGCCTTTTGAACCTGGTCGACTTCTTCGAAACAGTCACCAAGGCCATAGATGAAGGGAAGGTAGTCCACACAACCTATCTGGACCTCACAAAGGCATTTGACACAATACCCCACTCGGGCATCATAGATAAGCTATCCAGCCTAAATGTAAACCCCTATGTCACAAGATGGGTCGCAAACTGGCTCAAAGACAGAACCCACAGAGTTAGAGTTGCTGGAGCCATGTCAGACTTGAAACCGGTCACAAGTGGCATCCCACAAGGTTCTGTCCTAGAACCTCTCTTGTTCGGTATTTACTTTTCTGAGGTACAGGCCAACGCGGGAGGGCTATGGCTCACCAAGTTCGCAGATGACTGCAAACTGGGCACCATAATAGACTCTCCAGCTGACACAAACATCCTTCAAAAAGGTCTCGCAGAGACGGATAACTGGTGCCAGAGCCATAGTCTAAAGCTAAATGCCAAAAAGTGTATAGTCATACCCTTTGGCAAAAACAATGTGCCCACAAATTACCACATAGGTGGTAACCCATTAAGTACAGAGAAAGTAATCAGGGATCTGGGGACCCAAGTTGATAGCAATCTCTCCTTTGACAACCACATTGCCAAAGTGGTTAGAAAGACCTTCTACATAGCCCAACTCATCATGAAAGGATTCACATCTAGCTCAAGAGAGGTAATCATGCCCCTTTGTTCATCCCTCATCAGGCCCATCATAGAATACAATGCCCCCTTTGGGATGTACCTTACCTGACACCTGCAGCAATTAGAAAGACCCCAAAAGTACCTCACCAGGAGGATCAAGGGACTCAAACAGATGCCATATGCTGCTCGGTTAAAAAAACTCCAGCTCTACTCAGTTGCATACCGCCTACTTTGAGGCGATCTATGCCTGACATATAAAGCTATGTCCAACCCAGAATTAATGGACATGCTCCACCTCAGTAAATCTAAATCCCTTAGAGCCACGCGCTCAAGGGACTTGAACCTCAGCACAGAAATAAATAGAACATGCTGGAGGGACAGATTCATAACCCAGAGGCTCCCTTCGCTCTGAAATAGAATTCCAATTCATGTTAGGCAGAGCACCTCACTGACTCTCTTCAAGATGAATCTTGATGAGTGGATGGGGGATCATAGGTTTGTCCCAGGGATTACTTCCGTGTCACTATTAGACAGAGGCACAGTAAATTAAACTTTAAAAAGGGCACAGTATACTCATATCAAGGGGTGGTGTAAGCCAAACACAATCGGGCTAGGCTTATAAATGCCCCAGGGCAGATAGCCTAGTATGAACCTATGAACCTAATAGATAAAGGCATGGTAATGCACAGAGTACTTTAGATACAAGACCTCCGGAAAGCTTTGCAATTTAATTTAAAACACTGAGCACGGGAACACTAGCTATAATTCATATTTTAAGATCAAAAGGTATTTTTCAGTTTTAATAATGTTTTTCATTGATATATTCATGCGTAGCTTTACTTTTTATACATGTCCACGTCTTGTTTAACATTTAGCTGTTATTTCTTGGTAGGTATTTGTCATATAACTGCTGAAAGAAATTTAAAAGGTGTTGCTGTTTTTATTGTCATCAGTCTGATGAAGTTCAGGTTTGTAAACAAACCCACTAATTAGTGTTTCTGTTAGTAATTATTTAATAATTGATTTTGATAGATAGAAAGTCTCGAGTACAGAATGGTTAGGACCTGTTTTCAGATCTTTTTGTTTCCTTTTAAATAGAAAGCATGGAATCACCGTTCTTTGATCTGGCCTATTGTTCTAGAAAAATAAATAGTTCTGTCTAACACACATTTATTCATTGTGTTTATCTGGGATGTACCTCGGGGAATAAAGAACACAATCAGCAACTTTCCTGCTGACTCAAAGATGGGTGCGAGGTGGGGGGGGTCTAGTGAAGGATTTGGAAAGGCTGAGTAAGTGGGCTGAAAGGGGCAGTTGAGGTTCAGTGCAAATGAATGCAAACTGCTGCACTTAAGCACAGCATACCTGGTGTGAATTATCATGTGGGGGTGGGGTGGAGTGGCGGGTGGAACTAATAGCAACAGAGAAGGAAGAAAATGAGAGGTGAACCTCGCACTTACACTGAACTCCCAGAAGTAGAGGGAGTACCAACAGCAAACATAAAGATGGAGTATGTCTTCGGGGGGGGGGGGGGATTCCTGAAGCAAAGAGATAATTGCACTCTACAGGGCCTTATTCAGACAACACCATGAGCAATGTGTGCTGTTATGACACTGAACCCCCAGATGTAGAGGGAGTAGCAGCAGCAAAAATAAAGATGGGGGTATGTCCTCGGGGGGGAGATTCCTGAAGCAAAGAGGTAACTGCAATCTACAGGGCCTTATTCAGACCACACCATTTGCATTGTGTGCTGTTATGACACTGAACCCCCAGAAGTAGAGGGAGTAGCAGCAACAAACATAAAGATGGGATATGTCCTCTGGGCGGGGGGGGGGGATTCCTGAAGCAAAGAGGTAATTGCACTCTACAGGGCCTTATTCAGACCACACCATGAGCACTGTGTGCAGTTATGACACTGAACCCCCAGAAGTAGAGGGAGTAGCAGCAGCAAACATTAAGATGGGATATATCCTCGGGGGGGGGGGGATTCCTGAAGCAAAGAGGTAATTGTACTCTACAGGGCCTTATTCAGACCACACCATCAGCATTGTGTGCTGTTATGACACTGAACCCCCAAAAGTAGAGGGAGTAGTAGCAGCAGCAAGCATAAAGATGGGGTATGTCCTCGGGGGGTGGGATTCCTGAAGCAAAGAGGTAATTGCACTTTACAGGGCCTTATTCAGACCACACCATGAGCATTGTGTGCTGTTATGAGACCATATAAGGCAAGGGACATGGGGCTGCTGGAATGGGATCCAGAGGAAAGCTGCCAGAATGCTCTATGGGATGGAGAGGCAGGGATATAACCATAGAACAGAGAAAGTAGAGCTCTTTTCACTTGAGATCAGGAGAGAGAGGGAGTACACTGTCATGTCAGGAAGTTGTGAAGTGATCGTCTTGAACAGGATGAAAGGAGGAGGAAATAGAGGACATAGGCATCAGATTGCAGAGACTACCCCATAGATATCTGAAAATGCCTTTTCACAGAAAGGGTTTCAGAGCCATTGAATGGACTACCACAGTGGGTGGTGGTGAGGGCATCCATAGAGGCATTCAGGAGGGCATGTGACAAGTGCAAAGAAATCTGTGGGGATTGTTAGGATGGAGGGGAGGCAGAATGTTAAAGGCACTTACAAATGCAGACAAGACACGGTTGTTTTCTTCTGGCATCAAGCAAATGTAATGCAATGCAGTTCAATGCTGTGATAAATCTGCCTCATCTTTAAGGCAGGATTCCATGATTACAAGAATATCTGTACCTTCTTAAATTAGCCAGGTCTCAAGCAACGCCCATTTGTTATCAAAGTTGTTGGCATACATTAGTGTCAACTGCCATGCCTTTCTTACATTATAAACATACACATTTACACCCACCGACACCCACATGTAAACACATGCACAGACATATTCACCCACATGTACACACACACACACACACATATTTACACCCACTGACACCCATATGTATACACACACACATACACATATTTACACCCACTGACACCCACATGTAAGCACACACACATTTACACCCACCGACACCCACATGTAAACACACACACACAAATTTACACCCTATGCACACACATTTACACCCACTGACACCCACATGTATATACACACACACAAATTTACACCCACACACACAAATTTACACACACACACACACACACATTTACACCCACTGATACCCACATGTAAACACACACACACACACACACATTTACATCCACACCCACATGTGTATATATATATATATATATATATATATATATATATATATATATATATATATACACACACATGTATACACACACACATTTACACCCACTGACACCCACATGTACACACACACACACACACACACACACACACACACACACACACACACACACACACACACACACACACATCACATGCCCATCTAGGGACAGTTAGATTCAACAGTCCTTCTAGCATGTGTTCAAGAGGTGGGAGGAAACTAGAGTGCCTAGAAAAAATCCCTTCTAACATACTGAAGGATATCCAGACTCTTTGCAGAAGGCATCTCAGCTGAGAATCAAAATGACACTCGGTTTAAACTGAGGTAGATAAAAATGCTATTCCTAAAATGTACATATTCTGGCAAAGGTGGAAGCAGAACCGAGAGATTTGGAGAAGTCTGACATTTTGTCAGTGGAGGAGTAGAGTGAATGGTCCAGACTCACTGCTTTGTTCTTAAGGAAAGGAAATGTATGTACCTGAAGAGACTTCAAAATCACCATTAACTTTGTGCCTCCCATCTCCAGTTTGCTTTCCTTGGCCTCTGGAGATTTTTGCTTTCGTAGCAAAAGAAGGGAATGCATTTCAAAGCCTAACTTATCTCAGACTTACATACAAGTGGAAATTGAAGCCACATCTAGGAATTTTTTTTTTTTTTTTACTCAGATATGTTTTTATTTTTTACAAGTCAAAGATCGTATAAACCATGTACAAACTAATCTAATAATCTGTATACAACGTCCATGGCAATGCGTACATGCAAAGGGAAATCATTCAATATTCCTAAGAGTTCAGTTTCTCCCAAGCAATTTGCTTGTGTCAGATTTTTGTTCTCAGTTTTATATTGGAAATTTTTCTGTCACAAACAAGTTTGGCTGAATAAACAAATTCACTGCTAAATGTGAGAGTGTGTTGTATCTAGGGTGTTTTTGACAGTCAATACTAGTAAAAGGTTATTGTATAATAGCTTCTAGGGTATGGCAGGACTTCTTTACCAGTGGCTTAGCAAATAACACCTACACAACATACTCCCACATATGCGGTGGCCCAAAACAAAAGCATACCCAAACTAAAGAGACCTCCGAGGCATAAACGCACGCAAACTCCACTGCCCACCACAATACACACCACACATTGTCAACACACCTGAGTCTCACAGCCACTAAGGCCTAAACATAAAGCCAATATATTAGTCATAGGAGATTCCATTGCAAGACACACAGATGTGCCCCTCGCCAGGCTGGGTAAGGAGAAAGTCGCGGTTAGTTTGTTTGTCGGGTGCCAGAATCCAGCATATCACCAATGCACTCAAGTCTCTCAACAGGTACTGTTATGACTCTGTCATAGTCCATGTTGGTGAGAATGACTTGAGATGTACCTCCCCGGACTATATGAAGAGAGACATGATCGAGCTCACTGGATATGTGTCCCAGGCAGGTACGTCCCTAACCTTAAGCAGCATTCTACCCTCACCCATAATGATACCTCAATACAAACAGAATATTACTGACTTTAACAACTGGCTTAGTTTCTGGTGTCATTCCAAGGGGATCCAGTACTTGACAACCTGAGATGACATGATTGACAAGCCACAATGCTTTGTCAAAGATGGCCTTCATTTGTCTCCCTTGGGCTTCAGGCTCCTGACAAAGGCTCTTGCTGCCCCCATAGTGCCTTTTTTAGGCAATGCCATAAGGTCAAAACTACCAACATGAAAATGTCATCAAAACATAAATTAAAGGTCTTGCTGCTAAATGCTAGGGGTCTAAACTTGAAACTGCACTCATTGCAAGCATTCTTAACCCTGGAAGAAGCTGACATTTGTGCAGTCACAGAAACCTGGTTCCAAGCTGCAGAGAGCACCCCAGCCATACCAGGTTACTCATCCTATCATTCATTCAGACCCCAAGCCATGGGCAGCAAAACAAAAGGAGGTGAGGTGCAATATATATTCTATATTTATTTATTTATTTACATTTGTTTACCGGGAAATTCCGACTGGACGCAGGCCATTTTTCAGCGGATGCCTGGGGAGAAATGCTCCACATCATGTGCATGATAAATAGAGATACAAAGTTGCAGCAATAGTAAACAACATTACAGGTTGTTGGCTTTAATACAATAATAAAAAATATAAATAAAAATAAATAAATAAAAGACACACACATGTAGGCTAGTCAAGCAGTATAATACACAGGAAACACTCCAGGTGCAGCTAACAATTGACAAGACCCCTATTCAAATCATAGCTAGCTACAGGCCTCCAACTCTGACTCAAGCTTCCCATTCCACCTATCTGGACCTTTTTGAATCTATCAAGATTCAACCCTTTACCTTGATCCTGGGTGACTTTAACTATCCATACCATAGATCGGAAGAAATACTCCTACCAAAACACAAACGCCCAGAGATTCCTTGATTTCGTAAATGCAAATACCTTGGACCAGTTGGTTGACACCCCAAACAAGAGGTGAAAATATCTTGGACTTGGTATTAACCAACATGAGTAACCACTGCAGCATCCCTACAGTGTCATCATCCCTGGTAAGATCTGACCACAAAGCAGTCACTTTTGAAGTCACCATCTCCCCTGACTCCCCCCCCCTTGTCAAGGGTCAAACAAAAAAAAAACTTCTCCAAAGCTGCTTACAACCTCCTGAGGGAAGGTTATAACCAGGTTCACAGCCCCCTCTCCCTCCACAGAAACTGGCACATATGTCCAAACTTACACCAAAGTACTATATGAGCATTTATATATCTACATGGAATCATGAATACCAGACAGGATGAAATCCTCCTCCTCAAGGAAGAGTAAACCTGTCTGGTGGACATCTACAATAAATAAACTCTATAACAAAAGGAAAAAATTTGCTGCCCAGGACCAAGAAGGAGCAGGTGTCTAATTGGAAGCAATCTCTCCTTAGCCTGAACAAGGAAATAAAAGCACTAGTTAAATCCCCCAAAGCAAACATAGAGTCTAAACTGACCACATTTACTAAAGACAATCATAAGGATTTTTTAACATATGTCTGCAGTCTCAAGGGAAGCACCCAGATCTGATGGTCAAGGGCACCACATACACAAACCCTGTAGATATAGCCAAACTGCTGGTGGACAGGTTCAGTGAAAACTTCACTCCTCTGTTCCCCCATCAGTAAAACAGAACATCCCCAGTCCCCTTATCTTTAGGGAGCAAGTCTTCACTGCCCTTTCAAAGGCAAAAAATACAGCCTCCATGGGACCCGATAACATCCCAGGCTGCATCCTACATGAACTCAGGCAGGAACTTGCAGCACAATTAGTTACCCTATTCAACCAAAGCCTGAGTACCGGCTCTGTCCCAGCTGAGTGGAAGGACAGCTACTGCCATCCCTTTGCAAAAAGGTGGAGTGCCCACCGATCTAGGAAATTATAGACCCATCAGCCTAACTAGCCTGATCTGCAAGGCCATGGAATGGATTTTCATGGACCTCATTAACAAGGACATTGGCAATCTCCAGACACTTGATCTGACACAGTTTGGTTTTGTCAAGGGGAGGTTATGCCTATTAAATTTGTTTGACTTCTTTGAGACAGTCACCAAGGCCATAGACAAGGGGAAGACAGTGTACACCACCTACCTTGACCTGGCCAAGGCCTTCAATACTATTCCCCACTCAGGTATAATAGATAAACCCTCTCAACTAGGCAACAACCCATATGTTACCAGATGGGTAGCAAACTGGCTTACTGATAGAACTCACCTAGTCAAAATAGGAGAAGCCACCTCAAGTAGTATACCCGTAACAAGTGGTGTACCCCAGCAATCGGTCTTGGGGCCTCTGCTGTTTGGGATATACTTTTCAGAGATGCAGGCCAAATCTAGTGGGCTATGGCTGACCACGTTTGCAGATGACTGCAAGCTGGGTGCTGTCATTAGTTCCCCTAGTGATGTGGACATCCTCCAAGAGGGTCTCACCCAAACAAATGACTGGTGCCAGAAATATGGCTTCAAACTGAATGCCAAAAAATGCATCATCATCATCCCTTTTGGGGAGAATGATGTCTCCACAAATTATCACATTGATAATAAGGCACTAAGCACGCAGTCAGTTGTGAGGGACTTGGGAACCCAGGTTAATAGCAAACTGAAGTTTGACCACCATATTGCCTCCGTTGTACAGAAAGGTTTCTATATGGCCCACCTCATTAGTAAGGGTATCTTATCCAGGGACAAGGTGGTCATGACATCCCTGTATTCTTCCCTTGTAAGACAGATTATTGAATACAATGCCCCTTTTGGCATTTACCTCGCAAAGCATGTGCAGCAGCTGGAGAGACCACAGAGATTCCTCACCCAGAGAATCCAGGGCCTCAGACATCTACCCTACACAGATAGGCTAAAAGCCCTGTCCCTTTACTCAGTCTCCTACAGACTCCTCAGAGATGACCTCTGTTTGGCATACAAAACAATCTCATACCCCACCCTGATGGGACTGCTGCATGTCCACAAGTCAAGCTCCACTTGAGTAACCCACACGTGAGACGTCTGCCTGGTCTGTGACATCAATAGGACTTGTTGGTGGGACAGATTTGTGTCCCAGAGACTCCCCATTTTGTGGAATAGACTCCCTCTCCATGTCAAGCAGAGTAGCTCATTAAACCTTTTTAAGTGGAACCTGGATAACCAGATGGGGAACAGAAAATACACCCCTGGGATTCTACCTGTGTCCCTGTTGGACAGTGGCATAGGGTGCTGACTTGTTGGAACATGGGCTAAATTCTTGGCTCGGCTTTTAAGAGCTTCAGGGCCAAGAGCCAAGCAACTTCCTTTGATCCTATAAACCATGGATCAAATTTTATGAGATATATCTGAGAGACAGTGCAACCATGATAATATTATAGTGATGGGAGAAACAAGGAAAGGTCATCCGGGAGAAACAATGAAAGGTCATCCGGGAGAAACAATGAAAGGTCATCTTCAATACCTGAGAAGATATATTTGGCTTCTCTGACTGAGTATGCCTTGAGAACAAAAAATAAGTGGAGTGTAATGTACAATATATACATTAGCTTCTTAAGTGGGTAAAAATCGTCAGCGAAACTTGACAGAGGAGAAGCAACTTGGAAAGGAGATAGGTTAGGGGAGACGTCCTGAGCATTTGGATTGGATGAAGAAGTGCTTTTTGAATTCCATTCTGAATCTAGGGACAGCTTGACAAAGAATAGGTGCCTCAGAAGAAGGCATGTGCAAAGTGCTGGGGAGTTTGGTTCTGCGGTAATCAGAGCTGGTGTGACAGAGCATGTGCAGTGCTGTGAGGTTTGATTCTAGCAGTAATGAGAGCTGGTGTGACAGAGCATGTGCAGTGCTGTGAGGTTTGATTCTAGCAGTAATGAGAGCTGGTGTGACAGAGCATGTGCAGTGCTGTGAGGTTTGATTCTAGCAGTAATGAGAGCTGGTGTGACAGAGCATGTGCAGTGCTGTGAGGTTTGATTCTAGCAGTAATGAGAGCTGGTGTGACAGAGCATGTGCAGTGCTGTGAGGTTTGGTTCTAGCAGTAATGAGAGCTGGTGTGACAGAGCATGTGCAGTGCTGTGAGGTTTGGTTCTAGCAGTAATGAGAGTTGGTGTGACAGAGCATGTGCAGTGCTGTGGAGTTTGGTTCTAGGGATAATGATAGTGGGTGAGAATTGTGAATGGTATCTCCGGTTGTATGAGTTTTTTTTTTCAAGAAGTCTAACTGCAAAGGAAGCACATGGAGATGTAGTAGTTTGTAAAGTTGGGATCGTAAAAGATTTTCGTTCATCACCCTATAATATTGGTACATGAACTTGCAGGACCTCCAGCAATGGTGTAAATCAACACATTCCATATGACAGTGCTAACATAGGAAAGTTACATTTATGTGCCTTACATAAAGTTTGAAAGATGTAATATGTGTAACTGTAATTATCTTGTACTGAATTAATCTGTTTATTACAACTTTATGATATTTATACATTTCATTAATATTTTTAACCATTCCGTTTTTTGTAAAGCTTAAATCTTTTTTTTTCAAAACAGGTTTATTGTTTTAACATATAAGAGAAATATAACAATTTTATACAAGTAATTAAAAATAGGTATTATTATAATATTAAAACAACTAAAGTATTTACAAAGACATCCACTACAATCAGATCAATTAATTAAACTAAAATACCATGCTATTGAAATTAAAATTTTTTAAACAAATTTTGTAAATTATCCCATACAATAAAATAAGATGTTTTTCTATTTGTTCTAGTCCTAATTGTGTTTATTTCCATATGGCACACTATATTCATAACATTTTTAAATTCATTGAACGAAGGAGGTGTATCTGAAATCCAATTTCTAGTTATTATTTTCCTAGCCACTGCTAGAATAGACCATAACAAGGGAAGCTTAACCTTTTTAACACTTTGAGGTACAGGTGTGTTGAATAATATAAGAGATTTAGAAATAATGAAATTATCTGTAAAAAGAGCCTGCAAAAATTCATTAATTGACTTCCAGTATTCTTTCAATTTTATACAGTCATAAAACATATGAGCCCAGTCAGCATTAATTTCTAGTAAAGCTTAAATCTTAATAACTTCCCAGTTTTTTTCACTGGAAAGATGTTGCACTTTCTCTTTCCATGCAATATTTTACAAACAAAATCTATTTTTAGTATTAAAAAAAGTATCATTCCTACACTTATTTTTATTCTGAAATAGTTCTGCCATTTCTACATCATCATCCCCTTTTTCCCATTTACATGGGGTCGGGGTATCGTATTAACTGTCGCCAACTCTCTCGATTCAGTGCCACTCTCCTGCCTTCTTCAACACTCATGCCTGACTGTCGCAGATCTTCTTTCACACAATCCATCCACCTCTTTGCTGGACACCCTCACTTCCTCTTACCTTCTTCCTGTCTGTCCCAAATCTCCCTCACCAGATTGTCTTCTGCTTTTCTACACATGTGCCCAAACCATCGTAATCTGTTCTCTTTGATCTTTTCTGCAATTGGAGATACTTTGGCTTCTGCTCTTATGTCCTCATTTCTTCGCCTGACCCGTAGTGTGCATCCTA
The DNA here is from genome assembly GCF_019279795.1 of Protopterus annectens. NCBI lineage: Eukaryota > Metazoa > Chordata > Ceratodontiformes > Protopteridae > Protopterus > Protopterus annectens. The sequence goes on from NC_056732.1 coordinate 1,874,753,198, forward strand.
CCACCTTTCTCAGGCACTTCATTTCCATCACCTCTAGCTTCTTCAACTGTTCTGCCTTTACTGCCCAGGTTTCTGTACCATACAGTAGTACTGGTCGCACCACTGTCTTGTACACCTTACTTTTCAGCTTCTTTGGCATTCTTCTGTCATATACTACACCTGATACTCTATGCCAGTTGGCTGCAGCCCCTCTGATTCTAGCTTTGACCTCTTCATTCAGACTACCCTTCTCCTCAACCACCCCTCCCAGATACTTGAAGCTGTTTACCTGTTCCACTATCTTCCCATCTATCTCTATTCTCAGCTTCTTCTGATTTCCCCAGTCTGCTGCCATTACTACTGTCGTATCTGTGTTTAGTTTCATCCCATGTGCCTTCAGATTTGCATTCCATTCTCCTATCCTTTGCTGAAGTTCTAGATCAGAGTCTGCCTGTACTGCCACATCATCTGCATACAGCAGCTTTGTTGCTCTGACCGCTCCAACCTGTTTGCTGATGTAGTCCATTACCAGTATGAACAGCAGTGGGCTCAGAGCTGAACCCTGGTGTACATCCACTTCCACTGGGAACCCCTCAGTGAGGCCAAACACTGTTCGTACTTGAGTCACTGGGTCCTTGTACATAGCCTGTACTAATTCTACCAATGTTTCTGCGACTTCAAACCACCACAGTACTGCCCAGATCAGCTTTCTTGGGACCTTGTCATATGCTTTCTCCAAGTCTAGGAAAGCCCAGTTTGACTCTCTCCTCTTCTCTAGTTTCTTCTCAGGTATCTGTCTCAATGCAAACATCAGGTCAATTGTGCTGCATCCTGATCTGAATCCGAACTGTTCATCTCCCATCTTACATTCTACTATTCTGCGTATCTGTTTATCAATCAGCCTCTCCAGAACTTTCATGCAATGTGGTAGGAGTTTGATGCCTCTGTACTGTCCACAGTTGTGGATGTCCCCTTTGTTCTTGTACACTGGCACGAGTATGCTTATTCTCCAGTCATCTGGAATACGCCTTTCTCTCTACACTGCAATTAGTACCCTCAGGAGCCATTTCTCCCCTAGCTCACCCAGCATCTTTATCATATCTGCTGTGACCTCATCTGACCCTGCTGCTTTCCCTGACTTCATTTCCTTAGTGCTGCTCTTACTTCTTCTAGGGTGGGCTCCTCTTCTACTCTCATTGTAGGCTGTTTCTGGGGCAGTACCGCTTCTGTCATTTCTACATATAGTTTTTCTAATAATGGAATTTGTACTTTATTTTGTTGACAAAGTTCCTTCCACATATGCAAAGACAGTTATGGAAATAAAAATGTCATCATAGGCTAGCATTTATCAGCTTAGTGCTTTTCCCAAGGAGTTTTCATTTCCTGAAATAATAACACTGATAATCTATAATGAGTAAAACATTTCATAATTCCAAAATCAGATGAATTCGGTTGTATTAATCTTGGTACCAGACAATATGATTTAACCAGAAAAGCTTTTATTAATTTCATTATTTGTTTATGAGACTACGACTGTTACAAATGTCCCATGTCTGTCAGAGCCAATCCTTCTTGCTCTTTTGAAGCAATCACAATTTCCGTGGAATTCTTGTGACCCTCTGCTCCACAAAAGACTTTTTAAAGTTACTTTTTAGCTGTGCTACCCTTTTTGGCATGGGTGGAAACAATATATGCTGAACAGGAAATAACAATGTTGGCAAAGCCATCATTTATTCAACATTAACCATGTTAAACAGACAGAAAGTCTTTTCTGTTCTGTTTAAAACCAGTTCATAAATATGGAGAATGCATTTGTTGAACAAGAATGTCGAAATTTCAATGAAGCAGAATGTGCCCCAAATTTGTGTTTCAGCTACATTAGGTGTATGTGCTGTACTTTGGGTGAACTAAAGGGGACATTCCCAAAAATCCATATTTCTGACTTTTCATAATTTATTTGATATCCTATCATATCACAATCTTCTTATAATACCTTTATAGCATTTTATGACTTTGTTGGTGTTGGCTCTTCTAATCATTAAATTATCAGAAGTTAATACCAACATCTTTTTTATTACTTCAAGGAGTAGTAGTTATCTCTTGAAACTTGTTTAAAATAGGGTTTATGGCTAAAACAAAAACATGTTGCTGCTAAAGGGTATCCTTGTCTTACGCCCAGTAATTATTTTAAATGTAAGTAGGGCCTTATTGTTAAGTTTAATATATGCCTGTATTGAGGCATACACATTTTTTATTAGGTTCATAGGTTGGTACTAGGCTATCGGCCCTAGGGCCTATACAAGCCTAGCCATAAAAATTCCCTGGCTATTTCTTCCCACACTATTTACTTCCCTGGACAACTGTATTTACTTATCCTGGATTACTGTATTTATAAAGGCACTGAATGATATTATAAAACTTGAAAAACAAATTTCATGTTGATAAAAGTGAATGCTTTCATGACATCTGATTTTATTAAATCTAGAATGTACATTTAACTGTATTTTCAACTTGCCATATTAATGCTTGTAAGTAATTATTTGCCTTTGATAATTTCCTATTAGGACAAAAACAGACTGCATAGGGTATAGAACTTTATTTAAATATTCTAGTAACTTTAAATTAATCATTTTTGCCAAGGTTTTATAATCAGAATTATGCAAAGAAATAGGTCTATAGTGTTCTGGTCTTGTCCCTTCTTTTCTCTTTAAAGACTGTTCTATGAACCTATGAGCTGTTTCTGCCATCTTCATGGATTGTAATATTTCCCAATTAGAAATTGCCATTAAATTAGCTATTTAAGCAAAAAGAAAGACACTTTATCAATACATTTTTGATAAGATTCCATTATATATCATCTGGTCAAGAACTTTTTTTAGTTTTAACCCTGCCCCTCGACAATGCCATCACCTATTTCAACAAAACCTTCTTAAATTTACTCAACAACCACGCTCCTCTAAGAACCAAACAGGTCAAAGCTAAAACACCCCCATGGCTAGCAAAAGAAACTAAACTTACTATGCTTCAAAGAGACAAAAAATGGAAGCAATTCCAAAGCAACAGGCAACCCAATACGGTTCTATATTAAAACGTCGAAAGTTCAGAATTTTGAATGCACACGAGTGGAAATTCAACAACTCAAAATCACTATTGTGGGGAGCTGTGCCCCCCACACTTCCACGCTAAATATATGTTCCAACTCCGAGATCACACTACAGTGAGGAAAGGGCAAATATTCCAATGTTCACTCTACTGTGATCAAAAAATAACAACATCGAGTTCCTGAATTTCTGCTCATGTGACTATTCGAAATTCTGAACTTTCGACCTTTTAATATAGACCCCCCCCCAATGCAGATCTTGAATACAAACAACTCCACAACTGCGTAAAAGAATGAATAACTAGAGACTGCAAAGCATACTACTCCAAACTTCAAGCCAAACACTCAACCAACCCTAGAAAATTCTGGAACACCATGTCCTCCATCCTCCATCCAGGAAACACAGATAAGCCTTGTCCCAATCCCAACCTTAATGATCTTGATACAGACAATCTATTCAACTCCTTCTTTGTGGACTGCACAGCTAAACTCTCCTCCTCCTTCCCTCACTCCCCCCAATCACAACCCTGCCTCCCCCCACCCCTCTGATCATGTACCTCTTTCCTCCCTTTTCAAACTTAAACCCATCCCCACAAGTACAATAAAAAAACTACATCTCCAACTAAAATCTTGCCGCACTGCACGAGATAACCTGCCATCTTCCTTCCTCAAAATATCCTCTGAAAACATTGCCTTTCCTATTTGCATCTTAATCAACATATTCATCAAAGAATCCTATGTCCCCCCTATCTGGCAACATGCATACACTATCCTACTCCACAAGGGAATTAAAAACACTGACACCACCAATTTCAGAACTATTGCTATAATTTCTCCTCTCTCCAAAATCCTGGAGATATGTATTCATTCACAACTGATGCCATACCTAACACATAATAACTTTCTCACCCCCAGACAACATGGCTTCCACCCTGGCCATAGTACCATGACTATCCTCCTTTCCTTTCTTGAGACCATTAGCTTAGCAAGTGACTCTGGGAAAATTTGTATTGACCCTGTTCCTTGACTTATCCAAAGCTTTTGATACCATGTCACACCACTTACTCCTTTCTCAACTATCCTCCCTTAACCTCTCACCTTCCACCATAGCCTGGTTCACCAGCTACCTCTCTGAATGACAACAAGCCGTACAATGGAAATCCTCAACTTTCCTCTTCCTAAACACCCACACCAGAGTGTCCCAAGGTTCTGTTCTTGGCCCTTTACTCTTTAACATATTTATCAATAACTATCACCTCTCCATCCCTGAGTCCACACTATTCCAGTATGCAGATGATTCAACAATCATCTGCTCAGCAGACTCCCCCCTGTGACCTACTTATAAAAACCCAATCAGATGATTCAACAATCATCTGCTCAGCAGACTCCCCCCTGTGACCTACTTATAAAAACCCAATCAGATGATTCAACAATCATCTGCTCAGTAGACTCCCCCTGTGACCTACTTATAAAAACCCAATCAACTTTCTTCAAAATAGAAACTTGGATGCAGAACAGTCACCTGGCCCTAAACACAAATAAACTAAAGTAATGATCTTTTACCCTTCTAGAAACTCCTCTGTTGACAAACCCCCTTCTGCATACTCATCCAGAGTAAACACTAAACTCATCATTGATAACCACCTAAAATTCGGCACTCATATCCAACCCATCATCAAAAAAAAACACACCAAAACCTTGGAGTTCTATACAGACACTACTGCTACTTTACCCCCACCACCAGAAAACCATAGCCTCCATCTACCTTCTGTCTTATATGATGCTCCTCTCCTAACCAACCTCCAACTTGGCCTACAATCCAAACTGGAATCCTGATACAATAAAATAAGCAAATTTACCACCAATTCCAAAAACTCATCCCATCACTGCCAGTCTCTCCATGCTCTGCAATGCCTCAAACTACCTAATCACCTAAACTTCCTTAGACTCACTACTGCCCACAAGCTCATCTTCAAGCCTTCCATTTGCCCCTCTCTCCCTACTGCCTTAGCCCCCTACATTCCTCACTACTCATTCAGATCTGAAAACCAAAACCTCCTTTAAATCTACAAGCCCTCACAACCCCCAGGCTACCTCTTGCTATCCTACTCCATATCCAAACTATGGAACTCCCTCCCTCCCTTTGCAGTACTCCAAACCTTACCAACTTCAAATCTCTCTTGTTCTCATACCTTTCTTGTAAATGGATTTGCCCAAGCCACTCTCCAACATAACCACCTCCCTAGCTCCCCTCAGATCCAACCCCCCTGCTTCTTCTCATAATATTATTCTGTCTGTTACTACACCCATTAAACAAACACTGCTGTATCCTCTGCTACACATTGGTTACCATTATTAGATCTTCCTGCACTACAAAATCTAATGCTGTTTAAAGAAAACTGACAACAATCGGCTATTATTATTTGTATTTTCTTAGATTTAATAATATTCGGTATTTCTTTGAATAACTGTATTATACCTCACATGCATTTTTTACTGTATTCTCAGCCTGTTGTATATAAACTGTATTGCATTAAGTATGTTTGTAAACTGACTATTTTACTATATGTTATGTAACTTTATGTATGTTTGTAATTGTCCTTGGAGCTTTTCTCCCCAGTCCTCCACTGAAAACAGGCTCTTCTTGGCCCAATAGACTTCCCCGGTCACCAAACTGAAATAAATAAATCAAATTAAATAATTCAACAGTTTCTTTTATATAACTTAACATTATTAGCAAATCAGTGGAACTTAAATTAAATTTGGGTGTAAACATTAACCAGTTTTTAATGTTATTTGTATCACAGTCCCGTTTTTATTGTAGGTCTTAACAAAATAGTTGTTTAAGACATTACTAATTCTATCAAAAGGGGATGCCGCTGTGGTATGGCGGTAGTGTTGTTACCTCACAGCAAGAGGTTCTCCCATTCGATTCTCGGCTGGGCTTGGGAGTGCCTTCTGTGTGGAGCCTGCATGTCCCCCTCACGGTTTAGTAGCGTTTGAAAGACATGCGTGAGTAAATGGGCATGCCTTCTTTGATGGTTGAGCATCGTGCTGGCACCTCGGCATTTCATAAAAATCTACTGCCAGTCATTAGCGGACCGGAGTTCCACTGTGGTGACCACTTATCGGGAAAAGCCGAAAGACAAACAACAACTAATTCTATCAAAACTTGTGAACATTTCATAATTTTCTCCTACCAGCTGATAGATTGTATTGATCTAATTAAAAAAATATATAATTTTAAACTAATTATATATAGGTAGGTAGGTACTAGGCTATCTGCCCGAAGGCATTTATAAGCCTAGCCAGAATGTGTTGGCTTTCGCCACCCCCTTAGATTGGTTCCCTGTGCCTCTGTCCAGCAAAGCCACTGAAGTGATCCCCGAGGTAAACCTTCTTCATAGTCTCCTTTTTCCATAGAATATTGCAAATCACTTTACTTTTGCTTGCCAAATATTTATATACTTATCATAATTAATAGTTAATAAAATATTAATAACATACACTGTTGTAGTACTTTAGTTTTAGCTTTTATGTGACTTATGCTTTTTATATTAAACGTTTTCATATATGCATATATAGTAGGTTGCACAGCATCCCATTTGTTGTCAAGGAAACTTACATTTACATTCTTTTCCCAAAATAATATTAATTCTCTACAAATATTTTCTGCAAAGACTTGTTGGAACCAGCTTGAACAAATCTTCCTTCTCATAAATTTCCCAACATTTTTATCTTGTAGAATATGTATTTTAAGCATACCATGATCAGATTGTGTTACATTTTTGTGTTTTCAAATTCTATCACTTGATAAATATCTAATGATGTTAACACCATATCTAAATGAGGACCAAACTTATATTTATGTGACAACAAATAAAAGTTTTGAACTGGGAATTGAATCCTCTACCTGTCATACTTCTTTTTTATTCATTGTTTAGCACATTACGATATTTTATACGATTGTAAATTCAGGTCGAAAATTGCCTGCTAAAATAGCTAAATTTACAAGGTGTTGTAAGCTTAGCGAAACACCTTTTAAAATTCCATGTAGCTGCTAAAATCAGCCAATACCATCTTTATTTAACAATAATTGAGACACCAACTGATTTGGAATAGCCATACCTATATCTCTGATACATAGATTTTTTTAAAAAAGCAAACAATGTGCTTCATTCCAACGACAATGACTTTCTATATGTTCAGAACACTTTTCAATAAATCTTAATGCATTCCTTGGTTTTGAATGTATATGTGCACCATTAACATTTGAACTACACTCAATTAAATAATAACATTTTACATACCTTATGCTTGAGGATCTGAGTTTCTTCATATAAAAGAGATAGTCCGACCACCACACCTGTGTTTATATATAGGAAAAAGTGAAAAAGAAAGTAAAACAAAGAGATACAGAAATAAAGTTGAATTAAAGTGCATTGTGTTTGTTATGAATGAACCGTCTTAGCTGATACTGGAGATTAAAGGATTCCCAACACAGTTAATTCATGTTTTGCTTCTTCTGGTGATGAGAAAACTAAAAGGACTCCCATATAATTTTCAATTTTGCTGGAGCCAAAAAAAAATAATATTCTTCTTTCATAGGATCATATGAATCTTTGGAAATGACCTTCTTGTCTTTACCACTTTATATGACAAGTCAGCAAATATTGAAATTCTCACTCCATTAAAATTGCAGCATCTCTTATAAATTGCAGCTGCTATTTTTTTTCTTTATGTTAAATTTTAGAGAATTTAACTAACATTGTCCTATATGTATTTTCTTTAACAGCCACTGACCTATGAAATCTATCAAGGTTGAAAGATTAACTTGAGGCATTCCAGCAAGTTCCTACAGAATTCATTGATTATTTATTCCAGATTGGTCTGCTTTTCCCAGTCTTCTGCTACTCCGGTTATTCAAAGTTTCTTGTTTCAAAGTCTACTTTCTTAGACATCATCATTTCATTCACCTTTTGTGCTGTTTTCAATTTTTCTTTTAAAGAAACTTGACCAAATTCAGGTAATTGAATTTCTTCTTCTAACAGCGCAAGCTGAGTTGTTTGTTGTAACCGATTTTCTGGATTTTTTTATAGTACCTTGCATAGTGGCGGCTGAGTGCACAGCAATCTCTAAACTGGACAGTTTCTCTGTAATTATATGTAACTTAGTAATGTTTGTTAAGACTGCAACAAAGTTACTTTCGTTAAATCTCTGAATATTAATTTAACTTTTATTTGATGTGTTAAATGTATCATTTATTTCCATTGATATTCTTAGCAGTTCCATTTCATCTTTGTAGCTTCCTGTATCAGAGCTAGTGTCTGTAAGCGGTAGTTCTGTTTCAACATGAATATGAACAGACGCTCCGTTTTTCAGTGAACTAGTCGATGGTGCCATCATTTCTTCCTAGAGAACTAATCAAGTTTTTGAAATCACAGTTGACACGAACGTTTCTCTCTGTCTGATAAGAGTTATTTTCTGTACTGCTTGAGTGGCCGATATTCTAGCTGTACTCAGAATATTTGTCAATTTCTCCTCAAGTTTATCTTCTGGTAACAGTTCCTCCGCTATGTATTTGAAGAACCATTGAATGTTTTTCTGAGCTAGAAATTTGGCTACTCTTGACTTCAGAGTATGTTTTCACCTCTTTCAAATGCATAGAGTATTTTTTCATGTTGCTTTCATTAAAATTTTTTTGAAATTGGAGTCTGTATTCAATAACATTTTCTCCTTTAACTAAGCAGAAATGTTTACATCACACATATTTCTATCTCCCCTTGGCCAGGCATTGATAAACAGATTGAAATTGTAATGGGTTACTTGCAGGATCCACTAGAACTGCAGCCCTTGGCATGACCATCATCACCATAGAAATGTGGTACCATTGATTTTGCCAACCCATTCATATCTGCTTTGTTTTTAATAGCAGTTCATACTCTTTCCAAATGGCCAGAGGTTATGCTTATGAAGTCAACCCCAAAGGAAAAGGTCATTATGGATTTAAGAACTATATTATTTAGAAATGGGTTATGTACACAGAATATAAATAAAATTGGGTAACAAATCACCTCCAAAGTGTTGTACTTTTTCATGAATAAAATAAATCACCTGTATCAGAAGTGTTTCTTGTCATCCTGCTACCAGCAGGTTGGTGGAGAGGCTTGTCTAGATGTTCAAGCAGTTTTTACATACTGAAATTCAGTATATGTAGTGACAAACCAAACTCTGGCAAAGTCGTTGTATGAACCATTTCCCAAGATGTCATTCAGCCCTCTTAAAACCAATGTATAAAGAGAGGTGCAGTATAAACAGTTTAAGTAAATGTCATGAAAAATGGCATGGAACTTTAATGTGGGATGGGAAATAGTGACACTGGAGTACTAAGAAAAAAAATGGTATATTGGGCAGATCGCCACTAGAATGAGACCTTCAGTTTACACTGTCAGTGTTGTAGGAGATCTAAAAGGGAAGTGCTACTTTGAGCAGGTACTTGATAAACAAGCATAAGACATGGTGACAGTATAATGGTGACCTCAGAGATGCACCACCAGCTATTATTGGAAGCCCCACCCCAGTAACATTGACATAACTCCAAACAGTGAGTCCTGTTTGCGGTAAGAGAGGTATTCCAAGTTTCAGTAGGATTTCTCTGATCTGAGTTCCTATGTAGGAGACATCCCCAATGCTTACTGGCTATAGCCAGGCAGACCTAGGAGGAAGAAAAACATTTAAAAGTGTAGTAACACACTTTACAGAGATGTTATGTAGTAAGAAAAACAATTTATAGAATAGGAAACTACTGTGACTGAAACTATACAAAAAGTGCAGGCAGGAAAAGTAAAAATAAGTACTCAGTGAAAGGGGAAGAAAGTCTAAATGCATTAAGGTTGTGACATTTCTTCCCATAACAGGAAGCAAGGCTAAGTGTACACTATGTGTGCGTTTGTAATGGCATGGATTGTATGCTGGAAGAGTTAATACAAATATTGAAAGTGGCGTGCATGCTTTATCGTAGTTGGTGTTATTGCTACCTTTGTAGTCATTCAAATTATGTACTCATTTTTAATAAGATTTGTATTATTATTTAACCACAAATGTATTTACCTCTCGAAATGATACCACTGTGATTTTTTAGGATAGCAGCTTCCTGGTACTAGAAACAATTAATTTTTAGGTACTTTGAGAGTATCTTTCACTGGAATGATTATGACAACAATAACATCTGTATAGCACTCTTTTGTCAAACATCTGGTCTGCCCTTCTTATAACTTAGAACTGCTCACTTTTTTCATGCCAAGCTGGTTGTGACTAGTGGTTGGTCTGTTGGGGTTTAAAAGTGTCACATCATCTTGTTGTATAAACAGTCTTGGTCATCTGTCAGTCTGTGGACAGTTGTTTCCTACATAGTCAAGAATTTGGGGTTTATGGTGGTGATCACTTCCATGATATTACATTACATTACCCCGAGGTTACTTAAATGCTGTAAACCAAAGACAGTGGGGATGCTGTAAAATATACAACAGTTTTATCAATATTCTCCACTTTTGTATCAGAAGGCACAAGTAAATGTGGTAATTGCAGCTTGTGTGCTTATGTCAAGCACACAAGTTATTTGTGCGTGATTTATTCTGAGAGGTATCTTCCTGTACGGTTTGGCACTTTCAGCCTGACATATGTAGCACTCTTGTCTGATAAACATATTTATAGTGGTAAAATCATAAGACAATTTGTGATATGGATGACTGACTGTAATTGCCTAGACTTTACATCTAGTGAATTCTGGTCCTGGTTTTCAGAGTAATGACTGTGACTCTGGATTTTGGAATTGGAATTAAAGTTGCAATGTGTGTTAGAGGTAAACAATGGCCTGCACTAAACGCTACGTTAAAGCTGCCTCTTTACTTGGGATTAAGCAGCAATAACTGAAAAATGAATTGCACCATATTTATGACTGTCTTGAGTATTATTTAAAATGTTGCTATTCATATATTCTAATATATAGTAAAGAAAGTTTATTGCCAAAAGGTCTCGCTCTCTCTTTGTAATATTTAATAAATTAGTGCCTTATTGTAGTAACCTGCATTTTTATTATTTTGTATATCTGATTCTTATTTCACGTAGGTACTACTTGATTGCAGATAATTGTTAGGTAATGTGTGCAGCCCTGTCATATATTGCAGAATATCTTCAATTGATTACGGTCGTGAAACCTGAAACGTTCTGTAGTGGAAAAGGTTTTTGATTCAGACGCTGCTCTTAAGTGTCTAAAATTTCATTAAATGACTTTTCAGATGGTTTAGTTGATTTTACTGCATAGTAGTCCATACTTTCGGTGCTCGTAACATTTCATTTTACTGGTACTTATCCATTGGATGTCATTTAGTAAATAATAAGGCTCCATTTTCTCAATTTAAATTGCCCCATGTTCTCTAGTACCATCAGAAGCCTTCATGTGTCACATATACTCATTCATTTTACTGCTTAGGATTTTCTTACACCCAAACTGATATGAAAGATTTATTCATAGTTCGTCTTTGAAAAAAAATTATCATTTTTATATGCTAATGTGTGTACACTTCTGTAATGTCTGTGCTTAACTTGAAACAGTTATTGCCTCTTATTGTATATTTAAACAACTTTCAGTCAGTTGAATTACTTAAATAGAGCTTCATATCTAGTTAGTATGCTAACATTTCTCAATTTAGTTTTACACTGCTGATCAAATTTATTGTATTTAGTTATACTAAATGTCCTTTTTCATAAAGGATGTACAGTGTATTTGTGATAGGTCTACTTCAGTAAACCGAAGTTTCACTTTCCTGACACTAAAATTTCCCAGACAAAAGGACCGACAACTTCACAATACTGACATCTGAAACACCAAATCTTCACACAAGGTAAGTAACCACTTGGCCATCCTGTTGAACTTTGCCCCTTACCCCCACGGTAGTGTGATCTCAGAGTTGGTATATTTAGTTAGGGGGATGTGGGGGACAAAGGCCCCACATAGGGGGGTGTGGGGGTCGAACCTCCCCCACATCGGTGGGTTTAGTTTTGTTTCCTTTTGTTGTTTTATTTGGGATGGCCAAGTGGTTACTTACCATGCATAAAACGTTGGTGTTTCACATGTCGGTGTTGTGCAGTTGTCAGTCCTTTCATCTTAGGGAAGTGGGAGTCAGGTAAGTGAAACATTGGTGTTCTGAAGTAGATCCATTTGTGATGTATCAGAACACCACAATACACCAAGAACCAGGTATGAACGGCAATTCTAAAATATGATACTGGACTGGAAAGAAGACGGTCGCAAATGGAATGGAATAAAAATGTTTATTAGGACATACATGTTCATAAAAACAAAAATTAAGCACTTTTGTGTGTCTATAGCATTGACTTCTTCAGAATTAAAAAATAAAATCCTGTAACAATTTTAAATTAACCTTGTAACAAGTCCCGTGACCCAAAACAACCCAATAAAATTGTTATATTCTTTGACCAATTAAAAAACACCTCAAGAATCAAGAACCAATAGAATAATGGTATTTTTGTGGATGAATTGAAACATGTATATCAGCTCTAAAACCAATGAAAAATACCTAATTCTTTGTAGAAATCAAACATTTTACATACAAGATTGAAACCTGCACTTTATAAAAAATCGATTCCAAAACTCTTTAACTGAAAACATGATCGTATAATCCAAAAATAGTGGCATTATTTATTTATTTATTTACATTTGTATACTGGGAGTTCTACTGGGCCAAGGTGAGCCCGTTTTCAGTAGATGCTCAGGGAGAAAAGCTCCAAAAACAAAGAACATGATAAAGCTACAGAATCAAAATAGAGAAATCAAGCAGTGATGGTACAGAACACTACATTACAGAATAGGTAATACAATAAAATAGATAATACTAGTTATGCAGATGTAAGATTTTAAGTATGCAAGCCAAACAAGAATATAATTGATGACATGGGATCATAGCGAATGTGTGAACTATACAGTATTGCAGCGTTGCAGTAGATCGGGAAAGGTGGAGAGCAGCTGATTAAAGATTCTGAAAGTGAAGGACAGCCTTAGAGTTGTTGTTATACAGGCATCTAGACTGAACAGAAGACATGTTAGGTAACTGATATAGTAGATTATTTGTGGCTGGGTGGGACATGTTGGACTTAGTAAGTTGGAACCACTGAATGTTTGTGTGAGGAGTCTGAGCCGTAAGTGAGATGGGGAGGAAAAGTAGGAAGGCTAGGAATATTGGGTTGGTTTATTGTCAGTGCTGGTACATGTACATAGCCAGTGGGAGAACACAGGTGGTGTTTCAGTGAAGTCGTAAACCATTCAGGGTTGCCAGTAGACCTAATTGAAGGACAGAGACCATTCCATAGTTTTGCTATAGCATGTGGGTAACACATTATAGTTAATCTGTCATGATGCTTCTCTGTGCTCAACTGTTTCTTCCCTCTGTCTTGTATCAAGCAATTAAAAAGCAAATCTTGAAACAGGAACCAATAGAACAACAATCATTTCGATAGAAAATTGAGAAATGGGTACAATATATAACAGCAATAGAAAAGTACCTGTTTCTTACTATAGGAGTCCTACAGTTGATATATGAATAAAAACCTTGGAACATAAAAAAATAATTTCAAAACCCTTTGGAATAAAGACATAGTCATTTAGGCAAAAAAATACATAGCAATAAGCTTAATTTGCCACAATACTTCGTACTGCTGAACTGAGTCTCCCCTCAGCCCCTGTTAGCCAATTAAAAAGCAAATACTAAAACAGGGACCAATGGAGCAGTAAACAGGTACTTTTCTGTTGGCGTTAGATCTTGTACCGCTTTCTCAATTTGCTATTGAAAGGATTGATTCCTGCTTCAAGATTTGTGTTTTAATTGGTTGATGTGACACAGAGAGAAGAATTATTTGAGCACCGAGAAGCATTGTGATGGATTAACTACAATGCCATTATTTTTTGGATTATACACTCATGTTTTCAGTTAAAGAGATTTGGAATCGATTTTTTATAAAGTGCAGGTTTCAATCTTGTATGTAAAATGTTCAATTTCTACAAAAGAATTAGATATTTTTTCACTGGTTTTAGATCTGATATGCGTGTTTCAATTTGTTCACAACTATACCATTATTCTATTAGTTCTTGATTCTTCAGGTGATTTTTTTAATTGGTCAATTAATATAACAATTTTATATCATTGTTTTGGATCATGGGACTTGTTACAAGGTTAATTTAAAACGATTGCAGGATTGTAAGTTTTAATTCCAAAGACGTCAATGTTATATACAGATGAAAGTGCTCCATTTTTGTTTTTACGAATGTGTATGTCCATAAACATTTGTATTACATTCTGTTTGTGAGTGCCTTCTTTCTGGTCCAGTATCGTGTTTTGGAATTGTCGTTCATGCATCGGTACATGTTTGTTTTCAGCGGGAAGTGAAAATTGCATTGGTGTGCTTTTGCACAATAAATAGTTTCAAAATGTTACTCTATCCTTTTCTTCCAGTGTTAAGTCTTTAATTTGTTCCTTTTTAATGAAGTAATTATATATTACCACTAACGTGTTCACTTGTACTGTTACAAAAATTGCCCAACAGTTTTCCTTTTTTATATTAGTTGTTACATACAGATTAAACGCATGTAGAGTAATAAGTCCCATGGTGGATAATTGCTCTCTTTTAATATGCATCCATTCATTTATATAGATAGTTGCAATATTTGAGAAACAATACCTTATTGTAGTGGAAATATAAGTATTATTTCCTTGTAAAAATGTAAAGACAATGCTATTTGAAAATTGAACTGTCCACCTATTGAAATTATTTTGTGTGCCATAATTGCACTATATAACTTATTTTATAAAATAAAGATTTCTTAAAGTCTTATGGTCAGTCAGAATCACTTTTTACTTTTATTCATTTGCTTTAAACTGATACCGCATTTGTCTAAGTGCTTTTTAAATTACTTTTTATTTTTATTATTGAATTTTGATACAGTGTGGTATATTCTGGCATAACAAAATGTTGTATACTTTGATAATTTTAGTATTGCCAAAGTATTCATAACGTCATTCGAATAATATCTCCACATCCATATTTCTTGCTTACCACATTCTCCATGCTGTCACTATTACTTCACTTGCTATGTCATATCTGTGTCTCATTTAAAATGGCCACCTTCTGAATTTTTGCTATCCAATGATACCTGCTAGCCACCGAACACCTATTAATGCCCTGTCTCCTTACCCGCTGTGGTCCTTCCAAGCTGACCTTCCCTTTCCCATTTCGCCCCATCATTATCTTCGTCCGTTGCATTAAATAGCTCAAACCCTCTGTACTCTGAAGATCAGCCAAACTTCTCCTCTGTACTCTGAAGATCAGCCAAACTTCTCCTCTCCCCATACAAATGGACAAACATGCCACCTGGCATTTCTTTCCATTCTGTCAGTTAGATCCTCTCTCTCAACCTCATAACCACACCATATGACCACCATGGCTACATACTGGTTTGACACAAAAAGAGTCAGAGTACTAAAGCTGCAGATTAATTACAAGCCTTTTTTTTTTCCCCCAGGGGATTCAGCCCTGCATCCTCCAATGTGGAATTCACCCCTGCATCCTCTGATGTGGGATTCAGACCTGCATCCTCCGATGTGGGATTCACCCATGCATCCTCTGATGTGAGATTCACTCCTGGTTCTTTGATGGTGGGATTCAGGCCTGCATCCTCCGATGTGGGATTCACCCCTGCATCCTCTGATGTGGGATTCAGGCCTGCATCCTCCGATGTGGGATTCACCCATGCATCCTCTGATGTGAGATTCACTCCTGGTTCTTTGATGTGGGATTCAGGCCTGCATCCTCTGATGTGGGATTCACCCCTGCATCCTCCGATGTGAGATTCACGCCTGCATCCTCTGATGTGGGATTCACCCCTGCATCCTCCGATGTGGGATTCACCCCTGCATCCTCCGATGTGAGATTCACCCCTGCATCCTGCGATGTGGGATTCAGGCCCGCATCCTCCGATGTGGGATTCACCCCTGCATCCTCCGATGTGGGATTCACCCCTGCATCCTCTGATGTGGGATTCAGGCGTGCATCCTCTGATGTGGGATTCACCCCTGCATTCTCTGATGTGGAAGGCTGTGCCCCCCCAAAACTTCAGCTGTTTAAATATACTAACTCCAAGATCCCTCTATTCAGACATCACAGTGGAGAATGTGTGCCACCAGCTATCTTGCTTCCCTCTGTTACAGATACAAAATGTTTTCTTTAGATTCTGACATCTCCAGAAGTTGACTTCTTGCATTATTTTCTCTTTTATGCTCTTTTTATTGATAAAGAAAGCAGTGCCCTTTCTGAGTGCGTAACATAATGGTTACGCTTGCACACTGTGGAGTATTGTACTGAACCACATGTTCTGTTTTTTTGTGTTTTCACCTCTCTCTCTCTCTCTCACTTCATCTAACTCTTTCAGCCTTCTCTTTCCTAGGATCACCTAAGTGAAGTACAGAGTGCTAATAATTGCACACCTGTTGTTGGCAGTGTGTTGCAACTTCTACTGATCATTCATATGGTGCATAGTATTCTTGCTTTTTGGAGGAACATGCAGTTCTACTGGAAGGAGATAACATAGAGCAATGGGTAGGCCACATAGGTCCTTTTAGAAACTCCATTTCACATTTGTCTGTATAAATCTGTAAATATCACAGGCTAATCTGGATTTATCAGAAAAATCTGCTTTTATGTTTTGAAGCCATGGACTGTGGACACAAACTCTTTAAAATAAAACCTGTTTCTTTTTAGCAAAGTTCTTTCCGTGTAGTCTGAGATATCCCCTGATCAGGCATTTGTCCGCCCTGTCATGTACTTTTTTTTTTCTGGACTTAAGAAAGGTTAATAAAAGTAACATTTTGTGAGAATGGTTTCGGTCAGTAAACATTTATCACATTTTAGGACATAAGAACCAAACAGCATTGTACACTGAAATGTCCAGCATAGAAAGAAAATTTGGAGCGTCAATTTGATGATTTGTAAGTTGTAATAATGTAATTATAAGCAGTAGCATATAGAATTCACATTTCGTAATTTATTTATTTATTGACATTTGTCGTAAAGCCTGACTGGGCCAGGAGTACCCTTTTAAAGTACAGACGCAGGGAGAAAAGCTCCAAGCATGTAAATTACATAAAATAAAGTGTGCAAAACTATTAAACTTTTATACACAGTTAGTTAAGACTGCATATATTATTGAAAACAATACATTAAAAAATTACAATACAAGATGTATTTTAACATAAATTGAGTGAGAGTTACATATTATTTAAGAAAGAAAATGTGAGCGAAATACATCTAAAATTGACATTTTACATGGCTAATACATCTAAAATAGACATTTTACATGACTAATACATCTAAAATTGACATTTTACATGGCTAATACATATAAAATAGACATTTTACATGGCTAATACATATAAAATATACATTTTTACATGGCTAATACATCTAAAATAGACATTTTACATGGCTAATACATCTAAAATAGACATTTTACATGGCTAATACATCTAAAATAGACATTTTACATGGCTAATACATATAAAATAGGTTCATAGGTTCATACGTTCATAGGTTTATACTAGGCTATCTGCCCTAAGGCATTTATAAGCCTAGCCCAAAGTTTTGTGGCTTATGCCACCCCTTATATGAAAAAATACTGTGCCCATTAGTTTGTTGTGCCTCTGTCCAGCAGTGACACAGAGATGATTCCTGGGGTAAACCTACGATCTCCCATCCACAGGTCAAGATTTCTCTTGAACTTAGCCAACGAGGTGCTCTGCCTCACATGGACCGGGATTTTATTCCACAGCATAGGGAGTCTCTAAGTGATAAATCTATCCCTCCAGCACGTCCTATTTATATCTGTGCTAAGGTTTAAGTCACTTGCTCTAGTGGTTTTGGTGGATTTGGATTTTTTGAGGTGGAGCATGTCCATTAATTCTGGGTTGGACATGGCCTTGTATGTCAGGCACATGTCACCTCTGAGCAGACGGTATGCGACTGAATAGAGCTGGAGTTTCTTCAATCTGGCAGCATATGACAGATTTTGGAGTCCCTTTATCCTTTTGGTGAGGAACTTTTGGGGTCTCTCCAATTGCTGCAGATGTCGGGTGAGATACATCCCGAATGGGGCATTGTACTCGATCATTGGTCTGATAAGTGAAGAGTACAGGGGAACAATGACCTCACTAGATCTGGATGTGAATCCCTTCATGATCAGGTGGGCAATGTAGAAGGTCTTTCTAACCACTTTAGCAACGTGAGTGTCAAAAGAAAGGCCACTGTCAACCTGGGTCCCCAGGTCCCTGATAACCTCTTCTGTGCTTAGTGGATTGCCACCTATATGGTAGCTTGGGGTTACCTTGTTTTTCCCGAAGGGTATGACTATACATTTTTGGCATTTAACTTCAGGCCATGGCTCTGGCACCAGCTATCTGTTTCCGTGAGTCCCTTCTGAAGGATATCCATGTCCGATGCACTTTCCACTATGGCGCCCAGCTTGCAGTCGTCTGCAAACTTTGTCAGCCAAAGTCCTCCCATGTTGGCCTGTACTTCTGAGAAGTAGATGCCGAACAATAGGGGGCCAAGGACCGAGCCCTGTGGGACACCACTTGTGACCGGCTTGGAATCTGACATAGCGCCAGCAACTCTAACCCTGTGGGTTCTGTCCTTAAGCCAGTTTGCAACCCATCTTGTGACATATGGGTTTACATTTAAGCTGGTAAGTTTTTCTACAATACCCGAGTGGGGTATTGTGTCGAAAGCCTTTGCAAGGTCAAGGTAGGCTGTATGGACTGCCTTTCCCTCATCAATGGCCTTGGTGACTGTTTCGAAGAAGTCGACCAAGTTCAAAAGGCATGATCTGCCCTTGACGAAGCCAAACTGGGTCGGGTCCAATGTCTGCTAGTCCCCTATATCTTTGTTTATGAGCTCCATTATGATCCTCTTCATAGCTTTGCAGACTAGACTTGTTAAGCTTATGGGGCGGTAATTACCAGGGTCCGTAGAGGCACCGCCTTTGTGGAGTGGGACACTTATTTTACATGGCTAATACATCTAAAATAGACATTTTACATGGCTAATACATCTAAAATAGACATTTTACATGGCTAATACATATAAAATACACATTTTACATGGCTAATACATATAAAATAGACATTTTACATGGCTAATACATATAAAATAGACATTTTTACATGGCTTAGCAGAAAAATTAAGAGAGGGAGATGACAGAGTGCAAGTCAGAAGGTTATATAGAAGGCAGGAGCACACTCAGAGGAATGGAGAAAGAGACTCATAGGAGGAGATGAGGACCTCTGCTACTGAGAGTAAGAAAAACAGAGTAAGGTAGGGCATCATTAGATGAGAGAGTTGTGTTGACAAATATGGGAGTACTAATAGGATGGGTTGTAGTGGCGGTGCATTCAGCCAGGTTTAAACAGGAGTAATGCATTCATGCAATAAAAGGTTAAGTGCTGAAGTCTGGCTTGCCAGTCTATGCCTAGACTAAAGTTTCCGTCTGTGCAGCCGTCTTGCTTCAGCATTAAAGCACGTCAGAATTAATGTTCGTCTAACTGCAGTACGTCTCATCACTGTACATGCCGCAGAGTATTTATCTGCTTGTTTTTTGATTGTCGCTGCTCTGCCCCACCTGTGTGAGTAGATTAGTATACTAACATCTGAGTATCTGAATAGATTTTTTATGAGTTTTTCAAACATTCTGTTTGCTATGATGAGGTCATTGTAAGGGGCTTCTGTGGTTCAGTAACACTTGACACCAGAGTTAGTTACATAAACAGCCTTGTGTTGAGAGTGATGAAGGCATTCTAGTTCACTGAAATAGATGTTTGGTCATGTCACTTCATTTTTTCAGCTTTGATGAAATAAACAAGAGTCATGTCTCACAATAGTGCTGTGTGAAACATTGATAAATGCCCACAGCTCTAGACTGTGTCACATCTTTTAGTAAGCAAAGGTGGCAGTGTAAGAAATTAGCATGACAGTGCAAAAAGAACCAGAACCCAAATTTGCATGAACAGGACTAAGATAAAAATGTTCTGTGCAGAGAAAAGAATGTTGTGTTTCCAGGCTGCAGAAAGTCATGATTGACTACAAGCTTTTTACATAATACAAATATTCTTAAAACAGAATACCTAGAAAATAATAAGTCTGCGTCACAAACAACTAAAGCCTCAGCATCCATTCCTGAACAGAACACTTGGAAGCAGTAGATGACAGAAAGTACTTCAGTAGATGCTCAGCCGTTTACTGCACTAGAATTTGCCTTGGCTGTTGGGCTGGGCATGCTGCGAGGAGTACATTTTGTGAAAGTTCTAGTGAACTCTTCCTTTGTGTTTACATATCATTCATGGGTGTGATGAGGAAAGGCTGAGGCACACCTGACAAAAGCACTAATAAGTATAGTAAGTCGGAGAATGAAGTCAGAGAAACTGAGACCATAATCAGTGTAATGTAATATATGATCAACAATATGCAAAGCACCCCATTCTATATCTACTGCATGCAAAGTTTTACAAAACACCAGCATATCAGGGTTTTTATTGGCTTGTGCTGTAAGACAGAGGGATGCACGGTATATTGCATTATCACTGTGGTAACCGGACAAGGTGTGCTTCTGTGATGAAAAGGACTGGTTTCACATAACACTGATATGCAATTTGTTATTTAATAAAACATTTTGGAGTCTTCTGAGGCATTACTAAAATGTGCGCTCGCGTGTGTGTATGTGCACGTTCCATTCAACATTTGTGATACCTGTCAACAGATGGTGGCAGTGTCCATGTAAATGTGGGTGGACATTGCATAAGGGAATCGAATTATAGGGTTGTGGGTGGCAAGGCACAGAAGGGCATTCATTTGAAATCTAATATTAGACTGTTTTTTCCTGGTACATTCGTAGGCTGCCCTCTAAAGCCATGTTTCTCAGAGAGAACAGCATTCTGAATAATCTCGAGTAGAAATCCAGCAGAGATCAAAACAACTTGTGAATTTCTTGCTGCTGGTTATTATCTGAACATTTTCTGACAGCGAATATTGACTTGGCAAGAACCAATGACACAGTCTGATACTCAGCAGCATTTCTAGCTTATTTGTTTTTTTAAGCATATTTTCATGCAGTTCAGGCAATGGGTCATTCCAGTTTCAGTTCTGTTCATGCTACAAGAAAAGGCACTTAAATTTAATGAGTTATGAATAGCTGGGTCAGAAATATGTGTAGCATAAACTGCCTGACTTTGGACCTGGACATCATTTCTGATACTCTGGTGCATTTACAGTGGATTGTAGATCGATTTCTTACTTTAGCTTGAGACTGTAGAAGTTGGCAGAAAGCATCGTTTTCATCGAGTTCCCAGGCCCAATGGCAAGACTTAAGGTGGCATCTCGGTCTCTACAGCTGACTGCACGCTTTATGTATTTACTACTTTCCTTCGCTTTCATTGACTGTGTTTCTTCAGGTCAGTGTCTTGTTCTACCATTGTTGCCAGCAAGCAGATGGTGGTTTACCATTATATTTTTGCTAATATATTACTCAGGCACGTGGTTGTTGGCTAGCCTTTGGCCATCTTTTCATGTTAACAGGTACAGCAGGCTGATGCCACACGTTCTGATGTATCAGCTGAAAGAATTTCAGTAGGCAAATGGCTCACTTAATTTTACACTTTCCAAGTGAAGTCCCATTCATGTGCAAATCTCATGCTGTGAATGGTGTGCGTGTGTCTTGGCTGGTTAAGAACACAGGCTGACAAGTAGTAAAATAATTCAGCCTGCTGGTCAGCTGATTCTCCTAACTGTGTCTTTCTAACATGTGACATTGTAATACATGGAGTGCCGTGATTGTACATCACAGTTTGAGAAAAGATAGCTTTGGTAATCACTTTTCAAAACCATTAATCTCTACTCTCATGCTAGAACATTAATAGCTAACGCAACAAAATGGTATCCAAAGCATTTTCATAGTTTTAAAAGCTGCAATACACTTTGTGCTGTCACAAACAATATGTGTGGCAGAGTGGTGTGTGTAATTGCTTTTAAAGCTGTTTGTTCATTAAAGGGACAGAGCTTCTTTCCACTATCTGTGTTGCAGTGCTAACTATGTTACAGCTTTTAAAGCTGTAGAACACTTTGCACGCCTACTCCCTGCAGTGATTTATAGTACATCGGGGAAGCTGAAGCTTCATAGCCTACAAATGCGTTATTATCAGGTCACAGATTATAACTACTTGGCAGTGTAGTTTTGAAATGTACTAAAGAAATTCTTCTCAAGCAGTTTTCATTGTTAACTTGAATTTCTTGAAATCATTTTGTGAACAACTTAAGAAATTGATTATGATCTGTGACTTATAACCCTCTATTCCTTACTTTGAAACTGCATAGTTTCTTAGTTGTACCCAGCTCTGTAACTAATTTTTTTGAGGGGACTGCAGTTGTGCCTCCCATAATTGATCTGGTAGCATACTGGAATTTCACTTTTTTGTTTAACCCTTGTTTTTGTAATGCTTGTTTTGTTGCATCTTTGGCACAGCTTGACCTAAGATGAGCAAAGCACCACCAGACCTGAAATGGCCATTTGATCATCCAGTTCAGACACATGTGAGTAAAGGGAAGTACAATGAGTTTTAATTGCTGTTTGTCATGTGTCAGGTCCGACATTTCTGCTAATCCCTAGTTTGTTCTCTTATGTCAGAAGTCTTGTTTGAAGAACTGAAGTGTAATCAAGTGAGTGAGATTCATGACCTGATGGCGGTAATGATTAAGTGACCCCTGTTTGAATGGTAAGGAATAGTTCCTTCCTGTGGAACACGACACTAGCAACACTGTAGCAAATATCAGTATCAGATCATAGGCAGCAAATGATTCATTTTGTTTTAAAGAGTGCTAGTTCCAGGACACAGAGGAAAAGAGGCCAGACCCTAATGCCAAAAACCTGAGTTTGAACAGTAGTATTGTAGGAGCTGGCTGAGGGGGGTGCCAGTTAGCAGCTGATAGTTTTCTCACCTCAGAATGAAGAGCACCAGGGGGACTGGCATGCTTGGAGCGACTCCTGGTGGTAATTAGAAGAAAAGGCTCTTAGAATCGAGGGATTTCAAGACAGAAATGCACAGCAGCAGGCAGTTTGAGCTTGCACATCAAATCATATTTTGGGGGAATAAAAAAGAGACCATCATAACATGTTAGCCAGTTTGGGGGGGTTGGCTCTATGAAAAAACCCTCAATAGCTGTGATGACAAGTATAGCTGCTTGTGTCTGCATGTTCTGTGAATGTGTATTATAGCTATTGCCAATTTATGAGTATTGTGTAGCATCACCATTTAGGATTGACTGTATCCCTCAATGCATTACCATTTAGGATTGACTGTATCCCTCAATGCATTACCATTTAGGATTGACTGTATCCCTCAATGCATTACCATTTAGGATTGACTGTATCCCTCAATGCATTACCATTTAGGATTGACTGTATCCCTCAATGCATTAGCATTTAGGATTGACTGTATCCCTCAATGCATTAGCATTTAGGATTGACTGTATCCCTCAATGCATCACCATTTAGGATTGACTGTATCCCTCAATGCATCACCATTTAGGATTGACTGTATCCCTCAATGCATCACCATTTAGGATTGACTGTATCCCTCAATGCATCACCATTTAGGATTGACTGTATCCCTCAATGCATCACCATTTAGGATTGACTGTATCCCTCAATGCATCACCATTTAGGATTGACTGTATCCCTCAATGCATCACCATTTAGGATTGACTGTATCCCTCAATGCATCACCATTTAGGATTGACTGTATCCCTCAATGCATCACCATTTAGGATTGACTGTATCCCTCAATGCATCACCATTTAGGATTGACTGTATCCCTCAATGCATTACCATTTAGGATTGACTGTATCCCTCAATGCATGACAATTTAAGATTGACTGTATCCCTCAATGCATTACCATTTAGGATTGACTGTATCCCTCAATGCATCATCATTTAGGATTGACTGTATCCCTCAATGCATTGTGCCTAATACTTAGTGCCAGTATGATGGAAAGACTGAGTTATTCAAGTTGTAACTGAGCTGCCATTTTGTACAAAATGAAAGTTAACTGTTTCGATAAAATGCTGATGTATTCTGAAGTTCATAGGTTCATAGGTTAGTACTAAGCTAACTGCTCTTACGAGCCATTTTAAGCCTAGCCAATTATCCCTTGTGAGACTCAAAGCCTGCACCTTGTGTTTGTAAGGCAAACACCTTAACCATTAGGCCACTCTCCCAATGCTGCTACCATGGTCCCTGGCAGGAAACCAGATTCCCATACTAACATATTTCCCTCACCACCAGAAATGCAAGGGGCAGTTACTTTTACATGAATACGTCTTGCATGCTTAGAACACAGAAGTCAGCTGGTGGCAGCAGGGAACAACATGGGGGGGGAATAAAAGTCTGTTCTCTGTAACTTGAAGGAAATTATTTGGAGGAACATACAGTCTTTGAAAATCAGCATTCTTGGATTTCTGTCTGATATGATCTTTCTTGGAACCCGCAGTAGGACAATAAAGAAGGGGTCTTTATAAACTGTAAAGGCATTAGTGCTGTTTTAGTTGTGGTGGGAACATTTGGCTTTCACTGCCAAAACTGCATTGCCTACTCCCTTTAAATCAATCACATCGAATGCTACCGACATATATAAAATAGAGTTTTTTCTCTTTTCTCTTTGAAATGAACATATACTTTACATCCTCAAAATGTATATGCTATGTAACAATTGTACATTATATGTCTCCAACTTGAAATGTATTTGTAACTATTTTTACTATACTTTCCTGTATCTTTAAACTATGTATTGTGGAGCTTTTCTCCCCGGGCCACACATGAAAATGGGCTCCCTGAGCCCAGTGGACCTCCCCAGCCCCTGGTCATCAAACTGAAAATAAAATAAATAAGTAAATAAATAAATGTTAATGTCTAGTTAAATATTTTAGCAAGACATGCATGCATTTTATATGTTAAACTATGTGCTTGTACATCTCCCTGAGGCTCATGATAGTGGTACTTCTGTACTGTGCAGGCATGCTTGAGCCAAGAATCGTAACAAAATGTAAAACAATGTAAACACATAGTCTGTGCTCTGAACTTATCGTGGTAACAATGTAAACACATAGTCTGTGTGCTCTGAATGTATTCTGGTAACAATGTAAACACAGTCTGTGTGCTCTGAACGTATTCTGGTAACAATGTAAACACATAGTCTGTGTGCTCTGAACTTATTCTGGTAACAATGTAAACACATAGTCTGTGTGCTCTGACTTATTCTGGTAACAATGTAAGCACATAGTCTGTGTGCTCTGAACGTATTCTGGTAACAATGTAAACACATAGTCTGTGTGCTCTGAACGTATTCTGGTAACAATGTAAACACATAGTCTGTGTACTCTGAACGTATTCTGGTAACAATGTTAACACATAGTCTGTGTGCTCTGAACGTATTCTGGTAACAATGTAAACACACAGTCTGTGTGCTCTGCACTTATTCTGGTAACAATGTAAATGCACAGTCTGTGTGCTCTGAACTTATTCTGGTAACAATGTAAACACACAGTGTGTGCTCTGAACGTATTCTGGTAACAATGTAAACACATAGTCTGTGTGCTCTGAACTTATTCTGGTAACACTGTAAACACATAGTCTGTGTGCTCTGAACTTATTCTGGTAACAATGTAAACACATAGTCTGTGTGCTCTGAACTTATTCTGGTAACAATGTAAACACATAGTCTGTGTGCTCTGAACTTATTCTGGTAACAATGTAAACACATAGTTTGTGTACTCTGAACTTATTCTGCTAAACATCCCTGCAGAAGCTGCATGCCCCATGCAGTGCATTGTCTGGCACTTGGTTATGCTGAAAGCAGCCTCCTATGTACCTAGAGTTCTGCCAGGTACAGGATATGAAAGCACTGGCTTCTGTGATTTCTGATTCTTGCTGCATAGCTTAGAGATGGGCGTACAGATTACAGCATCTTCCCAAGATTTCCTAAAGTAGTGCATTGTGTACATGTTGGTCTGACCACTGTATTGGTCAGCCTTTCTTACCCAAAGTGTCACAATGTGGGACACTTATCCTGAGACTAGCATGAGCATCATAGGTCAGTCTTGTGCATTAATGGTTTTAAGGTGCCCTGACTACAGATCAAGGTAATTTAATAAGATTTATGCTTTAAAACTGGGGGAGTTTCTGTCTCTCTAAAACACAAAGCATTTTAAGAGATAGCATGAGTCATGTACCTTGTAATATCTGGCAACTAAGAGATATCAGCTCTGTATCAGTAAGACCATGTGATGGTGATATTTCTTCCTTCCTTCGTAGCTTTTGCTGTTGTCGGTCACACACAAGCATGTCTTTAGCTTAGGTGGTGTGGTCAGAGCTCAGAGAGGGGGTACTCCTTACAGTCACACTTTTATAGTTTCAGTGCCAGGGTGTAAAAAGGAATATACCTTTATATGATAGCCCTCATGTCTTCCCTGCATTTTTTTCCATAAACACCGAGGATGCAGGTGATAAGGGAACCTTTGTGTATACATTCACAAGAGCATCTTGTGTTAGCCAACCCCTGTGTTATTATAATTGCAGAACATATATGCTTTCAGTATAGACCTGTCTGCATTTCTCCTTGCCATGGTGTTGGTGCTCTGTGGAACCTGACCCTCTTTACTGCCAGTGAAATTTAGTAATCTAGTTTAATTTCTAAGTCTGGATTGCCAGAAATATCCTACAATTTGTTCCTCTCCCTTGATTGCTGAACATGAAAACCAGTCAAGGTCCCATCAGAACCCATTTAATACTTTAAAGTCAAATAGTGCGATAGAGTGGCTTTGGCTATACCTTTAAATTACTTTTCAGTCGATATCCATCCCTATGTTTTCTCTCCTTCTTCTAAGCACAAATAATCATACAGGTTTTAGGAACAGTTACAATTTTGAATACCTTATGCATTTCAGCAGATGTTTTGTACTGTGCCATTGGGCTGAGGTTGTGGCAGAAGATGGTCTTGTGTCCGCCCACCTGGTTAACAAATGAATACACATAAATAAGGGATGCGCTGTATTTGAACCTTTACCCCTTCTACTTTTTACCTCACCGATGTGTACTGTACTCTATCTCTCTAAGTGTACAGTGAATGAACTGTTTCATTTTAGAGCATTTTTTGTACAGCCCAACAGACTCGCCCAGCAAAACACCTTGTGAAAGAGTATAAATGTGCTTAAGCTACCTGCCTGAAGCAGCTCCAAAAACTAACTAAAAAACACAGCTTTTAGTTCAACTGTAGGTGTTCCTTCTATGGCAATTTATCCACACTTTGAATCTGTTTTTAAAAGTACCTGATTTTAAAAAAGTGAACTGCTCCTTGCAGGTGAGCACACACAGGTTACTTTTTCTTGCTGTAGTAACTTACTTTGGCCACCAGGAAGCAGCACAATGCCAGTAGTCTACATTATTCCTTGTTTTGACTAACAATAGTACTCGTAGCTTTTAGTTTAATGTTATTTTACCTCTCAATAGTGCCAGTATATGTAGATGTAATGTTGCCAGCCACACTCTTTATTTAACCCCTAGTATGTCTTCTGTTACTGTTGTCTCCTGTTTTTAAATTTATATCTGCAACATTTCCATCTCTGGCTTGCTCTCTTTTTTACCTCTTCAGCTCTGATTTTCACAGTTGTGTCCTTTCTGATTGTTATTTTCAGTGCTGTTTCACACTGCTGACCTGACCTGTCAGTACTGGTTCCAACCGGCTAGGCCACTGTGACATCCATCTCCAGTCTGTCTCCAACCCCCCCCCCTTTTCTTTCACTTTCTTTTCTTTCCTGTCCCTCCCCCAGACTCCCTAACTTTGCCTTCCTTCCTGTGGTGCCATCTTTACCTCTCTGAACCCCTCTAATCCTTTACATATACCACTGTTAGAATGTCCCATACCCCCTTACATGCTTACCTTCACTCCACTGATTGGTTTTTACCTTGATTCTTCACTCCACTGATTGGTTTTTACCTTGATTCTTCACTCCACTGATTGGTTTTACCTTGATTCTTCACTCCACTGATTGGTTTTTACCTTGATTCTTCACTCCACTGATTGGTTTTTACCTTGATTCTTCACTCCACTGATTGGTTTTTACCTTGATTCTTCACTCCACTGATTGTTTTTTTACCTTGATTCTTCACTCCACTGATTGGTTTTTACCTTGATTCTTCCTTCCCTTGGCTGTCATCCTAAACAAATATAACACACTAAGAAATAAAGTAAAAAAAACGTATTACCTCAGACAGCAAA
The DNA here is from genome assembly GCF_019279795.1 of Protopterus annectens. Lineage (NCBI taxonomy): Eukaryota > Metazoa > Chordata > Ceratodontiformes > Protopteridae > Protopterus > Protopterus annectens. The sequence goes on from NC_056732.1 coordinate 1,874,781,717, forward strand.
GCCTATTTCTCCACTCTCCAAACCAACCACACCACCAATCCGAAACTATTTTGGAAAGTAATCTCATCTCTCCTCAACCCAGGAAAAAAAGAAAACCCTTGCTCCAACCCAGATGTGTCTGACATGTACTTGGCCACCCAATTTAACTCTTTCTTTACAGAATCCATAAGCAAGCTAACATCCTTCACGAACACCTCTACACCCCCCCCTCAGCATGCTCCCATCCTGTCCTCCCCTAGCATCCCTTGCCCCCAACCTCCACCTTTCTCTATCAATCCCATCTCTATATCCAACATAAAAAAACTTCTTCTAAAATTAAAAGCTGGTTCCAATGCCCCTGATGAAATTCCCTCCTACTTCCTAAATGTAGCCACAGAAGCCATTACTCTCCCTATCAGCATACTAATT
>NC_056732.1:1874789624-1874960253 GCF_019279795.1 Protopterus annectens
GAAAAACAGTAATATATCACAGCATAGTATGCATCCACATATATGATAAAAATACAAAAGTCAGAGGTGAGTACAAATTGATAGAGAAAAACAGTAATATATCACAGCATAGTACGCATCCACATATATGATAAAAATACAAAAGTCAGAGGTGAGTACAAATTGATAGAGAAAAACAGTAATATATCACAGCATAGTACGCATCCACATATATGATAAAAATACAAAAGTCAGAGGCGAGTACAAATTGATAGAGAAAAACAGTAATATATCACAGCATAGTACGCATCCACATATATGATAAAAATACAAAAGTCAGAGCTGAGTACAAATTGATAGAGAAAAACAGTAATATATCACAGCATAGTACGCAAAGTTACAGAAGAGTGTACAGTAGTAAAACAAAAATATAATGTATTTGAGTAAGAAAGCGCAGTAATACCATATACAGTTATATACATACATTTAAAAATACAGTTTGTTATGGTAGTTTTTTTTATGTGTTTGACCTTTGAGTAGTGCCAGAGGAAGATTTATCTGAATGGTGGTAGTAGGGCTAGCCATGGTCAGCACAGGTACATTGCCAGATGAGATTGAGGTGGGCTTTTAATTGGATTTTAAAGGTGGGACTGCTGTTTTCCAGTCTGATATCTGGTGGAAGAGAATTCCAGATTTTAGAAACTGTAGGAGTAGATGGATTCACCAGCACTGCATCTACATTTAGCTACTTCAAGAAGGGCTTTGTTTTTGGATTTTAGTTGGCGAGCAGAATTGTGAAAGTTGAGTAAGCCTGAGACATCAGGAATCTTGTTTGGATGGCATAGCAAGTAATGAGCAATGGTGAGTTAGTTATAGTTTAGTAAATTTGCGAGTTCTAGCCAACCTAATTGTTTTAGTGTGTGACAGTGGTGTTATTTAGTGCCCAAAAACCCTTCTATGCATTGTAATTTCTTCATCCGTTTTTCATGCTACAGATCTTAAAGGCTGTAGCATTTTTTGGCCTTTCAAAAGTCACTTTGTTTCAGAAAGTAATGTGCCTCAGCCTGCGTGACTTGGTCTTGACATAATATTCGTTGTAGTTCTTAGTGTCCTGTACCACCTACTGTTTTATAGTTCTTAGTGTCCTGTACCACCTACTGTTTTATAGTTCTTAGTGTCCTGTACCACGTACTGTTTTATAGTTCTTAGTGTCCTGTACCACCTACTGTTTTACATACTCAGACCATCCTGCTGAGGTTGTTTAACTGTAGATGTTAACAGCTAAAGTGAAACTCTTGTCCAGAGTTAATTTGTGGATACATCTTTGTGTGAAGAACAGGGGGGACTTAGTTATAATGCAACACTGCATAAACAAACTGGTAATTAATGTCATTTTTGGCCAGTTAAATGTTGCTTTTGACCATGTAACTGCTGATAATTTAAGGTCAGGCTGAAAATAAAATACAGGAAGACTAAAAAAACACTAGTATATCTTTGACGTGAAGGCTGTCAACCATAAATAAATGGCAGAACTGAAATGGCAAAACAATTTTAACATGCAGATGACACAAGCAGGTACAAAGGCTCTTGAAAAATTGTTACATTGGCCTAAAATCCTGAACCTAATTAGCATAAAATCTGCACGTGGTATAGAAATAACTTCTCCCAATTGTGAGATTCTGTTCAGAAATAGAAGACTAAAACAAAAGGAAATCCAGGCGGAAGGGGTTATTTGGTAAAATAAAATTGTACAATTCTTTATTTATACTGTTTTAAAATAAGTGTAGCTAAACCTATCTCTTCATGATTATCAAACATTTCTGTTATTTCTGACTAACACGTTAGTAGAACTGTTGTGATATATTAACTATTTATGTTTCTTCCACTCCTGCTCTGATGGTTTTAATATTAGAACTGTGAGGAACATGGCAGTCACTGTGACTGAGTTCAGTGCTGAAGCCAAAATTTTGCATAAAGATTAATGCGGGATAGCATGTGTGATTCATAAGGTTTGAAACCAAAGAAGTGATAAAAGTAGAGTATAAATAGTTTTCTTCATTGTTGATCTGTAACAAGAAAGTAGATTTATGAGTTTGTGTGATCCTGGGTTTGTCCTGTTCCCCTTACCTTAAAGATGGCTAAACAGCTGCATGTCTCCAGTCTCACTGAATCTCTCTAAACTTAATGACATGAGAACACTTCGGCTTGAGTTTACAGCACCATTACATCTGTTATGTTTTAGATCATTTATTGCTAATTCACTATCTATCCTGCACTTTGCTGAGGTCCTGTTTGCATAGTTCTTTTTCAACATAATCTAATTTAATTGAAATCACCTGGATGTTACTAGCACAAAAATCTTTCACCTTTGTGGAGTCAACTGTTATGCACTCTGTGAAATATATCTACAGTCTCTTATGTTTGAAGCTAAATTTTAGATAGTGCACAGTTTAGCCGTTTATATATCTTTACTCCTACCACATCTTGTGAGTGTGTGTGTGTGTGTGTGTGTGTGTGTGTGTGTATTTGTGTGTGTGTGTGTGTGTATATATATATATATATATATATATATATATATATAATTTTTCCTGATATTGTCTCACTCAGTTCAGTTTTCAAAGTTATAGTTCAACCTCGATTCGATTTCTTATATTTTTACCTGTTATCTTAAGTACCTCATTAGTGTAGACGTATATCCTCCTAATGCTGTGCGCCTAGAACCTGATGTTAAACATTTTCCGTTTTTTGCATTCAGTTTAATTTTCTTTGCATTTAGTTTCATTTTCAAGATGTATCATGTCTTCTCCTAGCTTTCCACTGAATGGATCATTGCAGTTAGTTTTACTTGATGACTGTTAGTTTATGAACCTTCAATACATTGGGTCAGGTGTCTGGTCCTTCCATTTCCCCAAGTTTCTTATACTAAACCAATGAACATCTAGCATTTGCTACTCACCAAAATTTAAACTCAAGAAAATATTTTGATAGTCTCAATACATTGTCATTCTTCACTATGTAAATAAAATCCAAATGCATTTATTATTCATCCATATTCAGCATTTCTTCACTAAACTTATTATACCCCCCCAAATATTTAATTCTCCAACACCCTGCAAAAGCACATAGTAAAGATCCTGTTTCTCCACATGAATATACTAATTCCAATTTATATTTTAGTAACCTCTTATGGAGCTGCTGGTGACATAGTCTCCCCATAAGTATATATATATATATATATATATATATATATATATATATATATATATATATATATATATATATATGTTCATAGGCTGGTACTAGGCTATCGGCCCTAGGGCCTATACAAGCCTAGCCATAACAGTTCCCTGGCTATTTCTTCCCACAGTATTTACCTCCCTGGACCCCTGTCTAGCAGGGCGACTGACGTGACCCCCGGGGTGAGTTTCCTACATCACCTACTCGTATTCTTTTCTTCTCATTTGCTAACTAGGTTGACCTACTGGGCACACAGTTCCTTTTCAGAGGCAACCCAGGAGCAGTGTCTGGTGAAGTGACACAGCAGACAAATGAGGACCAAGGGAATCAAACCCTGTACCACAGGAACTGCAGCTCATAGCCGTAAATCTCTGCACCAACTGCCACACTACCATGGGAATCAAACCCTGTACCACAGGAACTGCAGCTCATAGCCGTAAATCTCTACACCAACTGCCACACTACCGCGGGAATCAAACCCTGTACCACATAGCCGTAAATCTCTGCACCAACTGCCACACTACCGAGGGAATCAAACCCTGTACCACAGGAACTGCAGCTCATAGCCGTAAATCTCTGCACCAACTGCCACACTACCGAGGGAATCAAACCCTGTACCACAGGAACTGCAGCTCATAGCCGTAAATCTCTGCACCAACTGCCACACTACCGCAGGAATCAAACCCTGTACCACAGGAACTGCAGCTCATAGCCGTAAATCTCTGCACCAACTGCCACACTACCGCGGGAATCAAACCCTGTACCACAGAAACTGCAGCTCATAGCCGTAAATCTCTGCACCAACTGCCACACTACCGCGGGAATCAAACCCTGTACCACAGGAACTGCAGCTCATAGCCGTAAATCTCTGCACCAACTGCCACACTACCGCGGGAATCAAACCCTGTACCACAGGAACTGCAGCTCATAGCCGTAAATCTCTGCACCAACTGCCACACTACCGAGGGAATCAAACCCTGTACCACAGGAACTGCAGCTCATAGCCGTAAATCTCTGCACCAACTGCCACACTACCGAGGGAATCAAACCCTGTACCACAGGAACTGCAGCTCATAGCCGTAAATCTCTGCACCAACTGCCACACTACCACTCTAAAAGAAACTAGCATCTCCTAACCTTAGTGAAAAATTGCACTACAATACAGTCTCTTCTCCTTCCCCGTTTCTAAACGTTCTGGATGCTTCTTCCATTTTCTCATTTTCTTCCATAAAAGTTTTGTTTCCCGATCTACCTGTTGTAACATCCACTTCATTTTACCTGCTTCTTATTGTTCTAAAAATGACCATAGTATTAAACCAGACAGTATACTTTTTACAAAGTTCTCATTGATTTACCTTGCTAAAGCTTAAAAGAAAATTGAAAAAAAAAAAAAAAAAACGAGAAAAAATATACAGGTTAAATCCTATTTAGACCTCAACTTACTCTTCTTGAAAAAGTGTCCCTGACATTATAGGGTTTAATGTCCCTCCATCACGGACGATATTGATCCATTAAGGTAACTTCTAGTTTTAAATACTCCCATCAAATATGTACCCAAAGAAATGTGCTACTTAAATTATAAACCTACAAAACAGGACCAGTGAAGGGGCATAGATCCTACAAGTGCCAAATCGCGTAAACGAGCCTGAGGTTGCTCAAGAACCAACCTCTGTGTGAAAGAAGGATGTTGCAGCCCATGATTTCCTTTAACTGGAGTCAAATAACCAATCAGTGGGGTAAAAAAAATTCTTAATAAGACAATGGTCTAGATTTCAAAAAATGTTTGGTGGAAACAGCATCATTCAGTCCATGATGCCAGTCTGCTTGTAACTAAATCAGCCATTCTTGATTCAGTCCATGATGCCAGTCTGCTTGTAACTAAATCAGCCATTCTTGTTCAGTCTTGTGAGTTTTATTCTTCCTGTCACCCATTCGGTTGTCTTCTTTCAGTGTCCAGTACCATAAATTTGAAATGATGTGCTATACTCCTTGTGCCACAACATGTTTAGCTGTGGCCACTGTTGTATCTTCCTTCTTAATTTTGTAAAAATATTCTTTGATCCTGTCCTAAATGCCCTGTTCGATTTTCCTATGTAAAAGCTGGGACATTTCATGCAAATAGACCACATTCTTGGTTGATTAATCGGAATAACCCCGAAGTCTCACAACCTTGACCGTAGTAGGATGAACAAAATGATCGGTATTGGCTATAAACAAGCAGATATTACACTGCCTGCAGTTGAAGGTTCCCAACTTGTTGGGATTGTTGGCATACTGTCCATCACTGTTCCAGTACCATACTCGCTGCGATTGTTGGCATACTGTTCATCACTGTTCCGGTACCATACTCTTCTTCTTCTAGATCTAATGTTCTTGTAGGTAATGCTCAGATGTGGACCCACAGTTTGAGAAATGTTATCGGATGTCAACATGTACCATTTCTTCTGGGTAATGTTGCTTATACCCCGATTATCAGATGTGAAAGGCAGTACTAGGTGACATTTCTTATTTGTGACAGGTTCTTGTAGATTTCATCATATTTTTAGAGAATTAGAGTTTCCCTCCTACCTTGTCTCTCATGAATCACAGAGTCAGTAATTACTAGACATTCCTTCATTGAGTAACCCCTGTCTTCAAGATTCTTAATCATATTGTCCATTGTTGGCGATCCTTGATAATCTCAACATTTGCCCTTTGATGATGTTTCAAAATATAAAGCTGGAGGCCAGATCTCTCCAGAATATTTTTCTTCCAACACAGTTTGTTATAGACTGTTGTCAGTGTTAGACATTCTTTGATATCTAGGAAATTAATCTCTTCTACTTGCATGGTAAATTTTAAGAAGTCAGTTGTGTTACCTGTATATGTCAGAAACTCATCCAGTGTCTCCCTACTTCCAACCCAGACCAGGAATGTATCGCCAACAAAGCATTTGTAAAATGTGACCTTGTTGCGGTATATTTCATCTGAAAGGGCTAGCTTGATCTCCCAATTTGCCATCACTAAGTTCGCATAGGAGTTAGCACATGAGGTGCCCAGGTCTACCTACCCCAGTTTTTTGCAGATAGTATTTACCATTAACTATGAATACATTGTTCTCTAAGATAATCTCAATTAACATACGCAGTAGATGAATCCAGTTAGAAGTAAAAGAAGCCTGGACCGATAATATTTCTTTTAAAAAGTCTATTCCTGTTTGGTTGGGTGTACGTGTAAATAAGGAATGGACAATCGAGGGTGACAAACCACATGTCTCCTGTGGCAGAGCGCTGTTGAAAGTATTTATATACTTCCAAAAAATTTGGGGTATCCCTCAAAACAGTATCTGTCTTCAAAATCACAGGTTTCAACATATTCTCAATATAAATTGAAATGGGCTCAGTAAGCCAGCCTTTGTCCAAAGTTTTGTGAATTTTGGGGAGTCCGTTGATAATGGGTATAAGGGGTGTCTCCACAAAAAAATAATCATATAGTTTTTTGGTAATGTACCTGCTTAAAAGACAGTCTAGTGGGTCATTTTGTACCCTATATGTCATATCATTGATTATCGTCATATCTACTTTGGTGTACATTCAGGTATCCATTAGCATTTCTTCCATGGTCTGTACATAGTAGTTCTAACTGAGTGACTGCACCTTTAACTGCAGGACAAATCATGATGTCAGTGTTGTTCTGTAGTTTCCAAAGTGCATCTTTGGTTATGTTATAAAATCCATTCTTGATGAATGTGTCATTGTTATACATTTTGTATAGATCTTGTTCTCAAGCTTTCATGAATGTTTCCAACTGTGGACACAAAGTGGGTATGCATGTACTTGGTTTCTTAAAAATATTTGTATTAGACTCTGCACTGGGAAACATTAGCTTGAGCATGACATTCCAACAAAATAGTTTGATGTCAATCACTATATCAGTAAAATTACTGGAACCTAAAACTTCTATATGGTTTCTTTATGTAGAGAGCTAAATTAATCAAGTATACATAAGACATCAAATATTCAGTCAGTCATTTTATTATACAACTCTGGCAATCTACTGGTATGATGATCCTTTTTTTGAATCTCATGGAACTATATTTAATGGCTTTGGACTTATATATCCTACCATGATGAAGCACATATATACTCTCCCCTTTTTTTTATTTCTCCATATCTTTTGGGTTTCCAGTACCATGATGAGAATGAACCCCAGTCCCAAGTCAAAGTATGATTAAAGTTCATGAAATTAGTATTGTTTCAATATTTGAAGTCAGCCAAAAGTGCTCTTCACAGCACCTGCAATGTGCCCAGTAATGACTCCTTCTGCAGTTCATATGGAGTTACATGTATTGATAACATATCTAGATATAATTGTAGAGTCTTTTGTATAAGACTCATTGTTCCTACTACTATTGAAACTGTCTGGATATCTTTCTTCCATGTTGCCCTCATTTTTGCCTGCTGATCCTGATATTTTATAACGTTGTGTCTCTCTCTGTATGCAAGACACTGCAGTCACTGGGTGTGGCGATTTCAATGATCAATGCTACTTTTGTCTTCTTTTCATGGACTACTGCATCTGGTTTTCTAGCATCTATCTTTTGAACTGTTGGTAATGGGTGGTCCCATGTTATGCAAACATCATTTTCTATGATGCTTTGTGGCTCATGTTTCCAGTGTTTTTCATCCACTTCACTGCCATAATATTTGCACAATCTCCAATGCAGCAGTCTTGCCACATTATTATGGCTTTCAGTATACAATCCTTCTACCACAACCAGCAACGAGGTGTGCGATTGTTTCCAATTAGGTTTTACAAAACCTACATTTGTCTGTTTCTCCCACATGTTCAATGGACTTTGTAAACTGGCATGTGCGTAGTCCACTATCTTGGGCCACCAATATTAACCTTTCATCTCTTGGTTTGAATTCGCCTCTTCTTAACTATTCCTGCTTTTGTTCCTGATCAACATGAGGTTCTTCCAGAAGTTTTCTATACTTGCAACTATATTTATGCATTTTCCACATGTTTGCCTTCTCATCTGGTCCTTCACCTTTTATTATTTCTTTTGTTTTTTGGCACATTCAGTTGCTGCTGGATTTTTATCTGCTTCTGGTTTGATTTCCATTCCTGCTTGACCCCGATATGCTTCTGCTAGATTAAGCAGAGAAGTCATCTTAGATTTATTCTCCTCATGTTTCACAACTTTCACTATGTTTTGGTCTTGTGAGGTCAGCAGATATGTGTGGAGTCTCATGATTGCAGATCTATACATGCAATCAATTTCAAGGAGGCCCATACCTCCTTCAGAACGGGGACTATGTAATCTTGGTATGCACTGATTTTTATAAATCATTTGGTGAGCATGAAGCATCCATCTTATTTTCCTATCTAATCTATCCAACACGTTTTCTGGCCAGTCAAATCACTCCAAAACTATAAGTTAGGACAGGAAAAGCAAATTGGTTTATAGCTTGGATTTTGAGATGTCAGTGCTGTTTTCAGGATTAATTTAAGTCTTCTAAAGTATTGATTACTAAGTTTTATTCACATTTGTTCATGTTTGATTGTTGATCCTTCATCAATTCCCAAATATTTATATGCTCCCTCTTGCTCAAGTTCTTTTATAAACATTCTTGTCCCAAACTAAAGCAGAAAAACTGCAACACCAGGAAAACTTCAAATGTTGCTTTTGCACATTTGTCAATACCAAATGGCATTCTTTTATCATCTGAAAAGGTTTTGACAGCTTGGAAGTTGTACTTTCAGTTCCTCATCTGATGAACTGTACAGTTTTAAATCTTCAACAGAGAGAAGATGAGAAGTCTTTATACTTTGTTGTTTTCTAGGAGCCAAGTTATAGCCATGGCCTAAGCTGTTAAATAGACAGATTAATGGGTTAAGGGAAGACAAAAAAGCAGTGGTGATAGGGAGTCACTCTGTGAATTTTTATCCCTGAGATGATAATTTGTCCTTTATCATGGCTTAATTGCAAAGTGATCTGCCACTATTTCATGGTCACTGTAATGTAGTTGATCAGTATAGGGTGTATCTTATACATTTTAAGCACTCTTTTATCCATGAATGTGGGATACTATCAAATTCTTTTTTGTAGGCAATCCATGCCATACTTATATTCTTCCTCTTTTTAAAGTTCTCCTCTTTGATTTTATTTAACAACAAATGATCTTTTGTTCCATATAACTTTCTTTTGTTGCCCTTTTGTTCTATTGCCATAATAGAGTTTTCTTCTAAATGTCTATAAACTCTGTCTGCATCAATGTTAGTTGTATTTAAATGTGCTAGCAATATATGTGACTCCATATGAATTATAGAAGTAAGCAATTCTTGGCACTGTTCACATACATCAAAGACTGAAACAATACTAATTTCATGAACTTTAATTGTGCCCTGACTTGGGAATGGGGTCCATTCCTGTAATGGTTTTAGAAATCCACATTTGGAAAATTAACTAGCGGGAGACATTACAGTAGTCCTGCATTTTTATTTTTTTGCTTTATTAATTGATTGCTTTATTGATGGATTGATTTATTGATTGATTGCTTTATTGGTTGATTGATTGCTTTATTGATTGGTTGATTGTATCTTTTTACTCTGCTTTCATTTCCTTCCTCCTCCTCCTCACCCTGACTTGTACAAAACCACAATTTTATTGATCAAGCTTTGGTTCCAACAGCATTCGTTTACAACCAATGTTAGGGGTGAAGTAAGAAAGTTATCATTGAGTTGTACTATTTCTGAAAACTGAGAAACATCGTAGCTGGTTCACATTCTCTTATTATTAAAATTCATGGATTAGAATTTTTCTGTGTATTCTATACCAGAATAAACATCAGTTTCACATTTGAACATTTTGTCAGTACTTTATTAAATAGTAGCAATTTTTCTGTTTTGTTTTGAAGTTTCCTAATTCAAAGCAAAAATAAACCTTTATGCAGCTGGCCAGCATGTCCAACACTACAGCAATCCAGCCAGGAGCACCAACAATCCACCTTTTACTTGTAGCCCTTCCAATCCCACAGTTCAGATCCCCAGTCTGTCTTTAATTGTTGATGGGCCTTGTAATATAGTACAGTACAGCACTTCCTCAATGCCATTCTTACATCCTTTTCATTCAAATTGAATAACTTAACCACAAATGTAAATCATATACAGCAAAATCACTCCACGATGCACTTGTTTTCTTTTTTTTAATTACTTGGTACAGTGTGTTAATGTATGTTATGATTCTAAACTTAAATCATACAACAGTTTAGAGGAAAATGTCTTAATTCATGAACCTGTGGTATTTTAAAGCCTAAAGGCTCTATAACTTTGTTTCAAAAAACATACCTGTCCATGTGGGCCCCCCTGTATAGTCCAGAGAAATTGGAACAAAAACCTTCTTTGGTTTAAATCTGACCTTCTTGATGTTATTTTTATCATCTTTCTGAGGGTACCTCTTCACTGACTCTGGAAAGGATGTTGGTCTAGTTGCACAGAGTAACTTCTCTATGTACAGAATGAAATGGAAACTGTTGTTGTTTCGTCTACATTTTGACTGCACATCATGTATGTTATATAATAGTATGGAACGCTGCTGTGAAACCAGTAAATATAATGTCAATTCCCCATCTCATCAAAACCGTTTGGCTTTCTCAAATTCATTTACAATTTGTTGTTTTCACTAAAGCTGGTCTGGCTTTCTCAAATTCATTTACAATTTGTTGTTTTCACTAAAGCTGGTCAGATTCCCCTCAAGTTAACTTTTCCTTACCCAAATAAAGCAATTGCTGAGTCAACAAGGCCTCCTCACCAAAATCATTCACCAACAAACTCTGTACCTTTGCTTCACTCTAACCATATCAATCTGTCTTCCTGTTGCAGTATTGCTCATAGTAAGTGTAGTAGGGGAACTTCCCTAGTGGTCTGGTCAAAATGTTCCTAGTCTGTATGACTATTATCTTATGTCCCCCTTCTGAAAGGAGGTCCCAGGCATAATGAGACCAGTCTGGTAAAGAAATGCATAAACAAACAAAGAACTCATAAAAGAATTGAGTCAATGCAATGAATAAAATATACAGTCCTTTTAATAGAAACAAATGTGAGCACTTTTTCAGTAAGAGTACTACTTCATCAGACATAACAACACAACTGAAACCACTGTTTAGCTGGTTACAGCTAGGTCTGGGGTTCCATCCTCACCTCTGCTTGCTCTCTCTCTGCGAAGGTCATACATTCTTCTATAGCCATATAGGCTTTCTCTGTGCACTCTGACCCCCCCACCCCACTAAAAGCATGCCACTTGACTGTGTACTGTAAACTGACACTGCAAATGTCACAAATGAACTCCATCATTGTAAATCCCTTCAGAAAATAAAACGGCTAGAAGTACAATATTTTCTTAAAATTACTTATCTAAAAATCGTTGTCGCCTCACAGCAAGACGTTGTCACGTTCAGTTCTCAGCTAGAGCATCTTCTGTGTGGAGGCATGCGTGAATGGGCATGCCTTCGTTGAAGGTTGTGCGTCAGGGCTGGTAACTCTGCACGTAAAAATCCACTAACAAACATTAGCGGATCGGAGTTCCGCTGTGGCACAACAACAACTTATCTAAAAATCATACAAAAAAACCTAAATAAACTAAATGCATGCTGACCAAAATCCAGTCTGATTGAAATACATGGTTCATCTTGAAATCTGAGATCACAAACTTTGAACCTCCTACAAGTAACCGAATCTAAGTATCAAGAGGAGACTCCCTATATACTGTCCATGTGCAGAGTTATGAAACACTGTCCCATTGTACAGCTGCAATAATTCTAAACAAGTGTAGCAGTTTACTACATTGTTAACCTTTTATTGTGTGATACATACTAAGTTATAAGATTTGGAGTGCTACTCACTGGGTCTCTGCATAGCTCTCAACCTCTTAGCACAGAAATTTGTACAAAGCCAAAAATAATCTGAGGACAAAGTCCCAAAAATAGGAACAAATTTTAAATATTGCTTTTATAAACTTAGAAAGTTGCTAAAATAAAAATTCTTACGTTAGCATACATTTTCTGAAGGATATGAAGTCAGAAGCTCAAATGCCTGTCATCATACATTGTAGTGAATTCACTGATTTGCCACAAAAATCCAGAAAACCACAAATTTTATGAAGAACAGACCAAAAATATGAGTCAAAAATCTGCACATTCTGCAAAAATCTGGACAGTTGAGAGGTATGGGTCTCTGTTGAAAATGGACTTTGGCTCACACAGACTATCCTTGTTTACAAACAGAATGAATGAATAAATACATTTACTCTTGCACTTGAGGCTCAGTTGTTGGCTGAAACGGGTTGGCAATAGATTACTCACTTATGCACTCACTCACTTATCCACTTTGCAAGCAAATACAGAAAGGTAAAACCTTTTACAGAATTCAAGAATACATGGGATGGCCATAAGAGAATTTGTAAGGATAGGACGGGCAGAGAACATGTCAGACTGGGTGAGTCATTTGTTAGATATATATATTTAGATAAATGTAACAGTGCATATACACTTCTGTTTATTAGAATTAAATATAACAGTGCATGTACACTTCTGTTTGCTGATTAGATGCATGTACACTTCTGTTTGCTAGAATATATGTAGGAAAAAAATAAGTTATTCTGTTTGCTAGCATGTGTATATTGAAGGGTTAGGCTGCTCTTAGCTGAGGAGCAAAACAGCACCCAGCTGGATGTAACACGAATGTTCAGTGTTTGATACAACTTCAACCACAAATACTGATAAGGATAACGCCTTAATTCCTAAGACCCAGGTGCAAGAAATGAACAACTCCCTACTGGGCTGGAGATAAGGACATCATCCTAGATTGTCACATAATTCACCTTGAAAGAGAACGCAAAGTAGCTTAACAACAGACTGCATGACATCAGAGGAATTCCAAAGGCATTAACAATAACAAACTGTTTCATGGATAAGATTTGGATGGATGGTACAGAAGACTATATACAGGACGCTAAAAGTGTATGATGTTAGATCTGTATACTGGAGATCATCCGTACTGTTTGAAAAGATTGATCTGAGACATTAAAAACTGTAAACTGTACAGTATTGTACATGTCATCTGTTGCATAGACAAGTTATTTTATTAGTACTGTGCAAGAAAGTTAATGTAGTGCTAAAGATGTTAATAGTCTGCAAAGTTCTATGCATTAATCAGACTTTTATTTTAACAAGGCACCAGCAAGCAGCAGCACAGACATCTGCTTTTAATTTTTTACATTTGGTACTTATTCATTAGGTTCTATCGTCTGTGTATATGTGAACAGTAGTGGGCTACTTTGGCAGTTTCAGAAAACGTTTATGAAAGTCCCACCTTTTTATTGTTCCTTCTGAACTTGAGCACAAACACAGTGGATCAGAGTTCTCAAAACGCCCTTCTGTGGCTCTTTGTTTGGCATCTTTATTGTAAGGTGGGTGTATTCTGAGGTCAGACCCCCCCCCCCTAAGAGCTTGATGACCACCGCTGTGTGTACTTATGTACTTACCTGGAACAGAAGGGCTATTTCTGATTTATTTTATTTATTCTATACCAACCGTTCTAGTATCAATAACTGTTTTATAACATTGGAGGACTAAACACTGAACATTAGTCTAATTAATGTCAGAATCCTTAGAATGTACAGAGTACAGAGCACGGCATTTTGTTGTTTCTCTGTGTATCACAGTTGGGTTGTATCTGGACATTAATTATTTTGGCAGTAGGTTATGTCACCTGCAGCAGTTTAATGATTGATATCTGTTTCTGTTTTATCATGTCATAGAACAAAAATAGCTCCCACCCTATCATAGGTATTGTAAGTTACATATCCTGCACACTAATTCGACATGCTGTTGTGCACTTTTCTGACCCCCAAATCTTGGCTATTATTTCAGATTCTGCTCCAAGACAGGAGCAGTCATCCTTCCCCCATGTGGGAGGAGCAGTCATCCTTCCCCCATGTGGGAGGAGCAATCATCCTTCCCCCATGTGGGAGGAGCAGTCATCCTTCCCCCATGTGGGTATAGATGGACAAACATTAAAACAGGATGAAGGTAACACACTGCCTGTGCTCATATATGAGGAATACCAATATGAAAAGAGCACAGGGGGCTACTAGTGCAACTGTGTCCCAAGGAGCATTAGGACCCACTGTCAGGCTCACTAGAAAAAGCATAATATGCACAAAGAATGCTTGCATGCCTGTAATACCTAGTTATTTGTGCATCCACTGGAGTGCAGAGCTGTGTCTTTGTCACATGGGTCTCTAGGCATGGTAATGGACCAGGCCCTCAGACAGCCATTCCATTGTCTTATATTTGGTTGCATCTCCCCAGTTACCATAAACATTATTCAGATGTGTTAATGTGCATATTTTGTTTTCTTTACTTCTACAATGATTACAGGCATTTGATTTAAAACCTTTATTTCATATTTTATTACAAAAACACTAATAGACATTAGCTGAACAAAACATGACATTCTCATGTTAAAAACAGACTTAGCATGTGCAACAGTAAAGTTCTCTTCCCTTAAAATTCACATTCACTGAAAAATGCATCTGGCCAGTGGTGGATTATTCATACATTTATATCCACAGACACCACACAAACCCAGCAATTATAGCTACATTATTGAGTGCATGCTTCTCAGATGATGGTGTTAATAATAATAATGTTAATAATAATAATAGTAATAATAATAATAATAATAATAATAATAATAATAGTAATAATAATAATAATAATAATAATAATAATAGTAATAATAATAATAGTAATAATAATAATAATAGTAATAATAATAATGTTAATAATAATAATAATAATAATAGTAATAGTAATAATAATAATAATAATATATGATGATGATAATAATAATGATAATAATAGTAATAATGATAATAATAATAGTAATAATAATAATAATAATTATAATAATGACCGGAGTCACATATTTCAAACTTGTTTCACACAAACTATAACTAAACTTCTTCTTTCGGCTTTTCCCAGTTAGGGGTCGCCACAGCGGATCACCTGTCTGCTCATGATTGGCAGTGGAGTTTTACAGTGCCGAGTTGCCAGCCCGGCACCCAACCTTCCACAGGAGGCACACACATGCACGCACTCACACATAGGGCCAATTTAGAGTGTCTAATCTACCTACAGGATGTCTTTGGAATGTGGGAGGAAACTGGAGCACCCAGATGAAACCCACGTGACCACAGGGAGGACATGCAGACTCCGCACAGAAGGCACCCCAGCTATGGATTCCAACTTAATCTCACACACACGCACACACGCACACACACACACACACACACACACACACACACACACACACACACACACACACACACACAGACACACACACACACACACACACACACACACACACTAGTCCTCCAGTGCCAGATTAAAGACTGTTTAAAAATGACTTGCCAAGATCATAAGGTGCTTCCATTCACAGAACCCCCCCCCCCAGCAGTTATAGACACTTTGTTGACCATGTACGCTCCTTATTGTTATGAAGAAATAAATTACACATACTTATATTGTTAGCTTTGGATGAGCTACATGAAACCGCATAAAAATCACTATCATCATACCATAAGATCCAGCCACATGTAGCACAGTTTAAACAGAAGAGTATTTATGAGAGCATAAGAGATATGAACCACCTGATAACATATGCCAAGTCAATCTGCACAGTATCTGCACAAGTACAAACCATAGGAATAATTACAAATTAAGGAGATCTATTATTAATGCAGAAGCTGATACTGGCAAACAACATTACATTTCAGTGTTTCATCTACAAATACAGTGCCTGTTTCCCTTGATGAATAAATCGTCTATATTACATTATAAAATGGTGTGCTGGTGATATTGCCATAAGAGAACTAGATCAGCTATGTAATAAAGAATGCCTGGAAAACAATGGCAACAGGTTCATAGTTACTTGGTATGCAGTCTCGGATACCATTACATAACCTAGCCCAAATCCCCAGTTACTCCAAAGCACTGCAGGCTAAGGGCTTGATCAATGTCACATAGAAGATGAATAAAGGTGGAAAGCTTCAAACTCTGCACCTTGGTACAGGAAGCAACTCACAAACAAGTCTGAGCTTTAGACCTTTGAGCAAACTACCAAAGTAGCAGCTTTTGACTAATTGCTAAAACCCTTTTCAGTCTCGTCTTGTAGAGGCTGTATCACAGTAACGTGTAACAATGGCTACATAAGGGACGCTGAACATCAGCCAGTTCTGATCACTCCATATAATGTTGACTGTATGACCGAACAAAAGTCAGCCCCTTTGCAGTGGAAGCTGTGAATACAGTACTGAAAAATGTCTTAGTAAAATGCAGCATCTTTATATTATTACACAATTAGCTTCTGATGCCATAACAAGGGGTTCCAATATCTGTCAGCCTGGAGAGACATCAACAAGCCATGATGCTTTGCTAGAGATGGTTTGCACTTGTCACAACTTGGCATCTGTATACAGGCAAAAACTTTATCTATCCTCATAGTGCCTTTTTTAGGCTGTGACAAGTTGTTAAACCCTCCAACATAACAAAAATCACTCACGACTACCTAAAGGTACTGCTACTCAGTGCAAATAGTTTAAATAAAAAACTGCACTCTGTGGAAGCACTCCTCACCCTGGAGACCACAGACCTATGTGCACTCATGGAAACATGGTTCAGAACCATAGAACCCACCCAGTTTATCAAAGGCTACAATGCTTTTCATACGTTTCAGTCCTCTTCAGATCAGGATAAAACAAAGGGAGGAGGTATATTAATGTTCATAAAGGAAAAGTACACTGTTAGACTCGTCCAACAACATGTCGTGCTTGAGCTACTCCATGCCCAACTAACCAAAGATGCGACCCCCTATCATATCCTTGCTAGCTACAGATCCTCTAATGTGAGTCTGGAAAACTACACCTCCTACCTAAACGTACTGGAATCTCTTAGCATTCAGCCTAACACCATACTTATGGGTGAATTCAACTACCCCTCCATAAACTGGGAGACTTATAAGCCCCATAATTCTCTTGCTCAGAGGATTTGGACTTTGTCAATGCAAACACCCTGGAGCAGTTAGTTAGCTCCCCAACTAGACATACAAATATCCTAGACCTAGTACTCATGAACATGAGGGGATGCTGCCCCCTCCTGTGCATTAACTCCTCCCTGGTAAGATCTGACCACAAAATGATCTAATTTAGTATTAAAACTAACTTAGAACCATATGTCTCAACTGTACAGATTTTTGCAGAATGTCCAGATTTTTTTCTCATATTTTTGGTCTGTTTTTCATAAAATTATGGATTTCTTGCAAATCAGTGGCAGATCATTAAAGAGTGAAGTTAGAAAATAATGACAGATATTTAAGTTTCATACTTCCTACCCTTCAGAAAATTCATGCTAATGCAAAACCTGTTATTCTATAAACTTTTAAGTTTGTAACAGCAATATTTAAAAACTGTCCCTATTTTTAGGCCTTTGTCCCATTTTTATTTATGCCTTTGTCCATATTTCCTGCTTTAAGAGGTTGAGAGGTATGCCTAGAACCCCCATCAAACTTCAGACGTATTAAGAACTTTGCTAAAGCCGATTACCTCAAACTAAATGACAGTTTATTAAACTTCCAATCCCCTCCGTACCCGGAAATCACCGAGGCCTACTCTGAGCTGCACACAAAAGCACTGCATAACCATATTCATAGCTGCATAGAGGAGGCAGTACCTGTGCAAGTCAAACCTAAGATTGCTGGCAAAAATAAACCATCCTGGTGGACTCCTACCATAAATAGGCTATTCAATAAAAGGAAATAAACTCTTCTCCAAAGCCAAGAAGAAACAGAAAAATCAGTGCAGAAAGACAAATATCTGTCTAAACAAACAAATCAGAGAGTTGTTCAAATCTGCCAAAGCAAACTCTGAGGCAGAGCTTGTCTCCCAGGTGAAAGATAAACATATGTCTTTTTTTAATTATGTTCATAACCTCAGGGGAAATGCTCAGCAATGTGCTCAGTTAATCATGAACAGCAACACTTACTTCCTACCTGAAACTATACCAAATCTGCTGGCCAACAAGCTCAGTTCAAACTTCTCCACCTATCACCTCCTACCGCACACAAAGAAATACCCCCAACTATCCCACTACCAGTCATTTCAAGGGAACAGTTCCTTACTTCACTCACAAAAGCCAAAAACACAGTCTCCATTGGTCCTGACAACACTTCAGTATGCTTAACAGCTTAAAACAGAATCTATGAGGGCCACGAGAAACCCTGTTTAACCACTGCCTCCAGATGGGATTTGTCCCACAGGAATGAAGGACTGTAACATTCATCCTTCTGCACAAGGGAGGCCCATGAGCTGATCCAGGGAACTGCAGACCCATAATCTTGACCAGTCTTATCTTCATGGCCATGGAGAGAATATCATGGACCTGATCAATAATGACAATTCTGAAATCCAGAATCTAGAACAGACCCGATTTGGCTCTGTGAAAGGGAGGCCTTGCCTACTCAGTCTGGTAGACTTCTTCCTGAAGTCACTGAGGCCACAGATGAAGGTAAAACATTACACACTGCTTAGACCTGGCCAAATCCTTCGACCCAGCCCCCTACTCAGGGACCATAAATAAACTTACTGAGTTATGCATAAACCCCTACATCGTGAGATGGTTAGCCAACTAGCTATCGTTTATTGAGAGGAAACTTATGCCTGACCTGCTAGGCATTCTCTGATCCAGCCCTGATGAAAATGTTACATATTTGCAAGTAAAAGTATATAAGGGTTATGTGTTCCATGGACCTGAACTTTATTTGTGACTCCAACAGAACTACTTGGAGAGACATATTTGTATCCCAAAGGCTACCTCATCTGTGGAGTAAACTTCCTATCTTTGTAAAACAAAGTCCATTCCTCACTCTTGTTAAAAAGACTTTGGATAAATGGATGGGGAACTGAAAATTCACTCCTGGGGTACTACCCATGTCATGTTCCTTATGGACAGAGGCAGTCTGTAAAATGACTGAGGGCTCTACCACCCAAAGACCCACTACCGTAATAGTTCCTCATCCCATATCTGGGGAATTAAGACATAATATTGCCATATCCTGGGTATTATTGGCTAGGCTTGTAAAGGCTCTTGTGCCATTAGCCTAGTACTTAGCTATGAACCTATGAAAGGTGGCCTGCCATTTTATGTGAGAGTCTAAGGCTCTTGCCTCCCATAGTTAAGATTCAGAGAGTTTGACTCTGAGTAAGCCATTTCACTAACTGGGGCATTTTACATATTTTACACACACACACTCTCACACTTTCCAAAACAGAACTGCTCTGCCTGCTGTCACAGGACTTTCAAATATCCCGTGTGGCACTTCAAGACACTTGCCTGTGTTATGTTTTAACTTCATATCTCCCAAGATGTGGGAATCTGTTTCTGCTACATCTCTTGCATGCTAATGCTGTGACAGGGTAAGCCAAACTTTTTTAAAGTTGACATCTCCTGAGATGTGCATGGTGAAGCTAAGGCAGATATAGGAAAGTTAAGGTACACTTGCTCATGATGATAATGTTTAAAGCTAAGGAGCATTTTCAGATGCAGTAAATTAAGGCAGAGCATTTTGTATTCAAGGCAGCAATTTTATTTTATTTTTTAAGCCAGTACCATCTCCCAAAATGTACATACTGACACTAGACTGATGCAGTGTAATGTTTTAAAAAGCAAGGCAGAGCATTTTTTGTTGTCATTGTCAAGAGGGAGCACTTTTATTTTTTTAAAGCTAGCACTGGGCCCCCAAAAACAGTACCAGGCCCTAGACAGCTGCCTAGGTTGCCTTGTGCTGGATCCGGCTCTGCTGGATTGTGCAGTGCATTCCCTGTATCATGCTTTGTAATCACTGGATCATGCAATTTAATCTCTGTGTTGTGCAATGTTACCACTTGCTCTTGCAGTGTAGTCCCTGTATTGTGCAGAGAATCCACTGGATTATGAATGTAGTCACTGTAATGTGCAGTGCAGTTACTTTATTTATTTATTTATTTTGAATTTGTTAACCGGGGTACCATATTGATTTCATTGGATTGATTTCAGTATCATTTTAGGGTAAATACAATAGAAACATGACATTATATACAGAATGAATGACAAAATCCAATATAAACTGTACATATATTAGGTCTGTGTTATATCATCAAGCGGCCACATTGTTGAATGTCACCTGATCCACAATGCAGGCCGTTGAACCCCCAACACCCCCCTTATAATATATACCAACTATGAGACTGCACTACAGTGGGGGAAATGGCACATTTCCTGAGACCTATCATAATGCGATGTTACTCATAGCATTTCGATGGCCTGCATTGTCGAGGAGATGACATTTGACAATGTGGCCATCCAATGAGATGACATAGACCTATATATTAAATACAAAGTGAATGTCAGCATTGACTTGAGTGTATAAAGATATAGATGCCATTAAATGCAGATTGACAAACTACAATATATACATGCATTATATACTCGATGGATATCAGAGTTTGCATGTTGAAAGAATCACAAAAAAATAAAGTCAGAGCTAATGCTGCACAGATGGCAGTAGGGCAGGAAGGGGTTACGTTAGATGGTGACAGGGAGAAAGTGAGAGGGAGACATCAGTTGCATTTTCCTAGAGATTTGCAATATGCCTTTTGTTTTGATTGGAAAATGCAGTAACAGGAATGATCTTTCATAGAAGAAGGGAGAGATTCTAACAGTTTTGGACCAAAGTCTGAGAAATCATGGTCTGTGCAGTGAAGCCCAGTTTGATGGGTTTGAAGGACACAGCCTGAGAGGTTAAGATTTCTAAAGTTGTATGCCATTTCATCTGGAAGTTAGTGCGGATGATCTTATTTTTGATAAGCTTAGCTGAGAGGTATGTAGACAGTTGGCTGGGTTAGCTTTTTCAGTGGTTTTATAGTGGTGGTCATTGGTTGGAGAAATAGAGTGATGAAGCTGCAAATGGCATTTAAAATGGTTTGAATAGCTGATACAGTTTTTAGAGGCTGCAACAATCAGAAGGAGAAGATATTGTAGCTGAACTTGCACCTTTACCTATGGCATTCAGACAGGATTGGGAAAGCCTATGGCATTCAGACAGGATCGGGAAAGCCTATGGCATTCAGACAGGATCGGGAAAGCCTATGGCATTCAGACAGGACCGGGAAAGCCTATGTCATTCAGACAGGATCAGGAAAGGAAAGAGGAGGAGATCCTATTTGCCCTGAATATGAGAGAGCCAATGTGTGTGTGTGTGTGTGTGTGTGTGTGTGTGTGTGTGTGTGTGTGTGTGTGTGTGTGTGTGTGTGTTGTCTAGACAGAGATGAAAATTTAGTAAGGGTCCAATCAAATCCCCAGATATTTGAATGAAGTGATATTTTTAAGAGATGATCCTCAGATGATCAAAGAGTTTTAGATTACTGGAATCAGAGGTGAGCTTTTACATACTACCAAAAAGCATTGCTTTTATTTTAGATGTGTAAAGTAACCTTGTGTGTCATTGACCCATTTAATAATGACTTGAGCATCAGCCTGAAGTTTGAGTTCAAGGAAGAAGAGAGAGTGGAACAGGGCCATGTCATCAGCATACCATGTCATCATTATAAAGCAGGAGAAGAAGGTGGAGTAAGTCGAAAAGAAAGTAGTTAATGTAGATAGAAAAGAAAAGGTGTGCAAGAATACATCCTTAAAGGATGCCTTTCGGCAGAGGGACTGATGCATGGTTAATGAGTTGAAATTTACTGAGTTGTGGCAGTTAGGTTGTTTCTTAACTAGCATGTGTTTGCTAATGTCTTATTCAGAGATGTGGTCTAGGAGATTTGAGCAGAAGGGGACCGATGTAAGGGATGCAGCATTTAGGAACTGCCTCTATCCATTAGTGGCATGAGGGGCAATCCTGGACTACATCTTCTATTACCCATCCTTAGATTCAAGTTGCATTTGAATATGGACAGGGATGAGCTTTGTTTTACTTGAATTGGTAGTCTGTTCTGGAACAGTGGTAGCCTCTGTGATATATATCCATCTCTCCACAACATTCAGTTTAGATACCTGGACTGAGTATTTCTGTTGCCATTTGACTTGCTGATGTTCAGTAGGTCCATCTGTATTAGGTCGGAGGATGCCTTGTATGCCAAACATGTCACCTCTAGCACTCTGTAGGATATTGAGTATAGTGATAAATCTTTGAGGTGGCCCATGCAAGACTTATTGTATAGGACCTGTATCCCTTTAGCAAGGTATCTCTGTGGGTATTCCAACTGTTGCATGGGTCTGGACAGATACATGCCAAACTGGGCATTATACAAAATGATTGATCTAATGAGGGTTTTGTAAAGGGGGATAATAACATCTCTAGATCTAGTCACAATCGATCTGTTTAGAAGCTGTGCATTATAGAAAGACTTTCTTATGACTCTGGGCACATGTTGGTCAAAAGTTAGGTCATTGTACACACACGTTCCCAAATGCCAAACAACTGGGTCAGTTCTCAGGGGGCTCCCCAGATTAGATGACTTCCCAATGGTTACCATAATATATTTCCTGGAGTTTAGCTTCACTTCATGATTCTGGCACCAGTTATTGTTTGGGACAAACCTTCCTGCATGATGGTTAAGTCATTTGGGGATTCAGTAACTGCTTCTAGTTTGCAGTCATCTCAAACTTAGTCAGCCAAAGCCCTTTGGCATTTCCTTTTACTTTTGAGATGTATATGTCAAACAGAAAAAGTCTCTGCACTGAACCCTGGTGGACTCCATTGGTGAGTGGTCTCTTCCCCGGTTTTGATCTCCTGCATCCTGTGAGCAAGCATACATTTATTTAATTAATTTATTTATTTACATTTGTTGACTGGGAGTGTCTGACTGGACGTAGGTCCATTTTCAGGGGCGGCCCAGGGAGAAAAGCTCCACAGTTAAAATATAAGACAGTTACATTGGATTTACATAGCGTTTAACAGTTTGATTAACATAGCAATTAATTGCAAACATAGTTACAGATGAAGAACATAGTACATCAGTAGACAACTAGAATCTTTATCTGTGAAGTGCATACCAGACATTAACAATTATTACAATAAGAAGTTCCTGCTGTATAATAAGTAGTAGGCTTATGAGCATCCGAGCTTGCTGTAATACATGTTTGCGTTCTTTGATTGACCTTCCTGATTGTATTAAATTATATTCCTTGTATAATACAGCACCGCTTGTTAGAATGTGTTTTAAATTTGTAGTTTGGAACAGTCTTCTAGTAAGCAATGAAACAAAATGTATGACCCAATAATGAAAAAAACTACCAATTTCAGAAAATTTCAACCATAAAAGGCCACTCAAACTTCTGTTATTACAATCTACCAGTATCAGTAAATATGCAAAATCTCTGCAGACGCAAGTCATCTAAATAATTCCACATTGAAGGGATCT
This sequence comes from Protopterus annectens, assembly GCF_019279795.1. Classification (NCBI taxonomy): domain Eukaryota; kingdom Metazoa; phylum Chordata; order Ceratodontiformes; family Protopteridae; genus Protopterus; species Protopterus annectens. The sequence goes on from NC_056732.1 coordinate 1,874,813,344, forward strand.
GTAACTAATGAAGAGGTTACTGCTAGCAAGCAACTTTATATTTCATTGTTTCTTCTACAAATAAAGTACCTGTTGCCCTTGAAGAATAAATTGCCTATGTTACAATAAAAAATGATAAACTAGTAATTTTGTAATGGAGAATGGATGGCAAACTGATGACAGGTTCATAGTTACTAGGTAACTCCTCCAAAGAAGAACATTCATAGGACTGCAGCATCCACTCCCTTTAAAGTACAACACAGTGCAATATCAGCAATACATCTGCATACTGTGGGAGTAGAACCCACAGCCTTCTGCATCAAAATCATGTATACTACCTGTTGTGCTACTAACAATGCAAACAACTTAGCATAAGTAGCAGTGTAGCACTAAACTTCTCTTCCCCTGAAGCTATCAGCTCCTTGTAAAATCCACTTGACACTCTACTAAATCTCTCAACCATAGAACAAGAAATCTGGAAAAAGCCAACATTTATTTTGGGGGGAGCAAAGGTCCAAAACCAGGGACACATTTTAAATAATGCTTGTATAATCTTAGAAAGTTGAAAAAAAAGTGTTTTGTGTTACCATGTGTTTCCTGAAAGATAGGAAGACTGAAACTAAAGGGCTATCCTTATTTAGTGAATTCAGTTCTCACTGATTTGCCAGAAAAGCACAAATTTTAAGAGAAACAGACCAAAAGTATGAGCCAAATATTCTGTGAAAATCTGGACAGTGGAGAGCTATGGACTCAACTCCCTGAATTACAAGTGGTGGTATGGGTAGAGAATTCAGGGTCTTGTTTGAGCCTGAGTAACAGTAACCACCAGGTGTACCTAACTGGGGCATTTCACACACACACACACACACACACACACACACACACACACACACACACACACACACACACACACACACACACACACACACACACACACACACACACACACACACACACACACACACACACACACACACACACCATAACTCCTGCAAAAACAGAACAAAACTCTGATACAGATGTATAGCTAAGAAACCTTAGCAAGAGAGCAATGCAGTAAATAAACAATTGTGTCATCTGCAAACTTAGTCAGCCATAGCCTACTGGTTTTGACCTGCACCTCAGAGAAGTGTACCCTGAATAACAGAGGCCCCAAGACCGATCCCTGGGGTACGCCGCTCATTATGGATCTACTGCTTGAGGTGGCTTCCCCTATTTTGATTAGGTGGGTTCTATCAGTGAGCCAGTTTGGTACCCATCTGGTAACATATGGATTCTAGGAATTTAGTGTTAAAGTGAGCTACACCCTCTTCTAATGGCAGATTTTTTTGTTTTGACCAGTCAATTGTTTGTAGTTCATTTAGGAATATTGCAGTGTAAAGGTTTTTTTTCTGTTTCTTACTGTTTTATATTTGGTCTGGTGAGGGTTTCCTACCTTATGTTTTATGATATAGGTTAGAAAATGGTCGCTAAGGTTGTCAGAGAGAGTGCCAGCAGTATACAGTTGGGGTTGGTTGTTAACTAGGATCCAGTCCAGGATACTTTCCCTGTTGGTCAGTTTGTTTATCCTAGTGGGAGAGGTTATGGTCTGTTTAAACCCAGATAAGTTTATAGGAGTGAGGGGGGGGGTTCAGAGGAACAGGGGTGCCAGTTAGTGTTAAAGTCACCAAGAACTATGGTTTCTTGGGGAAAAGTAGTGGATAACCAGTACAGGATATCCTCAAGGTATTTAAGTTGTTGCCTGGTGGAATGATTCCACAGACAATGTTTAAACATTTGTACTGGTTAATCTGTAATGTGGTTATGAGGAGTTCAGCACTGTTGAATTGGGGTCTCTTTTAACAGAGTGTTTTTGTAAAGGACTGCTATCCCACCTCTTTTCCTAGTAGCACGGTCTAACTGGTGTATATTATATCCTGGGGTAGTATCTCATTTTTGGTAATACTAGGTTTTAGCCATGTTTCCGTAAGACACATAATGTCTGGGGAGTGGGTTGCTAGGAGGGCGTGTAGGTTGGGAATTTTATTGCTAATACTTCTAATATTTAGGTGAAATGCTAGGAGGAACTGGTGGGAGTAAAGAGGGGTAGCTTGACTGTGGGGGTTGTGGTCGGGAGTGGAGGTTATTGGGTGTGGGTGGGCCAGGGGTGGGATGAATATCCTCGTGTGTTATAAGGTTATAGTGATGGGATATTCTAAGCTTTAGGAGTTTGTTTATTAGTTTTATATAATTTTTGTCTTTAGGGTTGTGTTTTGTAGTTTTACAGGGGTGATATATTATTGAGGGTCATATATTTGGTTTGCTGGGGATGGCACAGTGTTTGGTGTTATGTTTGTAGTCATGGTTGTCTGTTTGACCTTGTGGGTAGTGAATACCATGGTCAAGTATTTGTTCATAGGCAGTAAGATGGTAAAATAGAAACAGTATAGCCATTAGGGTGATTAGCATTTTTTTACTTGTTTGCATTTTGTTAGGGGGTGGGACAAATTTGATGGTTGATTGTGCTAACAGGGTGTGGAAGAATGGAAGACAAAAAAAAAATGGGTGTGGGGGAGGGTTGTTCAATGATTGGAATGGTGTGGGGGGAGGGCTGGGGGGAGGGCTGTTCAATGACTGGATCTTAGTATGAGGGGAGTGGCTGAGTATAGTTAAATGTAGGAGTAGTAGGGGTGGGTAGGAATTGGGGGCAGGGAGTTGAGTGGAGCAGGGCTAACACTGACTCCAAGTATTTCCCTGGGCTTAAGATATGTTAAGGTAACGGTTTGGCTGCATTTAGATTTTTTTCTGTTCACACCAAATTTTTAGGTTATTTTTAATCAATAGGTTATACACTTGCAGGATAAATTAATAGCTGCAGGGTATAATTTTCTGTTTGAGGAAAAATGGGGGTGGGGAAGAGAGAAGGCAGCAGGAGTGGTTAGAGGGGGGCCTTGATTGACTCAAGACACCACAGCAGAGGTAAGTTTAATGTAAGGGCCTAAAACCTGCACTCAGCACTTAATGTTATTTATGTTTAGCAGGAAAGATAGACCAACAGTATACACTTTTGAGGATTTTTACAAGGGTTGTTTGTTCAGTGTCAGACAAGTAAAACTTTGACGCAATCTATGTTTGTGTAGAAAGCCAGAAAGGTACAAGGTATACCTTTAAAACTTAAAGTCAGAAACACTAATGTAAGAGTCAGTGTACTTTAGTTACAGGGGAAGCAGGTAAACACTCAAGTAGAAAAGAGCCCTATGGCTGACCAAAATAGTGGCTCGCTTAGTTACACAGCACTGTAAAAGTAAGCTTAAAAATGTTTTTGTATGTGTAACCTACTCTGTTTAATTGCTGGCTGAAAAACAGTTTTTGTTGAGAGAGTGGTAGCCAAATTGCAATCCTGTAGACACCTTTATGCAGCAGTGGCAGTACGCTAGTGGAGGTAACTAGGAAAATAGAGAAGCAGAAATTCTAGGGTAAGTATTAAGGCAGCAACAGGTAGTTATTTTAAAATAGTACATTGAGAAAGGTTTGGGGGGTAAAGTAGCACACTTCAGAGTGGACTAGGATGTATAGCTAAGAAACCTTAGCAAGAGAGCAATGCAGTAAATAAACAATTGTGTCATCTGCAAACTTAGTCAGCCATAGCCTACTGGTTTTGACCTGCACCTCAGAGAAGTGTACACTGAATAACAGAGGCCCCAAGACCGATCCCTGGGGTACGCCGCTCATTATGGATCTACTGCTTGAGGTGGCTTCCCCTATTTTGATTAGGTGGGTTCTATCAGTGAGCCAGTTTGGTACCCATCTGGTAACATATGGATTGATGCCTAGTTGTGAGAGTTTATCTACTATGCCCGAGTGGGGAATAGTGTCGAAGACTTTGGGCAAGTCAAGGTAGGCGGTGTGCACTGTCTTCTGTTCGTCCATGGCTTTGGTGACTATCTGTCGACCAGATTTAACAGACATGACCTCCCCTTGACAAAGCCAAACTGTGTGGGGTCAAGTGTTTGGAGGTTGCCAATGTATGAGGTCCATGATAATCCATTCCATGGCCTTGCAGATCAGACTAGTTAGGTTGATGGGTCTATAATTTCCTGGACTGGTGGACACTCCACCTTTGTGTAAAGGGATGACAGTGGCAGTCCTCCACTCAGCTGAGACAAAACTGGTACTCAGGCTTTGGTTGAATTAGATGCCTAATGGTGCTGCTAGTTCATACCCGAGTTCATATAGGATGCAGCCTGGAATGTTATCGGGTCCCATGGAGGCTGTATTTTTCTGCCTTTGCGAGGTCAATGATGACCTGTTTCCTAGAGATCAGGGGTAGGGGGGTCAGGTACTGGGGATGTCCTGATTTACTGATGGGGGACAGAGGGGAGAAGTTTTCACTGAATCTGTCATTCAGTAGATTGGCTATATCTACAGCATTTGTGTATGTGGTGTCCTTGACCACCATTTCTGAACAGCTCTGGGAGTTTCCTTTGAGACTGCAGACATATGTGAAGAAGGCCTTATGATTGTCTCTAGTAGATGTGGCCAATTTGGACTCTATGCTGGCTTTAGAGGATTTCACTAGTGCTCTTATTTGCTTGTTCAGGCTAAGGAGAGATAGCTTCCAGTTGGGCACCTGCTCCTTCATAGTTCTGGACAGCAATTGTTTCCTTTTGTTATATAGTTTTTTTTTATTGAAGATGTCCACCAGACAGGTTTACTCTTCCTTGCAGAAGATGATTTTGTCCTGTCAGTATTATGGATTCCATGCATCTATATAAATGATCGTATAGTACTTTGGTGTAGATTTGGACATTGGCGGCAGTTCCTACAGTGGGGAAGGGGAAGCTGTTTATACCATTCCTCAGGAGGTTGTAATCAGTTTTGGAGAATTTTTTTGTTTGACCTTAGCTAGAGGGGGTCAGGGGAGATGGTGACTTTGAAAGTGACTGCTTTATGGTCGGATTTTACCAGGGAGGATGATACCGTAGGGGTTACTCATATTGTTTAATACTAAGTCCAAGATATTATCACCTCTTTTGGGGGTATCAACTAGCTATTCCAAGGCATTTGCATAGATAACATCGAGGAATCTCTGGGCATTTGTGTTCTGGCATGAGCCGTTTTTCCAGTCTATGGTTGGGTAAATAAAGTCACCCAGGATCGGGGTATGACAGATTTGAAGAGGTCCAGATAGGTGGAGTGGGCATCTTGAGTCAAATTTGGGGCCTATAGCTAGCTATAATTTTAATAGGGGTCTTGTCAATGGTTAACTATACCTGGAGTGTCTCCTGTGCATCATACTGTTTGACCAGCCTGGAGTCTTTAATATATATTGAAACTCCACCTCCTTTGGCTTTGCTGCCAACATTTTGGGGTCTGTATGATAGGATGAGTAGCCAGGTAAGGCTGGGGTGCTCTCTGCAGCTTTGAACTGGGTTTTTGTGACTGCACAAATCTCAGCATCTTGCAGGGTTAAGAATGCTTGCAATGAATGCAGTGTTTAGACTCCTAACATTTAATAGCATGACCTTTAATTTGGATTTTGTTTACATTTTTATGTTGGTAGTATCAATCTCATGACTTTTCCTAAAAAATGGCACTATGGGGGTAGAAAAGGGCCTTTTCCAGAAGCCTGAAGCCAAAGGGAGACAGATGCAGGCCATGTCTAGCAAAGCATCATAGTCTGTTGATCATATCTTCCCAGGCTGTCAGGTACTGGATCCTCCCTGGAATGACACCAGAAACTAAGCCAATTGTTAAAGTCAATCATTTACTGTTTGTATTGAGGCATCATTCTGGGTGATGGTTGATACTGCTTAAGGCTAGGGACATACGTGCCTGGGACACATACTCAGAGAGCTCAATCATGTCTCTCTTCATATAGTCCAGGGAGGTACGTCTCAAGTCACTAAGACAGAGTCATAACAGTACCTGTTGGTGAGAGACTTGAGTGTGTATGTGATATGGTGGATTCTGGCATTTGACAGATAACTAACTGTGACTTTTTCCTTATTCAGCCTGGTGAGAGGCACATCCATGTGTCTCATAATGGAGTCTTCTATGGCTAATATGTTGGGTTTATGGTTAGGCCTTAGTAGTTGTGAGACACTGGTATGTGAACTGTGCATAGTATGTGGTGTGTGTTGTGTAGTTGTGGGTGGTGTTTGAGGTGTAGTGATTGTGTTGACAACCTTCTCAGTGCCAGATATACTGGCTTGTGAGGGAGAGAGCATAGACTGTAGCTTCTTTATGTAATTGCATCTCTCACAAATTGTGTTTCTAGGTGGTAGTAGTAGATGTTTGTCCATGTGCAAACAGGTAACCTGTAAATGGTTCATCTCCCAGGCTCATGCTTACACTTATCAAGAGTATAAGAACTTGTCAGAGATTTGGGATGCATGGCTAGGTTTAAAAGGTCCTTGTAGTCATTAGCCTAGTAAACACCTGTGAACCTACATGAGGCAGTTGCTAGACTGCCTCAGGATGCCCATATCAACCAGACTGGTAGGAAATTGTCCATCCATATTTGTCAGAATCTGAGGGAGGGAGGCCAGGGAGAGATAAGGGGTAGGCCTAAAGCCCAAGTGCTTAAACCAAAACTAAGAGGCTTAGAATAACACTTAAAATTTGAACAGGCCAAAAACAAGCAGTAATAAATGCAGCAGAGCGAGTAATGAGTGAGTAGTTAGACTTATGGATATGGAGCATCTCTAGTAGGGCAGGGGTCCGATATTGCCTTGTAGGTGAGACGCAGATCACCCCTGTATGATACCAAGTAGAATGATAGTTATTTGAACCTGTCCACATTGGGACAGGTGTTGGAGACCCTGGATTTACTTTGTGAAGTATTTCTGTGGCCTTTCTAGTTGGTGCAGTTGTTTGGAAAGATACATATCAAATGGGGCATTATAATCAATTATTGACCTAATGAGGGAGGAGTACAGAGAAGTAATAATCCCTTTAGTTATGAGATGAACCAAGTAAAAGGCTTTTCTGACCACTGCTGCTATATAATGGTCGAATGTGAGATTGCTGTCAACATGAGTACCCAAGTCTCTCACCACAGGTTGTGTACTTAGAAGGTTGCAGTTGATGTGGTAATCAGTAGAGTCAGTGTTTTGCCAAATGGCATGATAATATATTTTTTTGCATTTAACTTAAGGCCATGACTTTGGCACCAGTCATTTGTTGATGTGAGACCCTCTTGCAATATGTTAATATCATTTGGGGAGTCGATGACAGCACCCAACTTACAGTCATCCACAAACTTGGTCAGCCACAGGCCTTTTGTCTTTGCCTGGACCTCTGAGAAGTAGATGCCACAAAGTAGGGCTCCCAGGACAGATCCCTGGGGAACACCACTAGTAGCAGGTCTACTGTCGGGGGTGGAGGCTCCTATTTTGACCTTGTGCATCCTAGCGATGAGCCAGTTGGCCACTCACCTGATGAGAGAGGGATTTATGCCAAGTTGAGTTAGCTTTTTGATGATGCCTGAGTGGGGGATTATGTCAAAGGCCTTGGGTGGCATCAAGTGCTTGGAGATTGCCTATATCCTTGTTTATGAGATCCATAATAATATGCCCTACAGATCAGACTTGTCAAGCTAATGGGGCAATAGTTTCCAGGGTCAGTAGTGACATCACTTTTGTGCAAGGGGATGACAATGGCACTTCTCCACAATACCGGAATGAAGCCAGTACTTAGGCTGTGGTTGAATAGGGTGCTTAATGGCGAAGGTAGTTCTTGCTGGAGATGGTGCAAAATACAGCCTGGAATAGTATCATGTCGCATGGAAGCTGTGGTCTTTGCCTTGGATAGGGCCTTTAACACTTGATCTACATAGATGTGAGGTGCAGAAGAAGTATTGGGGATGTCAAATAGGGTTTTGGGGTGATGGAGGGGGTGAAAAAGTTTGTGCTGAACCTATCTGCTAGCAAGTTGGCTAAGTCAACAGGATCAGTGTAAGTGGTACTGTTAAGTACTAATTCGGAACAAGCAGTACCACCAAGAAAAATATCAAAAAATACGACAAAAAGGCTGCTAACCAGGAGAAAATAAGAATTTATTAAAAGACTTGGTATCTCGGCTTACAGAGCCTTCAAAGAGTAAAATACACTTTACAAAACAACTTTAAATACAATAATCACCATTACAAATGAAGATACCCTCCCACAATTAGTCAATAATTAAATCACATACTTCCAATTACACTCCTTGTTAAACCCAAAGGGCTCCAAGGTACCAAATTTTCAAAATAAAAAGTGTTTCTTTCCTTAAAGGTTTATCTTTCAAACTAGTATATTCTCCTAAACATACCTCTACCTTATCTAAAATACAGCCTTTAAGATTATCAGGGTTTGAATTATGATATTGTAAAAAATGACTACCTAAAGGACTTTCTAATTTTTTGTTTTTAATATCTCTCACATGTTCTTGAAGTTGAACTTTGAAACTCCTATACGTTTCTCCAATATAAAACAAATTGCAAGTGCATTTTAAGACATAGACAATTGCTTCTTTGCAGCAAGTAAAATTATACCTAGGAACAAATCTAACCCCATTGATATATGAAAAGGAGTTAACTAAGTATTTGCAAACTGAACATTACAAGAGGCAGTACCCCACCTAGCCACAATACTTTCATTTACACTAACCTCTGGAAGAGAGAAGTAATTATACACTACCATGTCACCTAAATTTCTTGCCCTTTTATAAGAGATTTGAATCTGTTCAGACAATACACAACATAAATATTTGTCCTTAAGTAACATTGGACAGAAATGTTTAACACTCTTAACAATTTTGTCAGTGAGTACATTAAAAGAGGTAACAAAATAAACCTCTCTCTGATTGACCTTATCCAAAATCTTATAGGAGCATGTGTCACATAGTTTTTTTGCATGTTAGTGCTAAGCCCACTACTGCACATATTGGTTTCCCATCTCAACTCTATTATTTTAGATTTTGCCTCTATAACATCATTCACATTATAACCTCTGCTAAGGAACATTTTTTCAGCCTCCCCAATTTCCTTATAGAATGTCTCATCAGTACTACACATTTTATGAATTCTTAAAAAGTCATTATAAGATAATATGGACAATAAATATCGAGGATTGCAACTATTGCCAAAAGAAACTGGTTTCTATGCTCAAATTTCCAATATAAGCCAGTCTCCAAACCATTTAGTTTAATGTCCAAAAAATTAAGCTGAGAACCCAATTGTATCCCATCAAATTCAAGGCCCATATTATTGACTTGTAAATCATCAACAAATGCCTCAGCATCTTCTACTTGGCCATAACACACAAAAATCAAATCATCAATGAATCTCAGATACAAAACAACATGAGACCTATAGAACATGTGGGGATAAATATGATACCTTTCAAACTTTGCCATTACTAAATTCGCATTCATGGGGGCAAAAGCTGCCCCCAAGGCCACTCCTTGCAGCTGATGAAAAGTTTCTCCACTAAATGTGAAAAAAATATTTTTTAAACAAAAAACAATTCAATGAGAAAATGTGACTTGGGGGAGTCACCCAGAAAGTAGAATAAAGCCTGTCCTCCTGTCTCATGATTTACGTTTGAATAAAGGCTTTTGACATCCATAAATAGCCAAAACATGGAATCACTGCATTGAAATCTTCTAATGTTATGGAAAATGTCCTGGCTGTCCTTAAGAAAGAATGCTCAGAACATGTTTTTTCAGAAGTTCATGCAAAAAAACTACTAATATGCCTCAAGAAGTATTTCTCTGCGGAGACAGTAGGTCTTCGCTGAGATTGTTAAGACCTTTATGAGTTTTGGGCAGGCAATAAAACATCAGTATGCTACTATTCTTCACATTACATTTTTAGTCACATCATTAGTGGAAAAATAACCTAATTGATGCCCCTTATTAAGTAAAACGAAATATTCATCAATAGCTGGAGAATAACTGGAAAATATCACATTTTTCATCTTCTTCTTCATTATTAAGATGGGCATAAGAAATATCCAAATACCAATATGAGTATAATGCAAAACTACTATCTGGTTCTCCTTGTGAGAGGGTTTCACCACTAAGGTTTTGTTATTACAGAATTCACAAAATTCCAACCATTGTTGTTTTCTTAGATTAAAACAAATATCAGAGTTTTTTCTTATACACATAAAGTTGTTCTACTTCAAAATTAATAGTAGAAATATAACTCTGTATACAGTTGTTCACAAAAGGAGGAATGAAATAACTTTTCACTTGAATACTACTGGTATCTACGTTATCATATGCATTAATAACATGGTCATCTAAACTATCTAGTACAGAAGAACAGGAATAAAAAAGATTCATCAGAACGTCATTTAAATTCACATTTCCATCACTCAACTCCATGTTACTATGTCTACGAAAGTAGTCAATTAAATGCAACGTTCTACCAAGTAAAAACATCTCACTTTTCCGCACATGTAATCTAGGTAACGCTGTAGGTATATACTCGAGTCCCAGATGTAATACAGATAATACGTTTGAAATATCACAATTCGAAACATTCAGTATAAAAGAGTCGTTACAAGAAATGCACCTCTCAGTTCCATTTCCTTTTATTATTTTGTCCTTTGGAGCCTCTAACAAAATGTCTCTGTTGCCCCAGTCATTACAACCATGTTTTCTGTAGTCATTAGAACTCATTTTGTTGTTGTTACTGGATTGACTGGCATTCTGAAAGCGTTTATCTAAGTCCTCAGGATTGCCGGCTTCTAGTAAAGCAGGATACTGTTCACGACTCTGCCATTCTCCATTCGATTGTATTCGGCCTCCCCCGAAGTAGCAAAATGACACTGAGAAAGACCTAGTACTCTTGCGTTTCCATAGAAACGCCTTACCTGTATAATAGCCTTTAATGTCTTGATTAATTTTATAGTTTTTCCGTTCTAGCAATTCTTGCTCTAACTCAGTTAATTTAAGGTTCATTTCCTTAAGCATCTCATCTAATTTAGTAGAGGGAATATGTTTTTGTAATTCTGCACTCACCAATAAAACATCCCCCTTGAGCTGCCGTTTCTTAAGGTGGTCTCTATCGATCAGAACACAAATCCATTCTAGAGAACACTGATGTGCTGCTTCAATCCACCTTTTCCAAAACACCATATCATCAGGATTCCCTTCATCGAAAGGTGTAGTAGGTGGTTTAGAGGCTCTGAAGTCCCTAGGGGCAATGTTTAATTCAATATATCGTTGGAGGTACAAAATATTAATATGGGTACTACTTTCTTTACATAACAAGTACTCCAGTTTATCTCTAAGAGTGCAGCCTTCTGCTGGTAAAGGGATCGCATTGGAAGAATTAATTTGGAATAAACCTGGGCTTTGACATGGAGGTTCCTGATGTAAACGAAGAAGGCTTTGTGGTGTCCCTTTGTTTTGGAGGCTAGTTTCAATTTGTAATTGCTTTGGAGGTTTTTACTAGTGATCTAATTTGCTTGTTGAGGCTGAGAAGGGAGTTTTTCTGATTTACAATTTTTTTCCTTTTTATCCTTGGACAGCAGTTTCTTCCTTTTGTTGTAAACCCTGTTGATAGAGAATGTCCACCAGATGGGTTTGTGTTTCCTTGAGGAACAGGTTTTAGTTTTGTTGGGTATGGCTGAGTTCATGGAGGTCTACAGGTGCTTGTATACCGCACTGGCATACTGTTCAACATAGTTGTTTGCATCCTCTGAGGGGGGGGCGGTGGTGTGAAGCTACTGATACCCTCCCTTAGAAGGTTGCAGCCAGCTTTCAACAAGTTTTTTAGCCTGGTTACGGCTGGAGAGGGAGGGGTTGGGTGTGATAGAAACTTCCAATGAGACAGACCTATGATCTGATCTCACCAGGGAAGAATGTACTGTGGGAGTGGTGCAGCGGTCACCCATGTGGTGAGAACCAAGTCCAGAATGTTATCTCCCCTTGTGGAGGATTAGACGAGCTGGTGTAGTGTGTTAGAACTGATCATTTTCACATTTTTCTAAATATCTCAACAACTAAGTGACACAAAAAGAAATCATTAGTTTCATATGAAAGGTCTCAGCCAGATGAATAAAATGCTGCTGACAGTATGTGCGTATGTTGAGTGGTTGCTGAAATATTGTAAGTTGTTTACAAAATATTACAAATGTAATAGTTACTGTGTTTACTGTCATAGCTCTCAACCTTTCATCTCCAAAATGAGGAACACTAGCCCTCATAATGTGGAACAAATGGGCAAAATGTGGAACACATACTAATGGCTTACTAACAACTTCAACTAGGAAGGTCATACGATGGTTAAAATATGCCGGTTTTACTTATAAAGAAGATCTTTTAATGAATTAATATGATTATTTGTATTTACCATGGATTTCACTTAAAAAAATTCTTAACACTGCATGTGTGACTGACTCTTTCAATGTGGAACTTTGAGGAACTTCGAGGAACATGAACTTTTTATGACCCCAAATGAGGTACATTCCTCGTAATGAGGTACACTTGAGAGGATAGATTAGACAGGAAAACAAGGATGCTTCATGCTCACTAAATGATTTATAAAAATCACTGCATACCAAGATCATATATTCCCCATTCCGAAGGAGATATGGGCCTCCTTGAAACTGATCATATGTATAGATCTGCAATTGTGGGACTGCACACATATCTGCTGACCTCACAAGACCCAAACATAGTGAAAGTTTTGAAACATGAGGAGCTTAATCTAGCAGAAGCATATCCGTATCAAGCAGGAATGGAAATCAAACCCAAAGTAGATAAAAATCAGGCAGCAACTGAATGTGCCAAAAAACAAAAGAAAGAATATAAGGTGAAGGACCAGATGAGAATGCAAGAAATGTGGAAAATGGATAAATATAGTAGCAAGTATAGAAAACTTCTGGAAGAACCTCATGTTGATCAGGATTGAATGCAGGAATGGTTAAGGAGAGGCAAATTCAAATCAAGAGATGAAAGGTTAATATTGGTGGCCCAAGATAATGGACTATGTACTCGCTGGTTTACAAAGTCCATTGAACATGTGGGAGAAAGACAAATGTAGATTTTGTAAAACAGAATTTGAAACAGTTGTATTGCTGGTTGTGACATACTAATGGCAGAAGGACTGTATACTGCAAGGCATAGTAATGTGGCGAGACCACTGCACTGGGGATTGTGCAAACATTATGCTATTGAAGTGTCAGAAAAACACGGAAACATGAGCCACAAAGCATCACAGAAAAGGATTAAGTCTGCATCACATGGGATCACCCATTACCAATAGTTCAAAAGATAGATGCGAGAAAATCAGATATAGTGGTCTAAGAAAAGAAGACAAAAGTAGCATTGATCACTGAAATCTCTACACCCAGTGACTACAGTGTCTTGCATACAGAGAGACACAAAGTCATAAAATATCAGGATCTGAAGGCAGAAACGAGAGCAATGTGGAAGAAAGGTACACAGATAATTCCAATAGTAGTGGGAGCAACGGATCTTATAAAAAATAATTTACAGTCATATTTAGATATGTTACCAATAGATGTAACTCCATACGAACTGCAGAATACTGGGCACATTGCGGGTGCCACAAAGAGCACTTCTGGCTGACATCAAAGATTGAAACAATACTAATTTTATGAGCTTTAATCATACTTTGACTTAGGAATGGGGTCTATTCCTGTCATGGCATTAGAAACCCAAAAGACTTGGCGAAATTAAAAAAGAGAGAAACAATATTATATTCATAATGTATTAGAAAGTATTCTAAGAACTAATCCAACTTATCGAGGCAGGAGATTTTGCCAATAGGGAGAACTGTAAGTATGGATATGTAGAATAGGCAAGAGGGGTTGGAATTTACTGGAGAAAAGTGGCAAAGGGACCAAGGTATTGGGGGCAAATAACTAGAGAGGGAGGGTAATAGAATGGTGTGACGCCAAGATGATGTTTGGACTGAAGGCTTGAGACTGCATTCTCTACTGGGTTCTGATATTAACATTTAGGTAAAGAGAGAGGGATGGGGATTCTAAGAGAAAGACCTGCCCCGGTAGAGTCTTCAGTTACAGAACTAGTGGCCAACGGTGTCACACACACACTGACCCCACATAAACAGCACACCTGCTGCTGGATAGGTTTGGTGAAAATTTCACTCCCTTATCCCCTTCTAACTTACAACAAACCTTCCCCCGAACTCACATATCTGAAGAGCAGGTCCTCAAATCCCTGTCCATGACAAAAAACATAGCCTCTATGGGAGCAGATGACATCCCAGCCTGTCTTCTAAATAGGCTAAAACATGAACTAGCATCACCACTAAGTATCCTTTTCAATCATAGCCTAACCACAGGCTTTATTCCTGTGGAATAGAGAACAGCAACAGTTGTTCCTCTCCACAAAGGTGGCCTAGCAACAGACTTTGGGAATTACATATCCATAAGCCTGACTAGCCTCATCTATCTAATGTATCATTACAGACCTCATAAATAAAGACATTAGTGACCTCCAAACCTTGGATCCTACCCAGTTCAGCTTCTTGAAGGGCAGATCCTGCCTGTTAAATTTGGTGGATTTCTTTAAAGTGAGATCCAAGGCCATTGATGTGGGAATATCTGTGCACACAACACATCTTGACTTGGCAAAGGCTTTCAGCACAATTCCACATTCAGGCATTAGTGATAAACTTAGCAAACTGAATGTAAACCCCTTCATTGTAAGATGGGTTGCCAACTAGCTCACAAATTAGACACACACACTGTCAAAGTGGGTGGCTCCACATCAACTAGCAAACCTGTTACCAGTGGGGTACCACAGGATCAGTGCTGGGCCCCCTACTGTTTGGTTTATACTTCTCAGAAGTTCAGGTTAAAACTAAGGAGTTGTGGCTGACCAAGTCTGCAGATGACTGCAAACTAGGTGCAATCATTGAATCCCCAAATGATGTCTGTGTACTCCAGGAGGGTCTCACACAGTCCCCCAAATGATGTCAGTATACTCCAGGAGGGTCTCACACAGACCCCCAAATGATGTCAGTATACTCCAGGAGGGTCTCACACAGACCCCCAAATGATGTCAGTATACTCCAGGAGGGTCTCGCACAGACTGGTGTATTAGTGACAGTCTCGAGCTGAATGCAAAGAAATGCATCATCATTCCTTTCTGCACAAACAGTGTCCATTCACACTATCGAATCAACAACAGTACCCCAAGTACCTACGAAGTGGTAAGAGACCTGGAATCACAAGTTGACTGCAACCTTAACTTTGACAACCATGTGTCTACTGTAGTAAGGAAAGCTTTCTAAGCAGCACACTTGATTAGTAAAGGCATTGCCTCAAGAGCAAAAGAAGTTATAGCCCTCCTATATTTGGCACTTATCTGGCCCATAATTGAGTATAATGCTCCATTCGTCATATACTGTACTAAGCATCGGCAGCAATTAGAGAGACCTCAGAGGTTTCTAACAAGGTTTCTAACAAAGAAGATCAAGGGGCTCCAGCATGTGCCTTACATGGACCGACTAAAGTCCCTGTCACTATACTCTGTATCATATAGACTTCTTAGGGGAGACTTATGCCTGGCCTACAGAGCAATTCCAGACCCAAACCTAATGAACTAGATATATTGAATTCCCAAATGATGTCAGTATACTCCAGGAGGGTCTCACACAGACTGGTGTATTAGTGACAGTCTCAAGCTGAGTGGCCAAAGTAGTTAGAAAAACATTTTATATAGCCCACCTAATCATGAAGGGATTCACATCCAGATCAGGGGAGGTCATCGTGCCTCTTTACTCATCCCTCATCAGGCCCATAATTGAGTACAATGCCCCTTTTGGGATGTACCTTACCAGACACCTGCAGCAACTGGAAAGACCCCAAAAGTACCTCACCAAGAGGATCAAAGGGCTCAAACAGATTCCATATGCTGCCCGGTTAAAGAAACTCCAGCTCTACTCAGTGGCATACCGCCTGCTCAGAGGCGATCTGTGCCTGACGTATAAAGCCATGTCCAACCCGGAATTAATGGACATGCTGCACCTCAGAAAATCCAAATCCCATCGAGCTACGCGCTCGAGAGACTTGAACCTCAGCACTGAAATAAATAGGACATGCTGGAGGGACAGATTCATAACCCAGAGGCTCCCTTCACTCTGGAATAAAATCCCAGTCCAGGTTAGGCAGAGTCCCACATTGACTCTCTTCAAGAGGAATCTTGATGAGTGGATGGGAGATCGTAGGTTTACCCCGACTATCACGTCTGTGTCACTGTTAGACAGACGCACAGTATACTAACCTCAAAAAAGGCATAGCAAGATTAATTTAAAATGGGTGGCGAAAGCCAAACACACTCTGGCTAGGCTTATAAATGCCCTAGGGCAGATAGCCTAGTATGAACCTATGAACCTATGAACCTATATATCCATAAATCAAATGGGACTAGGGCTACCTGATCCAGGGACCTAAATATGGCCTGTGACTTAAATAAGACATACTTGTTGTTGTGTCTTTCGGCTTTTCCCGGTTAGGAGTCGCCACAGTGGAACTCTGGTACACTAATGATTGGCAGTAGATTTTTACGTGCCGAATTGCCAGCTCTGACGCACAACCTTCAATGAAGGTTCGCCCATTCATGCATGTCTCCACGCAGAAGACGCTCTAGCTGAGAATCGAACTGGACCGCGTCTTACTGGGAGGCGACAACGCTACCGCAGCACCACCACTGCGGACTTAAGAGACAAAAGTATCTCCCAGCAACTACCAGATCTTTGGAACAGGCTATCAATTCATGTGAAACAGAGCACCTCTGACACTGTCCAAGAAGAACCTGGATGGGGCACTGTAAATTCTTACTGGGGATAGCGCTCACAACCCTCCTGAATATGGGCAGTCATCACTAAATGCAGTCTGGGGTATTAACTAGAATTCTATGGTATTACATTGGGATGAAATGGCTAGACTTAAAATTACCCCCCAGGTCGATAGTCTAGTAATCTCCTATGATCGTATAATCCTATGAATCTAGAACAGAAGCTGTTGTTAAAAAGGTATAATTAGTTGGACATACACAATATTGCTTCATAACAATAAGAATCAATCAAGAATTGGCCCTCATTAGGCAAGTCATTGAATATAATGCTTCCTTTGGAATGTATCTGTTCAGACATATGCAACAACTGGAACCCCCTCAAGGATACCTTTCTGAAAGGATACAAGGTCTAAACAACATGTCCTACATAGAACAACTCAAAGCCCTATCAGTATACTTGGTATCCTACAGACTGCTCAGAGATGACCTTTGTCTGGATATAAAGCATCTTCCAACCCATTACTGGTGGATTTACTGCACATCAGTAAGTTAAATGTCATCATAAATACTTGGTCTAGAGATCTAAACCTGTTCTGCAGCAACAGTTTGGAGGGACAGGTACATCTCACAGAGGATACTGGTGCTGTGGAACAGACTCCCCATTCACATAAAACAAAGTTTGTCTGTGTCCATATTGAAGCACAAATTAGATATATGGATAGGAAACAGAAAATGTAACCACAGGACTCTCCCCTTACTGCTGATGGACAGAGGCAGCTCCTAAATCCTTTATCCTATGCATGGGCCCCTCAAATTATCTATGGCATAATCCTAATGCCAAGGTGAGGAATAGTCCACATGTTTAGGATATTTCTACTGCCATGAAGGGTAGTCTCACTGTAGGGATGAGGGGGAGTGTGGTTGTTATGAGGGATACTTCCACTCTTGTGTTGGTAGGCCTTGTGAAATGGTTTGTTTTAGGGAGCTCTGATCTTTTACCCGTTTGAAATTACACACGCATTATAGTGATTATTTATATGTAACGAAGGTGAAAACATATTAATGGAGGTAAAGGAACAGCCATGGTGTGCATGGATTCATGGTTAGCACTCCAACTCAGGCATCCATGAAGCTTAAAAGCTTTGGGGCAGGGAGGTGGGGGGAAGAGAATAATGCTGTTAAAAAGCACAGAACATGCTCATGATACAAAAATCATTCAGGATACACACTGGAGAGAGAAAGAAAAGCCTGAGGTAGTAAAATGACAGCTAGGCTTTGTGTGAAAAAGAGCCACATTTTAGCTGAAATATGTTTTAGTATAGTGTAAATAAGGCCTGGAGTCAAGAGCTGAGGGAAGATGGAGCTGTTGGTGGTGTATGCAGTGAATATTAGACCATACACATTCTGAATGCTGAAGCTGCGAGTGTCAGTTGTATAGAGCATGAAAGGTGGGGATTAAAAATACTTGCAGTATTTTGGTCAAATTAAATGAAGATTGTGAATCCTGAGATAAATTATGCTGTAATGTAGGCAAATGCAAAACCAAACAAACAGCTAAGTGGCTTTTCTGTAATTTTCATTCCGTATGTCTTTATATTCTTGTGTTCTGCTGTCAGGTGTGCACGTACATGCACGTGTGTTGTCAGGTGTGCACGTACATGCACGTGTGTGTGTATAATCATTTCCTTATTTTTTTGTTTTCTAGTTATATTTTTCAGACACTCCTTTTAGCTGGGATAAGATTGGAACCCTGTGCACTACTGTCTTCACCACATCACTATTTAACTGCTCTGAAATGTGCCACACTTGTTTGCATTATGTGTTATGCTTCCTTGTTTTGCACTCACCAAGGTCTTACTACCTCCAGAATCCAGACACTAGCCATTGCAGTCGGTCTCTGCCAGGATATATGGCCATCACTTGGGCTCAGGTGCATTATCTGATTGACTCTGTTGATGTCAGGGCATGTAAGCTGCTGGACCACAGAACCATCAGTCATACTTTTACTGTGCTGCAACATAGGAACCATTGTGTAGTGAGCACAGCTGGACCACAGAACCATCAGTCATACCTTTACTGTGCTGCAACATAGGAACCGTTGTGTAATGAGTGCTGCTGGACCACAGAACCATCAGTCATACCTTTACTGTGCTGCTACGTAGGAACCATTGTGTAGTGAGTGCTGCTGGACCACAGAACCATCAGTCATACTTTTACTGTGCTGCTACGTAGGAACCATTGTGTAGTGAGCACAGCTGGACCACCGAACCATCAGTCATACCTTTACTGTGCTGCTACGTAGGAACCATTGTGTAGTGAGCACAGCTGGACCACAGAACCATCAGTCATACCTTTACTGTGCTGCTACGTAGGAACCATTGTGTAGTGAGCACAGCTGGACCACAGAACCATCAGTCATACCTTTACTGTGCTGCTACGTAGGAACCATTGTGTAGTGAGCACAGCTGGACCACCGAACCATCAGTCATACCTTTACTGTGCTGCTACGTAGGAACCATTGTGTAGTGAGCACAGCTGGACCACAGAACCATCAGTCATACTTTTACTGTGCTGCTACATAGGAACCATTGTGTAGTGAGTTTGTAGCATGTTATGCTCTTCATTGCAATGTTGTTATCCATCACAGGGGCTGGTCACCTCTGTGTCTCTTTGTAAAGTACCTACTGTCAGTAATGGATGCCTGCTCGGTGTGTAAGGCACATGCTGTCAGTCATGGATGTCTGCTCGGTGTGTAAGGCACATGCTGTCAATCATGGATGCCTGCTTGTTGTGTGAGACACATGCTGTCAATCATGGAAGCCTGCTCGGTGGGTGAGACACATGCTTTCGATCATGGATGCCTGCTCAGTGTGTAAGGCACATGGTATCAATCATAGATGCCTGCTCGGTGTGCAAGGCACATGCTGTCAATCATGGATGTCTGCTCGGCATGTAAGGCACATGCTATCTATCATGGATGTCTGCTCGGCATATAAGGCACATGCTATCAATCATGGATGTCTGCTCAGCATATAAGGCACATGCTGTCAATCATGGATGCCTGCTCGATGTGTAAGGCACACGCTGTCAATCATGGATGGCTGCTCGACATGTAAAGTGCATACTATCTATCATGGATGTCTGCTTGTTGTGTGAGACACAGGCTGTTTATCATGGATGTTTTCTCGGCATGTAAGGCATATTTCTGTCTTCTGTACTGTGCCTGTACTAGTTTTAAAACCTTTAACAGCTTTGACTGTGTGCTTTTTGAATATTTTTCTTGTTTGTTAGCAAATGATTTGAGGGAACTTAGAATGCAAACACATTCATTCTGGTCATAGGCAGTAATGAGAACGTTGTGTGTGGCATTTGGGAATTTAGTTATGTTCAAACTCCGAACTGAGAGGAAAGAATTGTGATACTTTGGATGTGCCTTTATGACTTTAGTTTTGTTTTATTTATTTATTAGGAGAGCAGGGGGTTCACTGGAAGGTCAACTTTTTTCACTAAGGGCATACTGTTATTTATACAGCTGTGGCTACTGGGACACTTTGTATTAGATATTTGTTTACCTCCTTAGATTAGTGCCCATAATTCCCTACATAAGTGCACCCTCTCCAATACTAACGATATTGTGTGTTTCTGATGTTTAAATACAACTCGCACATCTTCTCCAAGATATCTAAGGTGATTGATACAGCCCCTTTTACTCTCTTGCACTTCATCTGTACCCATTTTAAATACTGTTTTCATTTTATTTTGTCTAGTTTAATCCCACTCCATGGATATTTAATATGTACCTGCATCCTTGGCTAGCAAATCCAAAACAAAGCTTTTTCTGGCCTTGGAAGGTGTGAGGTCACCACTAATACTTATTTACTCCTGTACATGAAACTAAAAATAGATCCCAGCTACGCAGATGTCTGCATTACAGAAGGAGCTGAAATAGGAATCTAATTGCCCATAGCAAAATGCATCTGTTCCATCCTGACAGCTTTGTTTTCCCCATAGAGTGTCCAGCCAGGATAAATTCTGAACAACAGGATAGTACACACACACACATTTTCTTTTAAGAAGTCATTGCAATTTCTATACTTATTATAAAATGTTTTATTAATGATCAAAATTAATTTTTTATACAAAACAAATTGCATTGCTTGTGTAGCCTTAGAGTGCTACATGCCTCAGGCATCCTGCACCTTGGGAGGTAATTTGAAGAACATCTTTGAATCTGAGGAGTAGGTATTTTTTTTCTTCAAGCCAGATAGTTTGCATTGCTACAAGGTTCGTGTTGCCTCTGTCATTTCTTCATAAAACTCACATGGCATCCAAAGTGGAATGCACAGGTACAGTAAATAGAGTAACTGAAACTGGTTCCATAGTTTGCTAGTCATAGGATAAAATAATTTCATATAGTTTTTGCACAGCGAGAAAGTCACATGTTCTAATCAGATTGATAACATTTCAGGTATGGTAAGAAAGGTCTGTCATAATATTCACATAAAATGCTTTAGGGAATTGTATGTTGTTTCTACAGTAACTAGTTTTGTAATCCTTGGTATTATTTTTTTTCAATTTCCTATTTCTTAGACCTATAACATTTAGATTACCGCAAGCAAAGTGTTTGAATCATGCACAGTAGTACAGGGTTAACAGAAGGTAATATATTTTTTTAATTCAGCTAACTTTCCATGAAATAATATGTAACTTCCATCACTCCAAACATAATGACTAAAGTAGGCATACAGAAAATATAGGAAATACAATTAGTAGGCCATCTGTAAGTGTCTAAGATGACGACAAAAACACATAAGGGGAAATACTAGAACGCTTTAGAATTTTCTCAGAATTAAGTTTGAAAAATCATTTGTTTAAGTTTTGTTTTTCAGGTACAATCATATTCATCTTTCCTGTAATTCATATAGCTGAAAAATACTAATAAGAAACCAGAAGAATCAAATGCTGTCATTTTGAGATGTTGAGTAAAATCTCTTTTTATGGTAGAAATTCATGCGTGTCAGAAATAAGTTTTCTTTAAACTGTTTAATTTGCTGATTTCCCTGTGTTTTTCAGTTTTTTGCAATGCACTTGTGCTATGTTATTATTTAAGATATGTACTGGTAGTAGTCTTATTAATTTTAATAATAGTTTAATGGTCTTATACACTCTTAACAGAGCATTAAAACTGGGTACATCCTTGATTTTGGTAAGAATGTTATTACAGCCTCAATCCAAAAAGGGGACCCTTCCATAGAAAGTAATTACAGAGCAGTGAGCCCCACAAACACTGTGTACATTACATGAGGTAGTTTCAATTATGGAGAGCTAAGACAGGGATTACATGTGAAACAGCAGTCCCTACACTGCTGGGATCCCCGTCTACAGTATTATAATAGCATGGTACACCGAGGTGAGGCTTAGGCCATGGAGATGAGTAATTAAGAGAGGGGAGTTGGGAAAATAGCTCGAATGCCAAACATTTGCTGGAGAGAGGTTGTTTTTTTTTTTTTTCTTTGTAAATAACAGCAGCGTTAGATTTAGAATGTAAATCATTTGTGTACTTAAAAACTTAAAATGGGTTGTATTGTTTCTACTGTTATAAATTGCTGAAGTTTGCAAATCAGGTAGTATTTGTGTAAATGTCCTTATTAGTTTTAAATTGCATGTTTACATTTTAATGAAAGGTAGTGAGGGGGGGGCATTTATTTATTTATTCTATGTTACATTTTGGGATTGTCCGACTGAGCTGAATTGCCCTTTTTCAGCGGAGGCCCGGGGAGAAAAGCTCCAACATATTATACAATTTTCATTATAAATTAGCATTAAACAGCAATGTTACAGGATTATTACAAGGCATTAAGTAGCAATACAATGTTATACAGTGTCAATAATCGGGAGTATAGCATAACTATTTCAAGATGTATCAAAAGAAATATGTCATTAAGATGAGTATAGTTTTTGGGGTAAGTGGTTACAAAACCCCAGTTTTATCATAATGTAGTTGCATGAAGGCAAGACAATTACAATAGAATGTTTCTCTGAGGCGATTTGCTTAATAGATTTTAGAAGACAGTAGAAAGAGTAGTCAAGGAAGATTAGAGAGAGCTAGTGAGAAGAGTGAGTTAAGGGTGGAAAGTAGATTAAGGTATGAGAAGTAGGGATGTTTAAGGAGGGAGAGTGCAGTGGCAGGACCCGTGACTTTTAAAGTGCTCTTTGGTGGCTGTATTAAATTTAGTATGTGTAAGGGTCCTGATTTCTAGTGGGAGCGTATTCCAGGCAATAGTGTGGTGATAGCTGTACATGTTGCGTCCACATTCAGACTTGGGTTTGTAGATTTGTAGTAGGTCTTGATTAGAGCTTCGGAGAGGTCTGGAGGGAGAATAATGAAAGATGAGAAGGGATAGTGCCGGGCAGTAGGAAGGCGGGTATAGGATAGAATGGATGATCTGGAGCTGAGAAAGAAGAAGCTGGTGGGGTAATTCAAGCCAGTTTAGGTGTTTTAGAGAGACAGTGATGGGATTTGTAGGTTTGTTGGCAGCAAATCTAGCTACCTTGTTGGAGGTAGATTCGAGTTTGGTCAGGAGTGCTGAGTTAAGATTTGTGAGAATTTGAGAACTGTACATTAGACTGGGTAGAAGGTAGGTAAGACAGAGAGTAATCTTGGCTTCAGAGGTAAGGAATTTCTTGTTACGGTAAAGGAGCCCTAGTTTTGAATGTGTCTTTTTGATACATTTATTAACATGCAAGTCAAGTTTAAGCTGATCGTCGATGGTTACGCCTAAGAGCTTAGTACTGGATTCTACCCGAATGGGAGTGTTATTAAGGGACTTTATGGAGAAGGAGGGTTTAATATTGTTGAACTTTTTAGGTAGGAAGTGTAACAGCTTTGTTTTTTTAGGGCTAAGGATGAGCTGGTTGTTGCACAGCCATGTTTCAACTAAGTTAAAAGATGCCTGAGTAGCTGAGAAGAGCTTAGAGGGAGAGCTGGCTGTGGTGATGACTGCAGAGTCATCTGCATAGTGCACTAAAGATGACTGAGGACAGGAGGTATAAAGCTGATTAGTTCCTGACCCAGAGACTCCCCAGACTCCGGAATAGACTGCCCATACATGTCAAGCAGAGCGCCTCTTTGGCCCTCTTCAAAAGTAACCTTGATGATTGGATGGGAGAAAGGAAATTCACCCCGGGGATCATGTCAGTTGCCCTGCTAGATAGGGGTCCAGGGAAATAAATAGTGTGGGAAGAAATATCCAGGGAATTGTTATGGCTAGGCTTGTATAGGCCCTAGGGCTGATAACCTAGTACCAAGCTATGAACCTATGAAAGATATTAAATTGCAAAGGCCCTAGGATAGACCCTTGAGGTACACCCATTTTGAGAGGGAGAGGAGGGAAGAGTGCAGAGTGCCATCTCACTGAATGAAATCTATCAGTGAGGTAGCTGGAGAACCATGCAACAGTATCAGAGGAGAAGTTGAGGTTATGCAGTTTGTGCAGCAGAAGAGAGTGTGAGACAGTGTCGAAAGCTTTTGAGAGGTCCAAGAATAGGCAAGAAATAAGTTTATGGTCGTCCATGGCTATAGAGACTGTGTTGAAGGATAATAGAGCTGTAGTTGTGCTGTGTTTGGGTCCAAAGCCATCTTGAGTGGGTGTAAGCAGATTTTCCTGTATTAGATGCTGCATAACTTGTTTATGAATACATGTTTCTAGTACTTTAGAGAAGGGGGAGAGGATAGCGATAGGTCTAAAGTTGATGATATTAGAGGGGTTACCTCCTTTGTGTATAGGTAGAGTATAGCATTGTTTCCAGATGGAAGGGACTTTAGATTCAGAGATAGAGCAATTGATTAGGATAGATACAGGGAGAGCAAGAGAGTCAGCTGCTAGTAGAAGAAAAGTGGAAGGAATATTGTCCTGATGCTGAGCATGGTTTTAATTTAGAGAGTAGAGCTTTGATGCAGTTAGTAGGTACAGATTTGAGGGAGAAGGTATTTGAGGAGATAGTATTAGGAGTAGGTTCAGAAAAGTTGAAGATGTTAGTAATAGAGGAGTTTGGGTTCGGGTTCAGTAGCTTAGAAATTGAATCGATAAAATAGGTATTGAAGATAGTGGCAGTTTCTTCAGATGTCTTGTCCGGGCATGGATTGGGGGGCTAAGATTACCGGGATGTAATATTTGGTTAATAGAGTTCCAGAATTTTTTAGGATTAGATTTTAGGGCTGTGGGAGCTTTGTTATAAAATTCCTTTTTATCTTTGTTTATGTGTTTTTTGTCAGAATTCTGAGTTCTTTATATTTTTGTAAGTCTGCAGAGAGCTTAGTTTGTGACCATTTTTCCATAGTTTGTCTCTAGTTATTATAAGGGTACGAGTGGCTTTTGAAAGCCATGGAGATATGATGGACTTAATTCGGATTTTGCGAGGGGGAGCAAGTGAGTCTAAGATGCTAAGGAAGGTGGAGTTAAGCTAGGACTGCTTGTTCTACTGGAAGTGTGGTAAGGAATTTCCAGTTTACTTTAGAGAGGAGGGCATTAAAGGTTTCTAGATGGAAGTTAGAGAGTCTATGACAAGTGATAAATCTAGGAGGTTTTGAGAAGTGGGGAGTGAATCTAAGCACTTTTATAGGGGAGTGATTGCTCAGGGTGTTTGGTAGGGTTTCTGGGTTATGATATTTGGAAGGATTAGATACAAGTACCCAGTCAATAAGAGTACTAGATGTGTGAGAGTTGTTTGTATGGGTACGTGGGGAGATTAGATCTGTAAAACCATATAAATTAATACGAGTATTAGAGTTTGGATTACAGAAAGTTAGCTAGTTAATGTTGACATCCCCAAGGAGGATAGTTTCATTGGGGATGTGTTGAGAAAAGTATGAAAGAATATTTTCGAGCAGAGGAATGTTGTCTCCTGGAGGAATATAGATGGCTGCTACTGTGATAGTGGTGTGGTCATTTATTTTAAGGTAAGCTGTAAGTAGTTCAGCAGGAGAAAAAGATGAGTTGGTTGGAGTAGAGAATGGCTACGCTGCCCCTTTTTTGGTTTGGCGATCTATGCAGAGTATATTATAACCAGGGGGAGAATGTCTTTATCAGAGTTTGGGGTTTTAGCCAAGTCTGTGTTAGTGTGATGACATCAGGGGTGTGGAAGGCTATCCAGGCACAGATTTCACTAACTTTGTTTGGAATACTACGGGTATTCATAGAGTAAACGGAAATATGTTTGTTTGGAGAGGATGAGTGTATTAAGTTGGGAGAGGCAGAGTTATGCATGCTGGGGTGATGGATGGGCCCAGGATTTGGATGTATGTCTCCTGATGAAGTTGGTAAAGTTTGAAATTAAATGGGTTGTAAGTCAAATACTTAGTCTTGGTTTTAGACACTAGAGAGTGAGGGGGAGAAAGTTTGATTTTAGGCTGAGGGATGTTCATGGAAAAGATAGATGAGGAGATTGTACTAGAGTATTGCAGAGATGAGAGGCAGTTAGCATGGGGATTAGTGGGATCTCTATGGACAGGTGGTAATGGAGTAGTACAAGATGTAAGATAGAGGAGGAGATTGTAATAGAGTACTGCAGAGATGAGAAGCAGTTAGTATGGGGATTAGTGGGACCTCTATGGGCAGGTGGTAATGGAGTACTACAGGATGTAAGATAGCGGAGGAGATTGTAATAGAGTACTGCAGAGATGAGAATCATTTAGTCTGGGGATTAGTGGGATCTCTATGTACAGGTGGTAATGGAGTAGTACAAGATGTAAGATAGAGGAGGAGACTGTAATAGAGTACTGCAGAGATGAGAAGCAGTTAGTCTGGGGATTAGTGGGATCTCTGTGGACAGGTGGTAATGGATTAGTACAAGATGTAAGACAGAGGAGGAGATTATAATAGAGTACTGAAGAGATGAGAAGCAGCTAGTATGGGGATTAGTGGGGTCTGTATGGACAGGTGGTAATGGAGTAGTACAGGATGTCACATACAGGAGGAGATTGTAATAGAGTACTGCAGAGATGAGATGCAGTTAGTATGGGGATTAGTGGGATCTCTGTGGACAGGTGGCAATGGAGTAGTACAGGATGTCAGATAGTACAGGAGATTGTAATAGAGTACTGCAGAGATGAGAAGCAGTTAGTATGAGGATTAGTGGGATCTCTATGGACAGGTGGTAATGGAGTAGTAAAAGATGTAAGATAGAGGAGGACATTGTAACACAGTACTGCAGAGATGAGAAGCAGTTAGTATGGGGATTAGTGGGATCTCTATGGACAGGCGGTAATGGAGTAGTACAAGATGTAAGATAGAGGAGGAGACTGTAATAGAGTACTGCAGAGATGAGAAGCAGTTAGTTTGGGGATTAGTGGGATCTCTGTGGACAGTTGGTAATGGAGTAGTACAAGATGTAAGATAGAGGAGGAGATTGTAATAGAGTACTGCAGAGATGAGAAGCAGTTAGTATGGGGATTAGTGGGATCTCAATGGACAGGTGGTAATAGAGTAGTACAAGATGTCAGATAGATGAGGAGGTTGTAATAGAGTCCTGCAGAGATGAGAAGCAGTTAGTATGGGGATTAGTGGGATCTCTAAGGATAGGTGGTAATGGAGTAGTACAAGATGTAAGATGGAGGAGACTGTAATAGAGTACTGCAGAGATGAGAAGCAGTTAGTTTGGGGATTAGTGGGATCTCTGTGGACAGTTGGTAATGGAGTAGTACAAGATGTAAGATAGAGGAGGAGATTGTAATAGAGTACTGCAGAGATGAGAAGCAGTTAGTATGGGGATTAGTGGGATCTCTATGGACAGGTGGTAATGGAGTAGTACAAGATGTAAGATAGAGGAGGAGACTGTAATAGAGTACTGCAGAGATGAGATGCAGTTAGTTTAAGGATTAGTGGGATCTCTAGGGACAGGTGGTAATGGAGTAGTACAAGATGTAAGACAGAGGAGGAGACTGTAACAGAGCACTGCGGAGATGAGAAGCAGTTAGTATGGGGATTAGTGGGATCTCTATGGACACGTGGTAATGGAGTAGTACAAGTTGTAAGACAGAGGAGGAGACTGTAACAGAGTACTGCAGAGATGAGAAGCAGTTAGTATGGGGATTAATGGGATCTCTATGGACAGGTGGTAATGGTGTAATACAACATGTAAGATAGAGGGGGAGAAGTAATGGAGGCAAGAGGACAATAGCCATGTCCTAAGGAGGGGATGTAGGATTGGGATGGAGTGAGGAGTGGGTAAAGGACTAGGAAAAGTAAGTTGTTGGACCCGTTAGAGAGTCGAAGTAAAATGAAACAACCTGTAGGGGGAGTAGAGGATATATAAAGAAGGAGGATGTGCAGGAGACTAAACTGTGAAGTGATAAGTAGGGGAGGGTAAGGTGTTTAGAATGTTATAGCAGACAGGAAGGGGTGGAGTTAGTGGAGGAAGGGATTAGGTGGTTAGTTATAAAGGAAATTATATGGGGGTTGGTGGGAATGGGGTGGGAAGGGTGCAAAATGAGCCTGAGCGTAACGAGGGCAAACAGAGTGGGATGGGCCAGGAAGAGTCAAAACAAGAAAAAATCAGCAGGCCAGGAGGGAAACAGTAAGGAGCACACAGTGAGAGTCAGCAGGTAAATAGAAGAGGTGGGGAGGTGTAGACAGAGAAGGAAGAGATGTTATAGCGAGGTATACACAGGTACTTGCAGTAAGATATAAACAGTTAAAAGGAAACCACAAATAGAAGAACAAAAAGAGTATAGCTAACTAAGAGAGAGTTGACACTAGGGTAGTGACTAACATATAGATGGCAGAGAGAGAGAGACAGAGGCAAGGTTTCTAAACAGGTGAGTATGGGTAGGGCTCTCAGTGGTATGCAGCTATCCTGTACAGTAGACAAAGTAAGACTAATTTGTGGTATGAGCTTAGAACATACGTTTAGTGTAAACTGGCTATACAATAGAGCCCAGGTAATTCCAGGAGTTGGAGCAGTATCAGTAATGGTAGATGCAGTCTTAAGGGAAGACACTTTGCTTTTAAAACCGAGGGAAAACAGGAGGGGAGAGAGAGAGTGTGTGTTGAATATAAAACCTAGGGAAAAAAAAAAAAAACAATAGAGGTACTATAGACGCAACTACTGATATCATCTAGAGAGAAGTTAGTGGAGATAAAATATGAAAAATACAGAAATAAAATAAAGTACATATGATATTAATTTTACAGATTAGAGCAGTAACAATGTGAGACAAAGTTCAGTAACTTACTTCTGCTGTAATACTTTCACATAAACAATGGTAAAACTATTAACCATGATGTCTAAGTGTAAAACAACTGACAATAAAATGTCTGCTGTAGTTCATGTAGTAAACATGTGCCATTTTGTAGTTGAAATAATCTGAGATATGAGAATATAGCTAAACAGAAGTTCTGTACTTTAACTCTTGAATTCTACAAGCCAGGTTAAGGAGTTAAAATAATTGACAGTCACACGGCAACAGAACTTAGAACTAAACAAAGTGAGCTAAACTTCACATCCATAAGACTACTAAAAGTATTTGTCATAGAGGACATGCCATAAAGCAGTCACTGTACAAGTTAAATGCCAAATAATGCAATACCTAGATTCTCCAAACCAACTGTCACCAGTTAACACTGCTAAAGAAATTCAAACTGCAATCTACAGATATATGGTAAAAGTGTACAACAGAACAATTGGTACTTAAACAGAAATATACCCAAAACTAGATAAAAAAATAACCTGTATCAGTTTATGTATAGCTTTTCACTTGTGTGGCATGAGACAATAACTCATTCAAGCCTTGACTTTGCAAATATTTGAAAAGGTGCTTACCAAAGTCCCACAAATAAGTTGCAACAGCATACAAATCTCTTCTAGGTGAAGTAAATGCAGCTTAAATTCTGAGTACAAGTAAAAAGCTGTTTACATCAGTAATTTTAGGGACCTGCACACCACTGACATGAAGCCACAGACTAGTAGGAAGAGGAAAACAAAATGGCGTAGAAACACTGACAGTTTAAAAATGCCCCAGAGGATTAAGGATGAGAGAGAAAGAGTGGGATGCAGGGAAATGTAGTATATGCAAAGTGTGATAGACAGGAAGGTAGAGGGGGATGCAGGGAAATGTAGTATATGCAGAGTGCGATAGACAGGAAGGTAGAGGGGGATGCAGGGAAATGTAGTATATGCAGAGTGAGATAGACAGGAAGGTAGAGGGGGATGCAGGGAAATGTAGTATATGCAGAGTGAGATAGACAGGAAGGTAGAGGGGGATGCAGGGAAATGTAGTATATGCAGAGTGAGATAGACAGGAAGGTAGAGGGGGATGCAGGGAAATGTAGTATATGCAGAGTGAGATAGACAGGAAGGTAGAGGGGG
Organism: Protopterus annectens; assembly: GCF_019279795.1. Classification (NCBI taxonomy): domain Eukaryota; kingdom Metazoa; phylum Chordata; order Ceratodontiformes; family Protopteridae; genus Protopterus; species Protopterus annectens. The sequence goes on from NC_056732.1 coordinate 1,874,843,455, forward strand.
ATGCAGGGAAATGTAGTATATGCAGAGTGAGATAGACAGGAAGGTAGAGGGGGATGCAGGGAAATGTAGTATATGCAGAGTGAGATAGACAGGAAGGTAGAGGGGGATGCAGGGAAATGTAGTATATGCAGAGTGAGATAGACAGGAAGGTAGAGGGGGATGCAGGGAAATGTAGTATATGCAGAGCGAGATAGACAGGAAGGTAGAGGGGGATGCAGGGAAATGTAGTATATGCAGAGTGAGATAGGAGAGTTAAGGGGTATTCAGGGCCAGGAAACGGCAATCACCACAAGAAACAATCAGCAGGGCAGGAGGGAAACAGTAAGGGGCACACAGTGAGAGCCAGCAGGTAGCATAAGTCATAGTAATAGTGACAATCTGTTTTTGGAGAGTTTTAATCTTTTGTACAATTAAGGGTAGAGAAGCCACATCTATATGTTTATTACACAGTTTGAAGACATTTATGCAACCAAGTTGTTTAATATAGCAATAACCCACGCCTGGGTGTGGGTAATGCTGGATTTATCCACGGTTGGTGTGGTTTGGTCACGAGGGTGAAGCCCGAGTGGCCAAACAAAGACAACCGTGAGTAAATCCAGCATTACCCACACCCAGAAGTGGGTTATTGCTATTATACAATGACATTACTTAAGAAAAAAAAATTACTTTTCTTTAATAATGGCATTGTATAATGCCTCCTCGCTGCCCTTCCGCAGCTGTCTGGTATTCTGCGGCAGTTCTGATGTACTGCGCATGCGTATACTTACGCAGTACATCAAAGCTGTGGGCAAAAGCAACGGAGAAAACAAGATCTCCGTTGCTTTTTACAACCTGTCTTGCTATGTTAAACGAGTTTAACATAGCGAGACAGCTTTAAAAAAGCAACGGAGAATCTCCGTTGCTTTTTTTTTAAAGCTGTCTCGCTATGTTCAACCCATTTAACATAGCGAGACAGTTTTGAAAAAAGCAACGGAGAAAGCAAGATCTCCGTTGCTTTTTAAAGTGTCTCACTATGTTAAATGGGTTTAACATAGCGAGACAGGTTGTAAAAACAACTGAGATCTTGCGTTACACTAATGGAAAAAGTCTGGGCGACCGGACCTTTTTCCATTACTATAACTCTGATTTACAACGTGCATGCTGACCAATCAGCGTGCACATTTTGGAATATTAATGGGGGGGGGGGGTCGTTGTATAATCTGAATTATTGTATATGATGACAACTCTAATCACATTATTACACACCTATTCCTTTTTCCTGTGAAGTGCTTGGTTATTGAGAAGTAGATGTGATGTGCTGAATTGTTATGAATAAAATGTTTGGAAAATATTGTGCAAGGTGATACTGGGAATCCTCATAGCTGATTTATGGGAACCTCCTTCTCCCTCACCTAATCAGTATGGTTTTGTCATGGTCAGATTTTTATATGTTTAATCTCATAATATTATTAGTGTGTGACCACCACTCATTATGAAGGTTCATCTCTCCATATAGCTTACCCTGATTTGGATAAAGTGTTTAATACTATACCCCATACCACAGTCATATCCAGACTGAGAGGCCAATTATGTCATTATGATATGGGTCAATAATTAACTATGTATCTGTATCCAACAGGTAAGAAATGGGGTCCTTTAACCTAACAAGACCCTGTTGCCAGGAGACACTGCCAAGGACATGTCCTCTGACCATGACTTTTTGGCATTTTTATTTCCTCAAATGTCAAAACTGACTCCATTTACCCCTATAGTGAGTTTTTAAGCAGTGTTCCAAAGACCAAATTACCACCATAACACTACAAACAAATGCAATCTGAGAGTCATGCTGCTCAGTGGTAGAAGTCTAAATCTCAAAATGCATTCACTTGAAGCACTCCTTAAAATGGAGAACATTGACATTTGTGCTGTAACAGAGACCTGGTTCAAGGCAGCAGAAGGCACCCCTACACTATCAGGCTATATATTCCACACTTTTCGGCCCCAGAACTTGGACCAACGCTTCAGAGGTGGTGGTGTTTCCATATTCATAAAGGATGTGCACACCTCCAGACTGGTAGCCCAACATAACGCATCAGAGATACTTCAGATGCAGCTAACATTGGGTAAGACAGAGATTCAGGTTGTAGCCTGCTATAGGTCCCCAACCATGTCCAAAGACTCACACTCCACATTCCTAAGCACCCTGGAGAATATTAGGATCAAACCTAACACTGTTAATAGGTGACTTCATCTACCCCTCCATTAACTGGGAAAACTACTCATGTACCAATACACTTGCCCAATGTTTCCTGGAGTTCATTAATTCCAATACCCTGAACCAGCTTGTTCTTACCTCCACTAGAGGTAGAAACATCCTTGACCTGGTCATTACTAACATAGGCGACTATTGCTACAGCTCCTCCCTGCTTAGATCTGACCACAAACTACTCACCTTGGAACCCCCCCCCCCCCCGCAAAGGTAACCACCATGAAAAACTTCTCCAAAGCTAACTTTCGGCTCCTAAAAACAGAGGTGGCTAACTTCACGGCACCCATGCAAATGCAGAATATTTGCATGACCGCCAAATCATACACCAATGCACTGGACGAACACATGCACAAATGCATGGATCTCGCCATACCCAATAGAACCAAGATGCTCTCCTCCAAAAAAAAGGAAGCCAATCTGGTGGTCCCCTGCCATAAACAAACTCTACAACAGAAGGAGCAAACGGATGCAGAATATGGTGAAGTCCCAAGACTGGAAAAACTCCCTTATCAGCTTCAACAAAAACTTGAGATCCCTCATCAAATCCTCTAAAGCTAGCTATGAAAACAGAATTGCAGCAGATAATAAAGACAACCACAAGGCATTCTATAGTTATGTAAAGAATCTCCGTAGCAATACCCAGATCTGCTCTAAGATACTGCACAATGGAACCTTCTATACCGAGCCAACAGATATTGCCAGTATACTGGCCAACAGATTCAGTGCCAACTTTACCTCTCCCCCCCAAAGGACCAATCACAAAACCAGTAGATTGCCAGGCATCCAATATTACTGCTGCACAGGTTAAAACAGCACTCTCCAAGGCCAAGAATACAGCTTCTATGGGACCTGACAATATCCCTGGCTGTGTTCTACATGAACTACAAGGTGAACTGGCAGCTCACCTGTATGCCCTGTTCAATCACAGCCTCACCTTAGGCTTTGCCCCTACTGAATGGCGCACTGCTATAGTCATCCCTCTCCACAAAGGAGGAGTGACTACAGACCCTGGGAACTATTGCCCCATTAGTCTGATGAGTCTGATATGCAAAGCTATGGAATGCATCATCATGGACCTAATAAACAAGGACAAAGGGAATCTCCAAACTCTGGATCCCATACAGTTTGGTTTTGTGAAGGGTAGATCATGCCTGCTCAACTTGGTAGACTTCTTTGAGTCAGTCACCAGAGCCGTGGATGAAGGCAAGCAAGGTGGTTCATACAGCCTACCTTGATCTGGCCAAGGCTTTTGATACCATTCCCCACTCAGGAATCATAGAAAAATTCACAAAGCTAGGCATCAACCCCTATATCACTAGGTGGCTTGCAATGTGGCTCACAGATAGAACTCACAGTGTGAAAGTAGCTGACTCCAAGTCAGACTCCTGACTAGTCATGAGTGGAGTCCCACAGGGTTTGGTCCTGGGTCCTCAACTGTTTGGTAACTACTTCTCTGAAGTCCAGGCCAACATGAAGGGACTCTGGTTGACAAAGTTTGCAGACGATTGCAAGTTGGGAGCTATTCTTAACTCTCCAAGTGATGTTGACATCCTACAGAATGGCCTCACTGAGACCAGCGACTGGTGTCAGAACCATGGCTTAAGCTCAATGCCAAAAAATGTGTTGTCATCTCCTTTCTGAAAAACCTGTTTCCCATGAATCACCACATCAATGGTAGTCCACTGAACACAGAAAGTGTTATAAGAGATCTAGGAACACAGGTTGACAGCAACCTCTCTTTTGACCACCACATTGCCACTGTGGTTAGAAAGTCCTTCTATGTGGCACATCTCATTACTAAGGGTTTTGCATCCAGGAAGAAAGAGGTCATTGTCTCCCTCTATTCTTCCCTCATTAGGCCAGTCATTGAGTACAATGCCCCATTTTGCATGTACCTCACTAGGCACCTGCAACAACTGGAGAGGATGCAAAAGTACCTTACAAAGAGGATCCTAGGCTTTAAACACTTGTCCTATATGGACAGACTCAAAAAATTCCAACTGTTCTCTCTGATATCACCTACTTAGAGGCAATCTCTGCTTGACTTACAAAGCCATGTCTGACTCAGCTCTGTTAGAAATGCTGCATCTAAAGAAATCCCAATCCCTCTGCACCACACACTCAAGAGACCTCAACCTCATTACCACAACTAACAGAACATGCTGGAGGGGCAGATGCATAACCCAGAGACTGCCCGTGCTATGGAAGACTTCCCATACATGTCAAGCAGAGCACCTCACTGACCCTCTTCAAGAGAAATCTTGATGAGTGGATGGGAAACAGAAAATTCACCCTGGAGATAACTCCAGTGGCTCTACTCGACAGAGGCACTGGGAACTAAGGTCTAGTGGCACTATGCCAGGGTAATCCTATGACTAGGCTTGTAAAGGCTGCAGGGCCATTAGCCTAGTACACACCTATGAACCTATCAGTGAGAACACATGAGTGAGCACTCACATTGAGAGGGCACTGTAAGTCCCCGCAGTGATGCAAATATCCCCTCCCTCCTCCTGAGGGGGGTGGGATTGAGTTAGGGACATACACAAAATTCCTCTTGCTCTAGTGGATCTAGGGATTCCGTGTGGCTAGGAAATAGATGAGTTTGAATCCAGTAGGGGAAGACTTTGTGATTAGTTGTATCAAGGGCAAAAATAGCATCTACAAAAAGAAACAAACAATTTCACAAAAAAAGAAACAAACAATTTCACAAAATAGTCAAAGTCCTACAAGTCCTTGCAGATAATGCCTTTCATTTTACGCATGTGTAGCTGCTGGTGTCCATAAAGCATATGGAGTTGCCTACCTAGTCCTACATGGTGTTGAAAGCCTCATTAAAGAGGTAGTTTTCCTCCTTTATACAATGTTATCAGTGTAATTATAGAAAACGGTTCCCTGTTGTGTAACATACTCCCACTCCATCTAGTGTAGGTGGAGAAGGTACAAAAAATTATCACAAAGAGAATCGCAGGGCTTCAGTGTTTGCCTTGCAGCCACAGACTACAGATTTTTAGAGGAGACATGCTTGATATACAGAGCATAACAAGACTCATTATCATCTAAGCCCCTCTGCTTAGAGAAGACCCTCTCCTTAGAGGTGACCTGAACATGAAGACAAATTATCCAGAATAAAATTGAATATCAACCATACAGGGAAACATGGTATAGGGATCTAAACCTCTTCTGCAACATCAGCAGACCAGTTTGGCAAGATAGGCATATCTCACAGAGTATACAACTGCTGTGGAATCGAATCCTCATGTACATAAAATAAAGTTCATCCCTCTCCATAGTCAAGTGCAACTTGGATCTATGGATGAGAATCAGAAAATTTATCCCAGGACAGCCCCCTGTACTACTAATGCACAGAGGCCACTCCTGAATGCATGTGTCCACTCAAATTATATATGATATGAGCCCATTTATTCCGTTTTTTATATTTTATATATATATATATATATATATATATATATATATATATATATGGGTCTACTTCATTTCACCTAACTTCGAATTCACTGACTCCCATTTGACTGAGACCAAATGACTGAAATTTCATTTCACTGACAGTTCATTTGGCTGACAAGTATTATTAGCAAGAAAATGGAATATGACCCCTTCCCCACTGTAGTGCGACCCTGGAGTTAGAATATATAGTTAGTGTGTGGGCTAAGCCCCCACTTACTTTTTTACTAAGCAATATTATATCAAAACTTAACAATATCATATGAATGAAGTGGGGCTGCCCCACACCCCTGATGTGGGGCTGTGCCCCACCCCCAACTATATATTCTAACTCCAGGGTCGCACTACAGTGGGGAAGGGGGCATATCCCATTTTCTTGCTAATAATACTTGTCAGTCAAATGAACTGTCAGTGAAATGAAGTGTCAGTCAAATGAAATTTCAGTGAAATGGGGTCAGTGAAATGAAAGTCAGTGAATTGGAAGTTAGGTGAAATGAAGTAGACCCATATATATATATATATATATATATATATATATATATATATATATACATATATACACATATACATAGGTCTACTTCATAACCTAGAAATTTCATAACTTTGAATTTCATAACATTGAGACCAAAACATCGAATATTCAAAACACTGAAAACCCAAACCATTGAAAACTCAGAACATTAAAAGTGTGCTTCATAACATTGAAAACTAAATTGCACAAGTAAATATCACCTCCACCTACAACACCACCTAACTAACAATACACTTTCTACTACATTTCTGCAGGGGGGCTAATACAGTGAGGTTAGGACATTAACTTTTTTTTCCACTGTAGTGCGATCTTGGAGTTGGTATATTTAATTTACGGGGTGGGGGTATATATATATATATATATATATATATATATATATATATATATATATATATACCTATATTGATCATGGGATGGGGAAGGACAATATTTAACCAAATGAGACAGACTAATTTGAGCACAAAAAGGCAAACTGTCTAGGCTTAAAATGTCTCACAAGGGCAACTAGACTGGTACTTAGCTATGAACCAATGACAACTTTTTATTTAGAATATTCCCACACCTATAGAAGGAACATCCTCTCTCAGTTAAACTCAGGTCATCAATTCATACCTTTAAGAAGGCATTGGATGAGTACATATGTACACTGAAGTTCTGTTGTGAGATCCAGGGGGTCAAGTTTGCCCTTTTTTCAATTATACTGACTCAATGTATCTTATTTATTTTTTAAGACATTTAATAGTACAATAGTGATCCCACTGTTCCCTCACCTCCTGGGTGTACCTTTTGAAGTTCCTTAGCCTCTCTTTATGTGGCCTTTGGTTTGTGGCCTGCACATTCTTTTTGTACTATGTCCACTAATATGTTTTTGAAATGTGACTCCCAAATCATAGCCTCTCCCCAATGAACGACTCATTCTAGGACATTATTGTGACTTTATATCTGCTGGTGGCATCTCTCAGCAACTAGTTCAAGTAACTAATTTTAAGGCATCTCATGCAGATGGTTTGGATTATGCAGAATTTAATGGTAAGATTAAAACAATTTTTTTTCAGTTTCTGCTTGCAGTGGCCCTTTAACTGCAAAGAAATCAACAACAAATTAGACTGAATCCTGCAATGACTGTCACAACAAAAGGCAAATCAACAACAAATGAGACTGAATCCTGCATTGACTGTCACAACAAAAGGCAAATCAACAACAAATGAGACTGAATCCTGCATTGACTGTCACAACAAATGGCAAATCAACAACATATTAGACTGAATCCTGCAATGACTGTCACAACAAAAGGCAAATCAACAACAAATTAGACTGAATCCTGCAATGACTGTCACAACAAAAGGCAAATCAACAACAAATCAACAACAAATTAGACTGAATCCTGTATTGACTGTCACAACAAAAGGCAAATCAACAACAAATTAGACTGAATCCTGCAATGACTGTCACAACAAAAGGCAAATCAACAACAAATTAGACTGAATCCTGCAATGACTGTCACAACAAAAGGCAAATCAACAACAAATAAGACTGAATCCTGCAATGACTGTCACAACAAAAGGCAAATCAACAACAAATGAGACTGAATCCTGCAATGACTGTCACAACAAAAGGCAAATCAACAACATATTAGACTGAATCCTGCAATGTCTGTCACAACAAAAGGCAAATCAACAACAAATGAGACTGAATCCTGCAATGACTGTCACAACAAAAGGCAAATCAACAACAAATCAACAACAAATTAGACTGAATCCTGTATTGACTGTCACAACAAAAGGCAAATCAACAACAAATTAGACTGAATCCTGCAATGACTGTCACAACAAAAGGCAAATCAACAACAAATTAGACTGAATCCTGCAATGACTGTCACAACAAAAGGCAAATCAACAACAAATAAGACTGAATCCTGCAATGACTGTCACAACAAAAGGCAAATCAACAACAAATGAGACTGAATCCTGCAATGACTGTCACAACAAAAGGCAAATCAACAACAAATGAGACTGAATCCTGCAATGACTGTCACAACAAAAGGCAAATCAACAACAAATTAGACTGAATCCTGCAATGACTGTCACAACAAAAGGCAAATCAACAACAAATTAGACTGAATCCTGCAATGACTTTCACAACAAAAGGCAAATCAACAACAAATTAGACTGAATCCTGCAATGGCTGTCACAACAGATGAGACTGAATCCTGCAATGACTGTCACAACAAATGGCAAATCAACAACAAATGAGACTGAATCCTGCAATGACTGTCACAACAAAAGGCAAATCAACAACAAATGAGACTGAATCCTGCAATGACTGTCACAACAAAAGGCAAATCAACAACAAATGAGACTGAATCCTACAATGACTGTCACAACAAAAGGCAAATCAACAACAAATGAGACTGAATCCTGCAATGACTGTCACAACAAAAGGCAAATCAACAACAAATGAGACTGAATCCTGCAATGACTGTCAGAACAAAAGGCAAATCAACAACAAATTAGACTGAATCCTGCAATGACTGTCACAACAAAAGGCAAATCAACAACAAATTAGACTGAATCCTGCAATGACTGTCCCAACAAATGGCAAATCAACAACAAATTAGACTGAATCCTGCAATGACTGTCCCAACAAATGGCAAATCAACAACAAATGAGACTGAATCCTGCAATGACTGTCCCAACAAAAGGCAAATCAACAACAAATGAGACTGAATCCTGCAATGACTGTCCCAACAAAAGGCAAATCAACAACAAATGAGACTGAATCCTGCAATGACGGTCACAACAAAAGGCGGATATATGCACTCTAATTGAGACGGGGCTAAAATGTCTCACTGCTACCCTAAGCACCTAGTTTCCCACTTCAGCTCTGAGTGGTTAAATAGATTTAGACTTAGAAAAAGTGGCGACTGCATGCTGATTTCAAAATTTGACACACATAGGTATCGAACCATTGCTTCACCTTCTGCTACTATGGTCCTAACTGGCTAATAGATTATCTCAAGCCTTCCAAGACAGAAGACCCTAACCATAGCTGGGATCTGCTACCCACCACAGTCTCTTTTTTCCAGAACTTGTAGTAATCCCAATAAATCACACCTGCAGAAAAATCTCATCCTAGGTAATCGCCACATAACTTTTCTGGGCAGCACAGCACATGCATTTAAGAGCTTCCTTTCAGATCTTAGCCTCCTACCAACTGATCAAAAAGCCAATAGCAATACTACTCTTCCAGACTGAGTGACTATTAATCAGCCATCACAAATAACTTCTCACACTATCAACTTGCCAAACATAAGTAACTGCTCTGCAGTAAAACTCTAATCAATAAAATAATGTAAAGCAGCTGCCATCCCTAACCTATGCAAAACAACACCTCATCTAATATGCAGAATGTAGAAAACTCCATGCACCTGCCATCCCTAACCTATTCAAAACAACACCTCATCTAATATGCAGAATGTAGAAAACTCCATGCACCTGCCATCCCTAACCTGTCCAAAACAACACCTCATCTAATATGCAGAATGTAGAAGACTCCATGCACCTGCCATCGCTAACCTGTCCAAAACAACACCTCATCTAATATGCAGAATGTAGAAAACTCCATGAACCTGCCATGCCTAACCTGTCCAAAACAACACCTCATCTAATATACAGAATGTAGAAAACTTCATGCACCTGCAATCCCTAATCTGTCCAAAACAACATGTCATCTAATATGCAGACTGTAGAAAACTCCATGCACCTGCCATCCATAACTTGTCCAAAACAACACCTCACCTAATATGCAGAATGTAGAAAACTCCATCCACCTGCCATCCCTAACCTGTCCAAAACAGCACCTCATCTAATATGCAGAATGTAGAAAACACAATGCACCTGCCATCCCTAACCTGTCCAAAACAACACCTCATCTAATATGTAGAATGTAGAAAACACCATGCACCTGCCATCCCTAACCTATGCAAAACAACACATCATCTAATATGCAGAATGTAGAAAACTGCATGCACCTGCCATCCCTAAGCTGTCCAAAACAACACCTCATCTAATATGCAGAATGTAGAAAACTACATGCACCTGCCATCCCTAAACTGTCCAAAACAACACCTCATCTAATATGCAGAATGTAGAAAGCTCCATTAGCACTATAAATTGGCCTTCTCTACACCATCTCAGTAACATCAGTAACAAATCTTTCTTCTTAACTAACATTAGTGTGTAATATCAGTTTTATCCCTACAAACTTTGACTATGTAAAGCTTCAGATCAACTATAAGTTGTAACTTATCTTCATCACTTACTCAAACAAAAAGACACTGCCTGGAAAACTTGGGCACAGTCTCCCCAGGACCATGATATCTACATGACCCCACAAAAAAAATCAATATTATTTGGAAATCCTGAAAAGTTTGAAAAGGCTTCCAGATACCCCCCATGATCACTGATGTAAACAATAACAAGACAGAAGCTGTTGCTTCCTTGAAATATCTTGGAATTTAGTTCGGCAAAACCCCTGGTGTTCTTGTGCACATTGATATAAGAAGGAAAAAGTCACCCTCCTCTTCTTCATGACCAACGAAATCTCTCCATACCTTACAACTCCTGCTAGAACTGCAGCAAGCAAAAATGTCCTTCTGGCTCAGATAGAATAAGGCCTACCCTCATTGCAACTGCCTCCCAAAAAATACTATTACCCTGCAAACCCTTAGCAGCAAAATCTGTCACTTTACCAGTAAATCTACAGTTGTACACCACTGCCTTACACTATCCAAAGCCAAAAGACTCTCCATGCAAAGAAACAGCAGAACTATTACTTCTATCTCAACTTTTTAAAACTCATACAACTTGAAACATTCTTCTGTAGCAGCCAGACTAATAGAAAAAAAACTCCCTGCAACTTCAGAGGCTAATCTCAAATAACTCCATTTCTTCTGTCACCTTCAAACACCCTTCATCTTACCAAGTGCACCTTCTCCACACTTGCTCCCACTTTTCTACAAACCCCCCACGCTTGTACTTAATGGAATTCTCCTCCCAAACTTAGCTAAAGAAGTACCTGCTCTAACACGCACAATACCCCTCCACCCAAAAGGGGCACATCCTCTAAATTATAGGCCTTCCTTCACATGAGTTAATATGTAATATAATGATATATAATATATCATTACAAGAATACATCTCTCATCCTGTAACTGCTTAGAATTTTGTATAGCTCTCACCTACTGAATGATTTAAAGTTAAGATGATACAATGTATGTTAACCACCTTAATGCTTGCGTTTCCCTCTTTTTTAAGATGAAATCACTAACTATTTCTTTCTCAGATACTAACTTCCAACCCATCCTGTGTGTATCTGAGTAAAACATATACGTGTATATATTGTTAAACAAATTTCAATTTTGTGATAATTCACTGTAATAATTTCGCTGTATTTACACTTGTTATGTACACTTGGAGCTTTTCTCCCCGGGCCTCCGCTGAAAATGGACCTGTATCCAGTCGGACTTTCCCGGTTAACAAATGTAAAATAAAATAAATAAATAAAAATAAATGTGACCCCTTCACATTTGTAATCCATGGAGCTAACAAAGTATATTTTGTGATTAGTTTTGGCTGACGTAACAAACCAGGAGGAAAGTTAAGGAATAGTGTGGTCTGGTACGTAGCAAGCGAGGAGCAGGAAGGAATGTAGGCGACAGTAAAAGTAGGACATTCAACTCTGATTGAAAGTAAGACATGTATTTGGAAGAAACAAAGGAGCAGCAGGAGGAGATGGAATTAAGGGCAGGAGAGTGAAAGTACACAGAGGGTATAATTAAGTGCAGGTAGTTAGTGACCCTGTCTCCAAGAGAATCAGAATCTTGGCTCTGCCACCTTGAAAATGATGACAGCACTGACAGTGGACAGCAGACTGGAGGAAGTAGCAAAAGTGGTGGAGAGGGGTAGGAGCAGTGGCCAAACATAGTGGTTCCTATGTGGATTGCTAACCCGCTCATGTGTACACTGTTAGACACAGTTTGGGAGGCCAGAGGACTAGCCTAGATAAATCTGAGATTTTTATGTGGTGCCTTTCACAAACAGCTCATTCATCCCAGCAGCCAGCACACTACGAAAGCTAAGGACTCGAGACTCGCAGGTGCAGCAATGTAAAGGGGGCATTTGGGTATCTGGTAAAATGGGTGGGGCAGGGGCAAACAGTGAGTGTTTTGCTGAAGACAGGTAGCAGCTAGTACAGACAAGCACCAGTGCTGACAGTAAGACTTGAGACAAACATGAACACTAAAAGCTGGGTGACAGTAAACAAGGGCCTGCAGGGGCTGAACACAATATAGAAGTAATCATCACACTGACGTTAGGACATGAACACTAAAAGCTGGGTGACAGTAACCAAGGGCCTGCAGGGGCTGGACAGAATATAGGAGTAATCATCACACTGACGTTAGGACATGAACACTAAAAGCTGGGTGACAGTAAACAAGGGCCTGCAGGGGCTGAACACAATATAGGAGTAATCATCACACTGACGTTAGGACATGAACACTAAAAGCTGGGTGACAGTAACCAAGGGTCTGCAGGGGCTGGACAGAATATAGGAGTAATCATCACACTGACGTTAGGACATGAACACTAAAAGCTGGGTGACAGTAACCAAGGGCCTGCAGGGGCTGGACAGAATATAGGAGTAATCATCACACTGATGTTAGGCCATCATGGACAAGCAGAGAGAGACAGGACAACAGTAACAAATGCTGGGCTGTGCAGTATCAATGACCAAACAGAAATGTACTTAAAAAAGAGAAATCCAAGCTTGTGAGTCTCGATATCTCAAAGAAGTATTACTGACTTGAAAGTCTGTGCCTGTTACATTTACTACGTTGTGTATGTTTATATTTTTCTTTAAACTTTTCCTCCTTTGTGGCTCCTCAGCCATGGCCTTTGATGGAGATTGTGTGGTATGCGGCATTGACTCCAGGGGTTCAGTCATACTCCCAGGATTACCTATGTGTGATTGAATCACAGTTTTTCAAATCACCATTTACCAAAAATGAAATACTGAAAATGGTAATTTGAAAATGTAATTTTATTTATTTATTTAACATTTGTTTACTGCGAAAGTCTGACTTGGACAGAGCCCATTTTCAGTGGAGGTCTGGGGAGAAATGCTCCAGGTGCATGTCTTTGGAATGTGGGAGCAAACCGAAGCACCTGGAGGAAACCCACATGAATGCAGGGCAGACATGCCGACTCCACACAAAAAAGTACCCCAGCTGAGAAATGAACCAGAAGACCTCTTGCTCTGAGGAGACAATGCTAACTGCTGCACCAGTGCGCTGGGAGTAAGTTCCCTGAATTATATATACCAACTCCACAGCTGCACCACAGATGAGAAAAGGGAAAAATTCTTGAAAAGAGCTCTGCCAGCTCGCACAATGCAAACTTTATGGTGGAACTCAGTCCAACATTTGTTTAGGAGAATAAGTCATTGCAACCAGTAGTGGACAAGCCATACTCCCACCCTTTTAAACCCTAATGAGCTCTCCTCTATCTGGAATACTGTGTGCATTCCCACAAACTCTACAGCTCTTCTCCTTACATTGGATAATCTACAGTGTACAACAAAACCTCTTTTTTTGGCTGCTCCTTTTGTCTTTCCTACTTGTGCCTAATGACTCAGAATTAGCATGATGATTATATCCGGGTCTTTTTTGGCCACTACTTTATTGTGCATTAGATGGTACATGACCTTCATGTTTGTGCATTAGGTGGCACATGACCTTCGTTTGTGCATTAGGTGGTACGTGACCTTCATGTTTGTGCATTAGGTGGTACATGACCTTCATGTTTGTGCATTAGGTGGTGCACGACCTTCATGTTTGTGCATTAGGTGGGACACGACCTTCATGTTTGTGCATTAAGTGGTACATGACCTTCATGTTTGTGCATTAGGTGGTACATGACTTTCATGTTTGTGCATTAGGTGATACACGACCTTCATGTTTGTGCATTAGGTGGTACATGCCCTTCATGTTGTGTCCAATTTATTGTGCATTAGGTGGTACACGACCTTTATTTTTGTACATTAGGTGGTACACGACTTTCATGTTTGTGCATTAAGTGGTACACAACCTTCATGTTTGTGCATTAGGTGGTACATGACCTTCATGTTTGTGCATTAGGTGGTACACGACCTTCATGTTTGTGCATTAGGTGGTACGTGACCTTCATGTTGTGTCCAGAATGCAAAGCGTGGCATCGATCCATAAGCTTCGTAACTGTCTAACACTTTACCACTGACAAACTAATTTGCCACTGTTTATTGTAAGTAATTTTACAATGTACACAATTCTTGTAACTTCTATATAGATACTATTTTTAGTAATATTCAGTTATCCCTGTGTAATGTATTTGTACGAATAGACTGAGAGTTTACTGTTCTGTGAAGTTTCCTGCCATCAACTTTTTTCTGATATTTATAATATTTTTGCCATATATGTCTCCTTGTCATGCTTGAAAAGGGTCTTTGGGCTGGATCACCCACCTGATTAACAAGTGAAAAAATAATAAATAGGGAATGAAAGGATGTAAAACAAACGGTAAAACTTACTGTGTCATCCAGGAGATGGAGGGGGAAGACTATGGAGGACATGATGTTTGTGAAACCTGTCCTCAAAAAAGAGAAATCACAATAGCTCTTGTTTTTGGAAATGGTTCCCTCTGTGGCCCTCACCCCCTATTGACATATACTAACTTTGAAATCAGAGATACTCATGGGGGGGGGAGTAAATACCTCAACTCCAAGCATGTAGTATTCTTTGTTTTATTTAAGAAGTTACTTATTATTATACAGTGACAAGTTATTTACATCCAAAAACATGCACATTGATTGGTCAGCCCAACCAGTATGCCCTTTGTAAAGCGAGCATATACCAATAGAAAAAAGTCCGGTTGCCCAGACATTCTTCTATTAATATGTGCTATGGAGCTTTCCAGTTTTCTTGAGTTTAAAATAAATAAATAAATAAACTTTGAAATGCAGACAGTTCATAGGTATGAGAGAGATGGAACAGAGAAAATAAAAGGTACTTATGCAAACGAAAGAAACATACCTGATTATCCTTTGATTTCTGCCTCGTCTCTCTCGTACCTCTGCATTTCAAACTTTATTTAGGTTCATAGGGAGGTACTAGGCTATCAGCCCAAGGGCCTAAGTAAGCCTAGCCAACAAGGTTCCCTGGCTTACGCCACCCAAGAAAGTTAATTTCCTGTGCCCCTGTCGAGCAGAGACACAGAAGTGATCCCCGGGGTGTATTTCCTATTTCCCATCCACTCAACAAGATTTTTCTTGAAGAGTCCTAATGAGGAACTGTTCTTGACATAGATGGGTAGCTTGTTCCAGAGTATAGCAAGTCTCTGGGACAGGAATCTATCCCTCCAGCATGTCCTGTTTATTGTGGTGACAAGGTTTAGGTCCCTAGAGTGTGTAGCTCGGAGGGATTGGGATTTCTTTAGGTGTAGCATGTCCAACAGCTCTGGGTTTGACATAGCTTTATATGTTAGGCAGAGATCTCCTTGGAGTAGGCAATATGGTACAGAGTAAAGCTGGAGTTTTTTGAGACGGTCAGTGTAGGGCATCTGTTTGAGGCCAGTAATCTTCTTTGTGAGGTACTTCTGTAGCCTTTCCTGCTGCTGCAGATGTCTTGTGAGGTACATTCCAAAAAGGGAGTTGTATGAAGTTCTCTGACAAATCCCTAAGTTTCTTGGATATACAGTTGATGCTTACAGATCATGGTTTACAAACTAGTGTCTATAAGAAGGATGTCCAAGTAAACAAATATCATCATAAAAAAAGCATGCACATGAGGAGAACCTTCAAGAGTATCTTAAAAAGTCAGTACTTAAGAGCCAGTCAACTTAGTACAGAGCTGGAGGTATGTAATGCTCAGATGCAGGAAATGACTGTAAGTTTTTTTGAGAAGGGATACAATATGACAGAAATAGAGACAGCTAGGAGGGATGCTCTGACACTAAGGGACTCTCTAGCCAGGGATTGGGAGGGTGGCCTAATGGTTAAGGTGTTTGCCTTACAAACACAAGGTGCGACTCACAAAGGATAATTGGCTAGGCTTAAAATGGCTCACAAGGGCAGTTAGCTTAGTACTAATCTATGAACCCTACTTTTCTGTTAAAGAGGATTCCAATACTGACAATATGAGTCCTGGTAATGGACAACCCCTTAGATATCTCATGACATACAATAGAATGAGCAGAACAATTGAGAATGTTATAAGAAAAAATTGGTTTGTCCTGAAATCTATAACCGGTCATGAGAAATGGCTCCCAGACCAACCTTTGTTTACCTATCTTAATTGTAACAATTTGAAACAACTTTTATGTTGCAACGATTTTTCTTTGAATAATACACAAGGAATTGAGTTTAAGAAAAAAAAGGCACTTTTCCATGTTACAATTGTTCATGTTGTACGAGTTATTAATCAGTGCCCAGAATTTATACATCCTATGAGTGGCAGGAGATTCATTTTTCACTGTACAGCAACGTGTAATGCCACTGGTATTATATATCTTGCCACATGTAAGAAATGTTCAGGATTTTATGTGGGCAAATCAGTCAGGCGCCTGAGGGATAGAATTATTGAGCATAGATCGGAGATTCGTAGGAATATACCTACTAACTCACTGGCTTGCCACATTTCTGCAATGGGTGCTGCTCATGAATTTGACTTCAGGGTCATATCTATTGTATACCCAGGTATTAGACTTGGAGACCATGTTAATAATGTGGACATGAAAGAATATGAATGGATAGTGAGGCATGAAGCAGATAAAGACCCGAGCTTAAATAAACAAGTTACATTAAAACCTATTCTAAAAAATAAACGAAGGAAAATTAGAAAAAATAGAGGAAGATATGTATATACTTATCTCTTTTATCATTGCTTCTGTATCTTTAAGAACTGGGTGTTCACCTTAATCAGTTAATGGCTGTGTCATGTGCTACTAGTATAAATGTTGGTTTTAACTTTTCTTTTGTGTAAGACACTGAGGA
Organism: Protopterus annectens; assembly: GCF_019279795.1. Classification (NCBI taxonomy): domain Eukaryota; kingdom Metazoa; phylum Chordata; order Ceratodontiformes; family Protopteridae; genus Protopterus; species Protopterus annectens. Next base: position 1,874,860,782 of record NC_056732.1, read on the forward strand.
AGGATGTTTTTTATATCCGAAAACTTTGTCGTTTTTTTAATACATTTTATTTGGCTTGACGGTGTGGAGAGACTGTTTTCTTTTTTGCTGTTGCTTTGGTGTTGCTCACTCCACCTTATCGCTTGTTCCACATTTTTATTGTCTGTGGGCTATTTGTCATTTGGGTTGTGTTGTGGGGGTGGAGGTTGCTTGCGTGTCTGTTTTGGAGGTCTCTTTTGCTTGATCAGATTATTATTGAGAGCCTCCGCGAATGTTTTTGTGTTTCTATGTGTGGATTTTGGTGGTGTAGATTTAGTGAGACTATGTGATGAGTGTGGTGTGGTGCAAGTGTTTACCTTCTCCTCATGACTGTCAAGTTCAGTCTTGGTTGGAGTGAGCTTTGCCTCCAGTTTGGCTATATAAGTGCATCTCTCACAGGTTGTAGTGTTGGGTGGTAGGAGGAGAGGGTTGTCTGTGTACATGAGACAATTTCTACATTGCCCCAAGATGCCCAGATTCATCAGATAGACAGGAGAGAACACTAGGAGCTGACCCTTGGACATGCCTGAATAAAAAACTATTTTCCTCTAGACAAGTGAGGAAAGTGAGTACAAGAGCTGTTTTTCTCTAAGCAAGTGAGGAAAGTAAGTACAAAAACTGTTTTCCTCTAGGTAAAGAGGAAGGTTGAGTGCTGTAGCAATTTGTAGCTTATTTAGTGCTAACAACAAGTTCTGAACAAGTGTTGAGCACGAATAAGCAAATTAAAGTGCTAAAACTAAGAATCTGTACCTGGATCTTGTGGTAGATAGGCTACCTAGTGCTTACCACTCCCATTGATAAGCTAGAAGGCTTCCCTCCAACACAGAAAGGCTTGGAGGGCTCAGAAGCTTACATACAGTCCTGGATACAGCAAATCTGTATCTGGACTGGACTAGTTACAGGAAAGGTGGGAAACAAGCACAAATGCAGGCTTTTAAACCAGAAAGTTGAAAGAGATGGAAAAACTGCCCAAACGGCCAATAAACTACAATTTAGTTACAGGAAAGGCAGGAAACAAGCTTAGAATTTTTTTTTGTAAAGTGGAAAGGGAGAAGGAGAACCAGAAGATAATTCAAAGTTAAGGACCTAAGTGGCTTCGCCCTTCACAAATGTTCTCTCTGTATCAGGTAGAGTGAGCTAGTGACACTAGATTGGAATAGAGCTGGGTTACAGCTGAACAGATGGGAGTGGTAGGAGTATCTGAAGTCAAATATGATCTCACTGTACTCGGTTGAGTGAGCAAATGAGATGGACCCAGGAGGAGTGTTCAAACACAAATTTACAGGAGGGACGGGTAATTGCAAAGCCACCAAGATTAATACCACAACAAGAACAGGGAGAGAGGGCGGGAAACTAACTGCAGAGAGAGAGACCACAGTACTCTATGAAACAAATAGAAAAATAAATAACTACAGAGAGACACAGACCACAATATTCAATGAAACAAATAGAAAAATGAAATGCAGTAAATCTTTAACATGCAAGTTTCTACTTAACTCAGCTAGTAATGCAGTTGATTGTAGGTGTGTAGCAGAAGCCAAACAACTCGGATATTGAGCAGTTAAAAAAAAAGGCTACGGAGATCTCTCTTTCTCTTTTGCTTCCTTACCAAAGCAGTGATGTACTGTATAAGTGTGGGAATGCAAGTCTCATACGCATATGCAGTACATCAAGAAAGCCCTAGGATATGGAAAAGAAGCGGAAGAACCCCGTGGTGCTTTTATACAAAGGCATTATTTACGAAAAGTAAGTGAAGAAACCACATCAACCATGCGTAAATCTTCAATATACCAAATCCATTCATTGATTATGGCTATATTTAACAACACAGCAATTAATGACTTTTTAAAAAAATCTTCTCTGGGATGACTAAAAGTGAAAGCTGAATTTTACCAGGTTTGGGTGGAGTCCTACACCTTAACATGCTGAAGTGTGGAGGTAACTTACATTATAAAAGGTTTTCGAAGTAGCAGTGTTTTTGAGGATGATGCTGATTACTTTACCCTTTGCTGTAAAAGTACAAGTGAACAAGTGAAAACAAATGTAGATGAGATGCAGACTCTAGAGAGAGCATGCTGGGAAATACATTCCACTAATTTCATTCAGGACAGCTACCATACAAGTCTCTACAAATATATATATATATATATATATATATATATATATATATATATATATATATATATAGGACGGTGCAGTGGTAGCGTTTTCACCTCACAGCAAGAGGTATGTATGTGTGGACGTCTTTTGCAGTGCAGGCATTTGGGTATATATACAGATATATATATATATATATATATATATATATATATATAGAGAGAGACGTATATACATGCATATATACAGAGAGAGAGATGTGTATATGTGTATATATATATATATATATATATATATATATATATATACATATATAAATATACAGAGTGAGATGTATATACATATAAATATATGCAGAGAGTGGTGTGTGTATATATGGTTTACCTTTATTTTATTGAAAGCTGTATGTGCGACGTGAAAAATGTCGTAAGTACGGCTGCAAAAAAACAGAATGCCGATTCACCATGTGTTTGAATGGGAAATAAGCAAATGCTTTTATCCCATTCAAACACACGGATTAAATGTCTGAATGGTTTTCTAGCAAACCATTTTCGACATTTGATCCTTTCAGTGTTGTCTGTATTTCGGCATTACGGGTCATGGAAACGATCACATATATGCAATTCACTCAATCAAAGGTAAACCATATATATATATATATATATATATATATATATATATATATATATGTGTGTATGTGTGTGTGTATATATATATATATATATATATATATATATATATCTATAGGACGGTGCAGTGGTAGCGTTTTCACCTTACAGCAAGAGGTTCTCCAGTTTAATTCACAGCTGGGGAGCCTTCTGTGCAGAGTCTGCATGTCCTCCCTGCATTTGTGTTGCTTCTCTCCGGGTGCTCCAGTTTCATCCCACTTACAAAGACATGTGTCTTGAGTTTTTATTCCCCGGGCCTCCGCTGAAAATTGGTTTTGTTCCATGTCCGACTTTCACAGAAAACAAATGTAAAAAAAAAATATATATATATATATATATATATATATATATATATAAAATGTATTTACACACACACACTCAGATATATATATATATATATATATATATATATATAAGTACAAACTTGGACTACTGTATAGAAATAAAAAATTCCAAAGAAGCCCTAGCTCAAGCCTACCTCCTTCCTTCATTACTTTATGCCGCCCCTGTATTCACTAATCTCAGTAAAACCCTCATAAATAAACTTGAAGTAACTTACAATAAAATCGCCAAGTTTGCCACAAACCTCCCCTACTGCTCTCACCACTGCCTCACAGTGAAACTAAACTGGCTGGAGTTACAAAAGCAACTCGTCCTCCCTCAACTGAACACGTTACCTTCCATCCTGCTCCAGCTCTCAGCTTGCCCCTCTCTGTCATCTATTGTCTCTCCCTGCATCACTAACCGTGAACTTCGTAGCTCAGACCAACAGCTACTCTAAGTATCCAAACCTAATAAAACCACAGGTAAAACTCTTTACAGTCATGCAGTCACTTCATCCTGGAACAAGGTCCCTCGCCAAATCAGAGAGCTCCAAACAGCTCTCAACTTCAAGATTAGCCTGAAGAACGGCTTAAGTAGCTCCTGGTACTTTCCATGTTACAACCCCACTTAATTCCCCCTACCTTGCTACCCTCCCCTGCCATCCATACCTATAATACCCCTGTTTTCATCCCCTATACCTCACTCACCTAACTGTAAACTTTTCCACCTCCTTTCTCTGTACCTCCCGCCCTCATCTTTCCCTTCATTTTCCCAACCTCTTCTTTCTGGTCTTGACTCTTTGCTACTAGAATGACTGGCCCTCCCTCCCCTCCTTCCCTCCCCTCCTCTCCTCCTTCTCTCCCCTCCTCCCCTTCCCTTATTCCCTCCTCTCCTTCCCTCCCCTCCCCTCCTTCCCTCCCCTCCTCCCCTTCCCTCCTTCCCTCCTCCCCTCCCCTTCTTCTCTCCCTCCTCCTCCTTCCCTCCTTCCTCCTCTCCTTCCCTCCCTCCTTCCCTCCTCCTTTCCCTCCCTCCTTCCTTCCCCTCCCTCCTTCCCTCCCTCCTTCCTTCCCCTTCTTCCCTCCTTCCCCTTTCCCCTCCTCTCCTTCCCTCCTTCCCTCCTCCTTCCCTCCTCCTCCCCTTCCTCCTCTCCTTCCCTCCTTCCTTCCCTCCTTCCCTCCTCCTTCCCTCCCTCCTCCTTCCCTCCTCCTTCCTCCCCTCCTCCTTCCCTCCTCCTCCTTCCCTCCCTCCCCTCCTTCCCTCCTCCTTCCTCCTCCTTCCTCTTTCCCCCTCCTTCCCTCCTCTCCTCCTTCCTCTTCCCTCCTTCCCTCCCTCTCCTCCTCTCCCTCCCCTCCTTCCCTCCTCTCCTTCCCTCCCCTACCCTCCTTCCCTCCCCTACTTCTCTCCACTCCTCCCCTTCCCTCCTTCCCTCCTCTCCTTCCCTCCTCTCCTTCCCTCCCTCCTTCCCTCCTCTCCTTCCCTCCCCTCCTTCCCTCCTCTCCTTCCCTCCCCTCCTTCTCTCTCCTCCTTCCCTCCCCTCCTTCCCTCCTCTCCTTCCCTCCCCTCCCCTCCTTCCCTCCTCTCCTCCCCTCCTTCTCTCTCCTTCCTCCCTCCTTCCCTCCCTCCTTCCTTCCTCTCTCCCTCCCTCCCTCCTTCTCTCTCCCTCCCTCCCTCCTTCTCTCTCCTCCTTCCTCCCTCTCTCTCCTCCTTCCTCCCTCTCTCTCCTCCTTCCTCCCCTCCTTCCTCCTCTCCTCCTTCCCTCCCTCCTTCCCTCCCTCCTTCCTCCTCCTTCCTCCCTCCTTCCCTCCCTCCTCTCCTTCCCTCCCTCCTTCCCTCCTCTCCTTCCCTCCCCTCCTTCTCCTCCTTCCCTCCTCTCCTTCCCTCCTCCTTCCCTCCCTCCTTCTCTCTCCCTCCCTCCCTCCTTCTCTCTCTCTCCCTCCTTCCCTCCTCTCCTTCCCTCCCCTCCTTCCCTCTCCTCCTCCCCTTCCCTCCTCTCCTTCCCTCCTCTCTCCTCTCCTCTCCTCCCCTCCCTCTCCTTCCCTCCCCTCCTTCTCTCTCCTCCTTCCCTCCCCTCCTTCCCTCCTCTCCTTCCCTCCCCTCCTTCCCTCCTCTCCTTCCCTCCCCTCCTTCTCTCTCCTCCTTCCCTCCCCTCCTCTCCTTCCTCCATCTTCTGTCATGCTAACAACATCAATGAAGCTGAGATACGCAATTTGAAAATAAATGTGGAGAATGATTTGTTTAGATTTAAGCAGCTCCAGAGCCAACAGTTCCATTTTGAAGCCTGCTTAAACCTAAATGTTATGCCAAGGGGACTCAGAGTACTTAATATGCCCACATATGGAAACACCTACCCCACTTTGTCAGCCCAGTGGCAACAAATTAATCTTAACACCAGTAAAGCGTATATACAATTGTTGCTGGACTTTTTCAAGCCGGTGGAACAAGAGCTTAATGAAAAGATACGTCAGCAACGACACGAACTGTCTGCGCTTTATGGGAAGCAGCTACTGACGTTTTCATGCATGAACTAATCGATAAGATACTCCGCTATGAAACCAGACTGCTTGTGCAAAAGAAAAAGAAACTGTGCAGGGAATCTAACAGATTTCAGCAACCAGCATGCCTTTACTTGTCCGAAACCTGCACAATCTGCAGAGCAGTCTAATACCAACCACAATCTGAGATCTATGAGAGAAATCAATGGGCAGTCAGAGATACCACCAACAGCCTACCAGCAGAGGAGAGGGCGAGTTCAATGAGGACGGAGTATCGGATACAGTCTGAAGAGACAACCAATGCACTCGGGGAGGAAGAGGAAACAATGAATCTACAGCCAGGAGGGACTGTCCTTTCACCAAATGAGGCACATTCTGTCTATTCTGCACCGATGGAACCATCGTCTTCGGCAACCAATAATAAGGCAACAACTACCTCCACAACTACAGCTGTGGTAAGAAGGAAGATTAATATGGAAGGAGGACAACAACACCTTTTTCCTGTTCTACCCCTACCGTTCCGAGCAGGGAGAAGAAAATCTGTGGAACAGGACATGTACAGGGGCCAGAAATGGAAAGCAGCACCAAACTCACACTGTGAAGAAAATGTGGGGCTGTGGGCAGGTGGGCAGGAGAGGTAATATGGAATATGTCCAAACATGAACTGTGCAGCTGAGGCTTCTCTATTAAACATAGGTTTACATTTTATATGGACATTAGTGAATTTCTGTCATGCCTACGTATGTTTACTAGAAATGTAACACTGAAACAACAATTTGGAAATGGCAATGAGGCAAGCGATGTTCAGTTTAAGAAAAACAGTCTGTATGTACCAATATTGCCTCATAATATAGAAACTTTCTTAAAAGCTTGTGAAAATGCCATTTATAGCACAGGAAACAAGAGTTTTTTAGAAGAATGAAAGTATAATTTGACAGAGTGAGCACAAAGCATTGTGCGACTTGCAGACTAATGACAGTATAGTTACAAGACCCGCTGACAAAGGGGGACCAGTGGTGATACAGAATTGCTGACTTTTATAATACAGCTATGGAAGAAATGTTATTGGATCCAAATGTATATGTTGAAATACCAACAGCAATTGTGTTTGAAATTAGTGAACAGATTGCTAGTACCTTATATGAATACATGTGTATGGAACTATTAAGTAAAGATCTTTTTAATTATTTCACTGTTGAAAATCCACTCATACCTCAAATCCATGGTCTCCCCAAGATACACAAAGACACATACAACCAGAAATTTAGACTTATAGTAGCAGGGGCAGGATGGCTGACAGAACCCATCTTTATATACCTGGATAAGGAATTGAAGACAGCACTCACTGAATATGCATATGTCTTGAAAGACACAGCACAGTTTTTAATGGACCTTTATGGGGCAGTGAAGCAAATGGGAACAGCAGATATGGGGATGCTGGCCACACTAGATGTAGTGTCCTTATTTACAAGTGTACCCAATGACCAGGGGATAAGCATGGTGAAATCAGTGTTGACAAGGCAGGGAAAGTTCTGTAATACTAAGACAGACTTTCTCTGTATGTTACTAGAATTGCTATTAGAGCACAGCGTATTTATGTTCAATGGCATATGCTGTAAGCAGTTGTCAGGGGTTGCCATGGGCACAAGTTGTGCCAACACATATGCAAACCTGGTTATGGTTAACTGGGAATATGAACATCTGTTAGGTAATCCCCAAATAGCCTTTTATAGTCGTTTAGTAGATTATCTTTTTATTTTTTTTGGAAAGGTGATGGTGAATAACTTAAATCCCTGTATGCATACTTAAATATTACTAGTGACTTTTTAAAGTTTACAATGAACTGTTCTGAGATGAGTTTAGACTTCCTGGACGTTACCATAAAATGACTGGTGGTCTACGAAATTACACAGGAAACAATGTTACAGACCATTTTTTCTACACAGAAACAGTTTGCATAACCCTGAGATTTTTCCTAACATAATCAGAGGTGAGGCAATGAGAGCATCTCACCTGTGTTGTCCTGAGGAGGTGTTTAGACATGAGTTAACTAAGATCTCACCTGTGTTGTCCTGAGGAGGTGTATAGATATGAGTTAACTAAGATCTCACCTGTGTTGTCATGAGGAGGTGTATAGACATGAGTTAACTAAGGTAAGAACAGGTTTCATTAATAGGGGGTATAGTGAACATGAAACTGATAAGGTGTACCATAATGTACACAAAGAAAGGAAAGGTAAAGCGAAGCCCTACTACTCTGATAGAGCAGGTAGTGACAGGGTAGGTATTAGGAATAGTGTATTATCACACATTCCAATGGTTTTACCATATACAAGAGATCTGAAAAGGTTTGAAACCATCATACGACAAAATTGACATATGTTGTTAGTCGATGAGGATACTACCAACATAGTGGGTGGACAACCACATTTTGCATTTAGAAATAAGAAAAATCCTGAAACAGCAACTTTGCTATCCAAGGACACCTGCTCTGATGGATAGCACAGTAAATGGTACCCATAGATGTGGAAAATGTACACAGTGCATTTATATAGAAGAATCAAGTTTTTTCAAGCACCCTGAAACAGGGCATCTATGGGAGCTAAGGAATTCTGCTGATTGCAATACTAAGAATGCAGTGTATGTAGCTCACTGCACATGTTTCCATTTCTAAGGTGGCAAAACTAACCGTCACCTTAGGGAACGGATAAGGGATCACCTTTACTGCACTAGAAAAGGGCAACTGTATAGTGCTTTGGCTAAGCATACATTGGATAAGGGGGGTGACCATATATTTCTGTTTCACGTTTTACACATTCAGAATGTCAGCAATAGGATGGGGGACATAGTCAATACTACTGAAAATATGGAAGTAAAATGGATTTTGTGTTTAGGAGCACACAGAGGTTTGGGTTTGAATGATAGTGTTCCATTGAAGCCAGTGCTAAAATCTAGAATGTTAAAATAAAACAAATAATACTATTTTAACAAGAACTCAGGAACCCCACACAGCCTTCCTGAAGACACTGGAGGGTATAAATGTATCTCTAAACACCATCATATTGGGTGACTTCAACTACCCGAATATAGACTGGGAACATTACTCAAGCCCTAACTTTCTAGCCCAATGGTTCCTGGAGTTCATAAATTCAAATGCCATGGAACAGCTAGTCACTGTTCCCATGAGAGGAGAAAATATACTAGATCTCATTATCACAAACATGGGGACAAAATGCTCCACACCGGAAGTATATCCCTCATTGGTGAGATCTGATCATAAACTAATCTCACTGGAAATCCACATCCGCCCCCACCCCAAACAAAAAAGACCACAGTGAAGAACTTCTCTAAAGCAAACTTCACACTACTCAAGACTGGTGTGGTATCCTTCAAGGCCCCTGAGCCAGTGGAAACCACAACCCAAGCTGCGGAAGCCCTTACAAATGCCTTCTATGAACACCTCCAGGACTGCATGGATCAGGCAATCCCAAATAAAACCAACACTCTTTCCACAAAGGGCAAATGTCCAGTCTGGTGGACCCCAGCCATTAACAAACTTTACAATAAGAGGAGAAAGCTATTACATGATAGAACAAAATCCATAAAAGTGACATCACCCCTGATCATTATTAGTAAAAAAATACGAGCACTCATAAAATCAACTAAGGCCAATTTTGAGAGAAAAATTGCCATGGATTCAAAGGACAATCATAAGGCCTTTTTCAGCTATGTTAGGAACCTGGGTGGAAACTCCCAGATATGCACAGAATTAGTCCAAAATGATACAAAAATCACTGAACCCACAGACATTGCCAACATACTGGCAGACAGGTTCAGTCAAACCCACAGACATTGCCAACATACTGGCAGACAGGTTCAGTGCAAACTTCACCCCCCTCTCCCCCCCTAAAGGAGAGATAACTATCCCAGCGGAGTGTAGCCTCCCAGACATCTCAAATGTGCAGGTGAAAGCTGCTCTCTCTAAAGCTAAAAACACAGCATCAATGGGACCGGATGGTGTCCCTGGCTGTGTGCTACATGAGCTAAATGAGGAATTAAACCTGCACATAAGGCAGCTGTTTAATCTCAGCCTTGCCACAGGATACGTGCCCAAGGAGTGGCGTACGGCAACTGTGGTCCCACTCCACAAAGGCGGTGCCTCTACGGACCCTGGTAATTACCGCCCCATAAGCTTAACAAGTCTAGTCTGCAAAGCTATGGAGAGGATCATAATGGAGCTCATAAACAAAGATATAGGGGACTTGCAGACATTGGACCCGACCCAGTTTGGCTTCGTCAAGGGCAGATCATGCCTTTTGAACTTGGTCGACTTCTTCGAAATAGTCACCAAGGCCATTGATGAGGGAAAGGCAGTCCATACAGCCTACCTTGACCTTGCAAGGCTTGACACAATACCCTACTCGGGTATTGTAGAAGAACTTACCAGCTTAAATGTAAACCCATATGTCACAAGATGGGTTGCAAACTGGCTTAAGGACAGAACCCACAGGGTTAGAGTTGCTGGCGCTATGTCAGACTCCAAGACGGTCACAAGTGGTGTCCCACAGGGCTCGGTCCTTGGCCCCCTATTGTTCGGCATCTACTTCTCAGAAGTACAGGCCAACATGGGAGGACTTTGGCTGACAAAGTTTGCAGACGACTGCAAACTGGGCGCCATAGTTGAAAGTGCATCGGACACGGATATCCTTCAGAAGGGACTCACGGAAACAGATAGCTGGTGCCAGAGCCATGGCCTGAAGTTAAACGCCAAAAAATGTATAGTCATACCCTTCGGGAAAAACAAGGTAACCCCAAGCTACCATATAGGTGGCAATCCACTAAGCACAGAAGAGGTTATCAGGGACCTGGGGACCCAGGTTGACAGTGGCCTTTCTTTTAACACTCACGTTGCTAAAGTGGTTGGAAAGACCTTCTACATTGCCCACCTGATCATGAAGGGATTCACATCCAGATCTAGTGAGGTCATTGTTCCCCTGTACTCTTCACTTATCAGACCAATGATCGAGTACAATGCCCCATTCGGGATGTATCTCACCCAACATCTGCAGCAATTGGAGAGACCCCAAAAGTTCCTCACCAAAAGGATAAAGGGACTCCAAAATCTGCCATATGCTGCCAGATTGAAGAAACTCCAGCTCTATTCAGTCGCATACCGTCTGCTCAGAGGTGACATGTGCCTGACATACAAGGCCATCTCCAACCCGGAATTAATGGACATGCTCCACCTCAAAAAATCCAAATCCACTAGAGCAAGCGACTTAAACCTTAGCACGGATATAAATAGGATGTGCTGGAGGGATAGATTTATCACTCATAGGCTCCCTATGCTGTGGAATAAAATCCCGGTCCATGTGAGGCAGAGCACCTCGCTGGCTCTGTTCAAGAGAAATCTTGACCTGTGGATGGGAGATCGTAGGTTTACCCCGGGAATCATCTCTGTGTCACTGCTGGACAGAGGCACAAAAAACTAATGGGTACAGTATTTTTTCATATAAGGGGTGGCGTAAGCCACAGAACTTTGGGCTAGGCTTATAAATGCCTTAGGGCAGATAGCCTAGTATAAACCTATGAACCTATGAACCTAAGAGAAGACTACATAAACACATGCAGGGCTTTGGATCAATATGACAGTATTTCTTGAGCTGCTTCTAGCATAGATATCATTAAAGAAAAGCATTTGTTGAGATGTATGTCTTAAAGCATATGTATTTACTGGGTGGAAAATGTGCATTTATTAGGCAGAATATATGTATTAAGTTGTTGAGTGTTTACTGCTTATACTTTTATATATATTTTTATATATATTTTTATGCTTATATCTATGCGCATAAGTAGTTACTAAATGGGGAACATGAGTATATGTATTTATTCATTGACTTTTTATGTATTTTATTTATATTTATCCACATGTTCTTGTCTTTACATTATGTGCATGTGATTTTTAAACAGAGTTTTTCTGACTTCAGCAATTAACTAAGGGCAAAACTTAACCATGGTAATTAATTGATTGCAGAGTGCTGAATTAACTTTGAGTGGTAGCACTGGTTGTTTTAGTAATGAATTGAAGTTTTTAAGTGCTGTTGCTATTTGAATGAACTGTCTGATGAAGCAATAGTTACCATTGTGAAAGCACTCCCCATTTTGTATTAAAAAAGATTTTACTTTGTTGTGGTTCAGCTTCTTTATTCCCACTACCTTCCTACTGGGCACCTGTGTTGCAACATTTTCAACTTCTGGGCTGGTTTGGATTTATTAGTTTCCAATACATTTTTGGACAGTGCGTTGTTAATAGATTTAATACGAATGTTATACATATGTTCTCTGACTCTGTCTCTTAACCTCCTGTCCGTCTTACTAGCATAATGTGCAACTAGCCAAATAAACAACATGCTCAGAGACGCAGTCTGTTTTAACCCTAAATTTAAAACATTGCTGAGTGGTCGAATGTATAAAAGTGGTAGTGCTATCCATATAAATACAGAAGTTACATCTATTACATGGTAGAGTACAACACTGTGAGGACTCATTCAAGGATTAAGGTCCTTAGGATAGCACAATAATCTCTGCAAATTCATCCTGTTCCTATAGAAATAGCAAGGTCGATCCCCTACCACATCCCTAATATTGGGGTCTACATTAAGGGCTCCCCAATTCTTAGAGAAAATATCTCTAATACTGTTAATATCCTGGGTATAGAAAAGGGATGCCTTAACTTCTATTCTCCGTGAGAGCTCATTCAAAAGGTCTCTGTTCCTCATACAGTCAACCCTACTTCTGTCTGCAAAATATGGACAAGCACTACCTTTCCTCATGAGGTCAACCCCTTTAAAACCTTCCATCATGTCTTCTAAACTATTCTCCTCAGGTAGAAAAAAGTCATTCAGCAGAGCCATATACCATAGACTCACCTCTGTATTCAATTGCTGCCATCTATACAGCAGTTCAGGATACATAGTGCCTGTTGTAGGCATTTTCAAGATTCTCAGACCCCTCGGTATGATCTTCCTGTTAATGCACACTTCAAAGTGTTGCCATTGTGTCTGTAGTCTCTTAAGTTTGAGGAAGCCCGCCTCTAGCTGGTCTAAAATCTCACTGAGCCCAGTCAAATCTGCTTCTGGTGTCGTATCTTCAGTTTCTGTACACGTTACCTCTTATATCATCAATGGATATTTTTGGCCGGAAATACAGTCCATGAACCTATTCAGGTTCCATGTAGATTTGGACTGTTTCTCTGGGTCATAGGGTAATTCCACAGGTATTAATCTCGACTCAGCCATGTTTCCTTGGCAGCAAGCAAAGTAGAAATAAAGTAAAAATAAAAAGGTAGCTACCAGGGAACAAATACTCCTTGCACAAAAGCAGTAGATAATACGAACCAAGAAACAGCACAGGAGCAATCCAAGGCTGAAAATGACAGTTCACATAGATGAAAAAACACACAGTCCAAAAACACAATCTCCACAGAAGTCCACAATGCTGAACACTCAAGCAGTAGTACTGTTAGTGATTTGAGTCATCGGCCAGTTGTAGTAGAGCCTCATATGAACAGGATGGGATTGATAGATGTGGACCCTTCAGTGAGAAGGACGGTTCCTACATTTAACAAACAGATTGAGTTAAGTGGTCTGACCTCTTTCTCTATCAGCGATTTTCACAGGAGAGGGAGAACCAGATCTATGAGTAGAGGGAGACAAAATGCAAGGTCTCAGAGGAAGAACATACAGGGCCAACTGTCAAGAAAATGTGGGAGCGAGTACCCACACATTAGTTTGGAATATTTTCAGTAAGACATTATCCCAAGATGAAGGAGAAGTTTTAGACAAAGGTTTATCCTTTATACCCTCAATGAAAAGGAACCTAACAGATACAGTGATGGATGTTAAATTATTTAGCCGCAATGTACAACTTAGATTAGATTTTGGTAACCAATTTATGAATAAAGAGGGTCCTGTTTTCAGGAAACCTAGTTCCTACGTACCAAACTAGCATTCACTATTAGATGCTTTTACTAAAATGGTGGAAGAAGACTTATATAAGTTAGTGAGAATGGTCGAAAGAGATGGTATGGTAACTTATCCACCAGACTTAGAATAGCTTTAAACAAACTTAGGAATGATGAAACACTTGTTATTAGGCTGGCAGATAAGGGTGGACCAGTGGTTGTAATGGATAGAATAAATTACTATGATAGTATGACCAATATGTTAAGTGACAATAGGTTTTATTCCACCATACAGATGGATGATGTAGAGGTCTGTGTGTTGAGAATTTTTGATATGTCAGAAGATCTATTTAGAAGCTACATTATTAACATAGAGTTATTTCAGTTTTTATAAGTTGAGAATCCACTGATACTTATTTTACAAGGATTACAAGGACTATCGAAAGTCCATAAAGATCCCATACACCCCCCCCTATGAGGCCTATTGTGGCAGGCAGAGGTTGGGTGACCGAACCATTATCATTATATCTCGAGAATTGTCTGAGAGCAGTGGTGGAGAAATATCCACATATATTGAAAGATACTAAATAGTTCTTGTTGAAATTATATACCAAAATGGCAACTTTACCTAGTGACCTTTCATATAAGTTAGTGACGTTAGATGTACAATCATTGTTTACAGTTATAGGTTCAGAGGTGAGTACTAGGCTAACTGCCCTCATGGGCCATTTTAAGCCTAGCCAATTACCCCATGTGACACTCAAACCCTGCACCTTGTGTTTCTTAGGTAAGCACCTTAACCATTACTCCAACCTCCCACCATTCCTAACATCGAAGGAATTGAGAGTATACATAGATGTTTGAGAGGTAATACCAGTTATACTATTCCTTATATTGATCTATTGTGTTCCCTTTTGGAGGTTATACTGGAGAAAAATATTTTCCTTTTCAACAAGGTGACCTATATCCAGAAAGATGGTGTAGCTATGGGCACTTCATGTGCCAATAGCTATGCCAACTTAGTGATGGCGGATTGGGAAGGGGAGAAGTTGTTCCCTTTAGCTAGCTTCCAGAGGCATGTAATATTTTATACTCGTTTTGTGGATGACCTGTTCCTTTTGTGGACAGGTGATGATATGGAACTCAAAAATTTTTTTGATGAAATAAATACACTTTCACATTATTTAAAGTTTACTATGGATAAATCAGAGTCCTGGATTTTCTATTTGAACGTATATATAGAAAGATTAGGGAATGGGATGTTAAACACAGAAGTATTTAGAAAATCATGCTATGAAAATACACTCTTACATAGAGAAAGCATGTACCCTAGCTTTGTGTTCAAAAATGTGATCAGAGAGCAAGCTATGCGAGCCTCACGTCTTAGCCCCACTACTGAGGGATTTGAGTGCGAGTTGTTGAACTTGAAAGATAGGTTAATAGAGAGATCTTATAAGTTAGAAGAAGTGATGGAAGGTTTTAAAGGGGTTGACCTCATGAGGGAAGGTAGTGCTTGTCCATATTTTGCAGACAGAAGTAGGGTTGACTGTATGAGGAACAGTAACCTTGAGAATGAGATCTCATGGAGAACAGAAGTTAAGGCATCCCTTTTCTATTCCCAGGATATTAACAGTATTAGAGATATTTTCTCTAAGCATTGGGGAGTACTTACTGTAGACCCCAATATTAGGAATGTGGTAGGGGATTGACCCTGCTTCCTCTATAGGAACTGGATGAATTTGCAGAAATGATTGTGCTATCCTAAGGACCTTAATAGCTCCTTGAATGAGTCCTCACAGTGTTGTACTCTACCATGTAAAAGATGCAACTTCTATATTTATATGGATAGCACTGCCACTTTTATACATCCAACCACTCAACAATGTTTTAAATTTAGGGTTAAAGAAGACTGCTTGTCTGAGCATATTGTTTATTTGGCTAGTTGCACAATATACTCCGCATTTTATGTTGGTAAGATGGACAGGAGGTTAAGAGACAGAGTCAGAGAACAAATGTATAACATTTGTATTAAATCTATTAACAATGCACTGTCCAAACATGTATAAGAAACTAATGAACAGCATAACTTTAGGTTCTTGGTTTTACAAGTTAACATACCCAGTAATAGGGGGGAGATGTTAGGAACTACACTGAGAAGTGTGAGTTGAAGTAGATCATTAGGCTGAGGGCTGATAAAAAAACAGGCCTGAATGATAAAGTACCTATAAGACCTATGTTAAAGAATAGGAAATTGAAGGTTGGATAATAATTTATTTTTTACATAGTGTTGTGATGAAGTTTTATATAAAGTATTTTTTATATGATTCATTCTTCATGTGATTTATTATATTTTTGATAGATTATTTTAATCAGCATATAAATATTCTTCGTGTTTCACTGTTGCAGTCATTACATTTGGGTTATCTGCTTGCAGGTAGCCCTCAGTCGACCTGACTAACAAAGTCTTGGGTCCTGCATCGGTTGCTGTCCCTTCTTCCATGACGTCAGGTCATCAGGGGTATAAAACATGCAGCCAATACCATTATATCAGTCTTTCTTGCTGTGCAGTGCCCGAAGCAGAAGCAGTTCGCAAGTGCCGGTTGGACGACTCCTGAAATTTTCATTTTCGAGTTTCAGAACTGAAGTTTTCAACTAAAGCTAAGTACCCATTTGGGGAAACTTTTTCTTGCTCCTTACCAATGTCAGTAAAAGTTAATAATTGCATTACTTCTGGAAAGCAAATACCTCATAAAGATTTTCATTCGTACTGTATTCCTTGCCTAGGCCCCGACCATGATGTACCTTGCTGTCAGTTTTGTGCTTTATTTAATCAGCGCGCTATCCGTCGTCGGTATATTTTCGCCTCTAAATATTTCAGTTCTCAGTTTAGTTATCCAGAAATGTCATCGGTTAGCCATCCGACTACCGGGATTCTGAAAAAATGCAAAGATAAAGACAGACAGGCCGCCGAGGTCCAAAACTGCCGACGACGCTTCTCCTAAGACATTCGCCAGTTCACCGGTACTCAGTGAGGCGCTTTCGCAGCCCCTGATACCCACTACTTCTGATTCACAGGCCTCTATTGAGACCCATTCGGAGTCTGGTATGCAGCGAGATGCTTCAACTATGGAACCTGCACATGTCTCTACCTTGGATGGGTCCAGAGCCGCTGTGCAGGCACCGGCTTCTGAGGGTGTATTCAGCCTATGGGCTTGCATATTAAACTGATGCCACCTTCTTTACTTAGGCCTAAATCTCGATCCATGCTAAAAAACCGACACCCAGGCCACATGCTCAGGCCTCTATGCCTAAAATACAAATGATGATAATGGCTGAAGATCTAATAACTCTAATCAGGGGTAGCCAACCCCTCCTTCTAAGAGGCATACGAATGAAGTTGATTATGAATCTTCTGATCAGGATTCTGTTTTTTCTGATTCTTCTGATGATCTGGATTTGCCCCTATCTACTTATGAAGATTCTGATGCAGAGGACTCCATTCCCTCTGCTTCCCCTCCTGAGGATTTTTCTCTTGGGGAAACCTTACATACTCTAAGGGAGCATTTCCACTGGGAAAGCCTGGATTTTTCTGATTCAAAAAAGAAGCTTAGGGATTTCCTTCTCCTACCTCAGCATAGGCCTTTAGCTATTCCTCCTGTGCTAGACATTGTTGATGCTTTTTCAGAATCTAGTCTGGCCCTTGATTCCCTGCCTCCTACTCCCAGAAAACCTGACAGATACTACAGGGTCCCTGAGTCCCACAAGTTCCTTTTTAAAAATCCTATTGCAGATCCAGAGACTATTTCACAGGGGCCCAAGGGCATTAAGGCTTCTACTGCAAAAAAATCCTACCCCTTCTGATAGAGACTCCAGGGCGCTGGATAGATGGGGTAAGAAGGTTTACACTTCTGCACCCTTGGCCATTAGGGCTTTAAACTGCCAGTTTCATATGTTAAAGTATCAGCAACATGTTATTGGACTGCCTAAACAGAAAATGATGTTGATTCCTGACTGTGTGGAAAATAAAGAATTACAGGATTTAATGCATTCTGCTGAACAAGTTGGAAAACATACTTTGCAATGTGGTTTTGATTCATTAGAGGCCTCTTCCAGGGCTGCTGTTACTGGGTCTGTGCTCAGAAGGCATGCTTGGCTTAAGGAGCAAGGTTTGCCTGATCATGTTAAAGCTAAATTGTTGGATGCTCCTTTAAATCAGGACCACCTGTTTGGCAACAAGGCTGAGGAAGTTCTTAAAAAGATGGAAGATAAAGCTAAATCTATGCAAACTGTTAAATATTTTTTACAAGTTCAGCCTCCTAGATTTAGTAGTCACTGGCCGTCTAAGAATTGGTCCTTTCCAGACCCTTCCAGGTCTTCTCAAGCCAAACCCAGACATGGCAAAAACCCCAGGTTTCAGTCCCAGGGAACACACAGAACTAAGCAGTGGGGGGCTACACTTCCAAATCTGGGAATAATAAGACTCCCCCCTATGGTAAACTGTCTCAATGACTTCCTTTTAAAATTCCAAGCACTTATCAACTGATTGCCCCTTTGGGGGGAAAAATTGCTCTTCATGCAAAGAACTGGGAACTCATTACCCAGAACAAATGGGTTTTAAATATAGTGTCCCAGGGATACAGATTTCACTTCCACACATTGCCAACACCAAGTGGGTACAAGTACTTTCTCTCTCAAGCATGGGGGCTATTCAACTGGTATCAGAAGAGGAAAAGGGACAAGGCTTCTACTCGAGACTTTTCCTGGTACCCAAAAAAGACAATTCATGGCATCCTATCCTGGACCTGTCTACTCTAAACACCTTTTTAAAGATTCCAAAATTCAAGATGCTGACTCTTCACCAATTACTTATGCTAGGCAAAGATGCCTGGTTGGCAACACTAGATTTAAAAGAAGCATACCTGCACATCCTAATCAGGGAATCTTGCAGAAGATACCTACGCTTCAAAGCAGGCTACACACACTATCCATTCTCTGCACTGCCCTTTGGCTTATCTACTGTGCCCAGGGTATTCACAAAGTGCCTAGCTCCAGTTGTTGCATTTTGCAGGCAAAGACCTATTCAAATATATCCATACCTGGAAGATTGTCTAATTCAGGCAGAAAGCCAGGACATACTTTTGAATCATCTGGCCTTTGTACAAAGGGTTTTAACTTGTTTGGGGTACACCATAAATGAAGAGAAATCACACCTGGTACCCTGTCAACAAATTATATTCCTGGGAGCAAGCTTGAATACAACTTCCCAGATGGCTTACCTCATGCCAGAGAAACAAATTCATTTGACAACTTACTTCAAACAATTGGCCACAAAAACCCTGCTATCTGCAAGACAAATACTGCAAGCCTTGGGGTTCATGGCCTCCTGCAGTCTTCTAATTCCATATGCAAGATTGCATATAAGGAAACTACAGTGGTATCTAAAAAGCCTATGGTGTCAACACTCTCAAGACCTGGAAACAATAATTCTTATCATACCTTGCCTACACCTAGAGTTCCTGTGGTGGGCAGAGGCCTGCCACCAAAACAAGGGACTTCCTTTTCCACCACCCCCTGCCACCCAAACCCTAACAACAGATGCATCAGACTATGCATGGAGGGTTCACCTGGCAGGGAAGTGCATTCAGGGCAAATGGAACCCAAGTCAAATGCACCTGCATATCAATCAAAAAGAAATGTTAGCTGTACAGAATGCTCTGACAGCCTTCAAGGACCACATTCTTCCAGGACAACTAATGGTAAAGATGATCAACACCACTGTTATGTGGTACATAAGCAGAAGGGTATACATTCTTACCCCCTCTGCAGACTAGCCATGGCATTGTGGAACACAGCCTTGAGCTACCAAGTGCATCTACAAGCTCAATTCCTGCCAGGAAAATTAAATACACTGGCAGACAGACTAAGCAGAAACCTCATGGACCCACACAAGTGGAAACTAGAACCAAGGATTTTCAACATGTTGACAAGCAAATGGGGGAGCCCAGATATAGACCTTTTTGCCTCTTCCCAGAACTGCCAATTGGACAAATTTTGCACAAGGACTCCCCACAAACAAGCCTGGAAAGTGGATGCTCTGTCCTTCAGCTGGAAAAACCTATCAGTCTAAGCCTTCCCCCCTCTGCCTCTGCTCTCCAAACTACTACTAAAAATCAAACAGGACAAACCAAGGATGATTTTGATTGCTCCAGACTGGCCGTGCCAACACTGGTACCCCCTCCTGCACAGTGTGTCATGGTTATCTCCATGGCACCTGCCTCAGACTCCTTCCCTGCTGTCTCAGCAGGAGAACCAGATTTTGCACCCTCAGCTTCTAACACTGAACCTTGCAGCCTAGCTAATCACTTAATCTCTCCTTTACCATCCCTCAGCAAACCTGTGATGGATTTCATTTTAGAGGCAAGGCAGCCTAGTACTAGAAAACCTTATGCTGAAAAATGGAAAAGATTATGTGCCTGGAACCAATCTCAAGGGATGAGCACAGCAGCGCCCAATTTACCTCAGATTTTACAATACTTAACTGAGATGCTTCACAAGGGCCTGTCTTTTTCCTCCATTAAAATCCATGCCTCAGCCATTTCAGCTCATTATAACACAGAGCCTCCCCTCTTCTCTCATCCACTGCTCAAGCAGTTCCTCAGAGGGGCCAAAAATTTGAGACCACACAGGAGAGATCCAACCCTAGCCTGGGACCTTAACTTTGTCTTGGAGAAACTCACTCTACCTCCTTTAGAGCCAGCTGCTACTGCAGACTTAAAATTTCTTTCTTGGAAAACAGCTTTCCTTTTAGCAATCACTTCAGCTATTAGGGTATCTGAATTACAGGCCCTTATGGCAGTGGAGCCTTTCATCATATTTCATGCGGACAGGGTATCCCTCAGAACCAATACATCCTTCATGCCCAAGGTAGTATCCAGTGTGGCTGTTAATCAGTCCATTCATTTGCCAACCTTCTTTCCCAATCCACAGAATAAAGGGGAATGGATACTGCATTCTTTAGATGTGCACAGACAACTTAGATTTTACCTGGACAGGACTAAACCTCAAAGGAAATCTGAACAACTGCTGGTGGCATTTATTTATTTTATTTATTTTATGTATTTATTTATTTATTTATTGCAGTTGGTTTACCAGGATAGTCCATTGGGCCTTAAAGAACCCGTTTTCAATGGAGTCCTGGGGAGAAAAGCTCCAAAACAAAATAAACATTCAACATTAGACAGTGACAATCTAGGTACAGAGAGTATTAATACTATGTAGGCACAATGAAAGTAAAAACTAATCCAATATAGAATAGCAGTCATAACAGCTAATACATTGAGAAGTAACATGATAGTAATACAACAATTGTAGACTTTAGTACAGTTTAGAGAACAAACATAGTAGCTAAAAAAATAGAATATGGTATTGAAAGATATTAAGTTGAGTTAGTTATGAGGGGTGGGAGCAAGAGCATTCCCACTGTGATGTTAGATGCAAGAAAAGAGACTTTTTGAAGGTAGAGTGGTTAGAGGTGGTGCGGATGAGTGGAGGTAGGGAGTTCCAGAGGCATGCGAGGATGAAGGAAAGAAGGTTTTTGCCTGGGGGATGAGTAGGTTTGTGCACTTCCAGTAGATTTTGATTATTAGACCTTAGACCTCTGTTAGGTAGGTGCTTTTTAAAGGCAGTGGAAAGGGAGGGACAGAGGGAGGGGTTTAGAATAAGCTTATGGGATAGAGTTAGTTGAGTGTAAGTTAGTTGATTAGGAAGTTCTAGCCATTTTAGTTTATGGAGGGAGAAACAGTGGTGAGTGGAGGACTTATGGCTGGTGGCGAATCTTGCAATTTTGTTATAGCAGGAGGTAAGCTGTTTTTTTAGTGAGGACTGTAGATTAGTTAGTAGTGGGGCACCATGGAGAAGGGAGGGGATAAGGAAGGAAGTAGAGAGAGTGATTTTAGTGGTAGATGTGAGGTAGGCATTCTGTCTATACAGCATGCCAAGTTTTTGATGCGTTTTTTTGATGTTTATTTGCAGGTGGGAGTTAAATTTAAGTTGATCGTCGATTTTGACCCCGAGTAGTTTGGTCTCTGACACTAATTCTAGAGGAGAGTTGTTTTGACTAGTAATTATGAATGTATTCATGTTGGGAGGAGTGACTTTGGAAGGAGTAAATAACATTAGTTTGGTCTTGGTGGCATTGAGAGCCAGGTGATTGCTTAGCATCCATAGCTCTGTGGAAGAGAAGACATCTTGAGTAAGTTTTTGTAGTGTAGTGATAGATGAGGCAGAACAGATGATAGTTGAGTCATCTGCATATTGGATGATGCTAGAGAATGGGATTGATTTGTGGAAGTCATTAATAAAAATACTGAAGAGAAGAGGACCCAGTATGGAGCCTTGTGGAACTCCTGTAGGGGTATTAAGGAAGGACGAAGTGGCTTTTTTCCATTTTACCGCTTGATTTCTATTAGACAGATAACTAGAGAACCAGTTCAGAGAGGAGGAGGATAGGTAGAGTTTGGAGAGTTTAGTTAAGAGGAGGCTGTGTGAAATGGTATCAAAGGCTTTGGAAAGGTCAAGAAGTAAGGTGGAAACAATTTGTCCAGAGTCACGGGCTTTATTTACGATTTCAAGGAAGGAGAGGAGGGCAGTCATGGTGCTATGATTAGGTCTAAAACCATGCTGTGTGGGAGTTATAAGATTGTTGTCTAGGAGGTGAGGAAGGAGTTGGAGATGGATGCATTTCTCTAGGATTTTAGAAATGGGGGATAGGATGGCTATGGGACGGAAGTTAGTAATGTTATTATTGTTACCACCTTTGTGTAGAGGTAAAATAAAGGCTTGTTTCCAGATTTGGGAAACTGTGCATTCTTGTAGGGAACGGTTAATTAAGATGCTAATTGGGTAGGCAAGAGTTTCAACAGCAATACTGAGAAAGTAAGAAGGGATATTGTCAGGAACATTGGTACATGGTTTCAATTTCTGAAGGAGTTTCTTTATAGTAGATGTAGGTATGGGATTTAATGAGAAGAGAGTGCAGTCAGGAAGGGGGGAGTTTTAAGGTGGAAGTGAGGAAGGAATTTGTGTAGAAGGGGGGATAGAGGAGTTAGTTGGTGTGGAGTTGGGTGTAGATGTAGAGAGAGTGGGGGTGGGTAAGGCGGTATTGGATGGCAGAGGGGAAGGCTATTTCAAAGCAAACCATTGCTAAATGGATAAGCCATTGCATTCATTTCTGCTATAAGCACCATGGAAAACCTATCCCCCAGGGGAACAGACCTCACTCCACCAGGGCTGCATCTACCTCTACAGCCTTTCTCAGAGGCATCCCTACCAGGGACATCATAAAAGCTGCTACCTGGAGTTCTGTACATACTTTCACCAAGCATTATCATTTGCCAATTTTCTGTAAATCCAGAGCTGGCTTTGCCACTGCAGTCTTGCAGGGCCTTATAGCTGGCCCTAATGCTATCTAAATTCCTCCTCCCAACCATAGCTTTGGGAATCTACCCAAATGTAATGACTGCAACAGTGAAACATGAAGAACATTGTACAGTTGTGTACACTTACCATAAATGTAGATGTTCAAATGTATTCACTGTTGCAGTCCTGGTTACCCCCCCTCCAGCTCCCTAACTTCTTTTGGCTATACCGCTACTTTCCTTTACTATGCTTAAAAGCCTTTTTGGTGTATTTGATTTTTTTGTTGGATCGATATCTTTGTGCTTTTATATTTAATTGCTTCCCATTAGGGGGCCACCTGACATCTGGGGCAAGAAAAACTGATGTAATGGCGTCGGCTGCATGTTTTATACCCCTGATGACCTGACGTCATGGAAGAAGGGACAGCAACTGACGCAGGACCCAAGACTTTGTTAATCAGGCTGACTGAGGGCTACCTGCAAGCAGATAACTCAAATGTAATGACTGCAACAGTGAATAAACTCGAACATCTACATTTATGGTAAGTGTACACAACTGTACTTTTTATGTTTTATGTATGCATATCTTTAAAGTACAGGATGTGATGTAATAGCCTTGACTAATTAACAGGTATATATATTTATGTGCTGCTTTAGTAAAGATGTTTTTGGTCTGAAGAAGCCCTGTTGTGTGAAAGCACTTGCCAGTTTTACATCCTAATAAATTGATTTGGTTCATATTATCTACTGCTTTTGTGCAAGGAGTATTTGTTCCCTGGTAGCTACCTTTTTATTTTTACTATATTCTGATATATATATATACATATATATATATATATATATATATATATATATATATATATATATATATCTATGGAACCCGGACAATCTACCGAAAGCCTGTTTCATCAAAAGTGAAACGGGCTGTCACGGTTTCGCGAAAGCACTTTTTATTGAAAAAAGTGCTTTTGCGAAACTTTCATAAAAGTACAGGTAATCGGGGGGGAAGTGGTAATGGGCGGGTTGGGGGTGCAGGGGGGCAAAGCCCCTCTGC
The DNA here is from genome assembly GCF_019279795.1 of Protopterus annectens. NCBI lineage: Eukaryota > Metazoa > Chordata > Ceratodontiformes > Protopteridae > Protopterus > Protopterus annectens. The sequence goes on from NC_056732.1 coordinate 1,874,884,813, forward strand.
ATAAACATGGTGCATGTGTTTTTTTTTTGTGTGTGTGTGTGTGTGTGCGTGTGTGTGTGTGTGTGTGTGTGTGTGTGTGTGTGTGTGTGTGTGTGTGTGTGTGTGTGTGTGTGTGTGTGTGTGTGTATGTGTATGTGTATGTGTGTGTGTGTGTTTTACCTTCTGTTTACGGAAACTGCTTTTTTGGTGAAAGCAGTTTCGGTAAACAGTGTTCGGTAGGGTTGGATTCGGACAGTTGGTCTTTCGATCAACTGTCCTAGATCCATATATCTATATATATATATATATATATATATATATATATATATATATATATATATATATACATACATACATACATACATATATATATATATATATATATATATATATATATATACACACATATATATATATATAGAGAGAGAGAGAGAGAGAGAGAGCATAATATCAGTGGTTTTTTATTTATTTATTTTATTTTACATTTGTTTACCAGGATAGTCCGACTGGATATATGTCCATTTTCAGCGGAGGCCCGAGGAGAAAAGCTCCAATTAGACAAATTACAAAGATAACATTTAAAAAATATAAAATATAAACAAGTATAAAAACAACATTTACAACAAAGTAAAAATGTTAAATTTAAAACAAAGTAAAGTAACAAAGTTTTCATTGATTTTAAGTAAGACTTGTAAATGAGAGCCATATGACTGCATTGTATCTGGCCTAGGTGCTTTCTGGCATAGAATAGTGGAAGATATTATTTATTGGATAAGTGAACATCCTGCCTGAAATGACTCTCGGCAGGAAGTTTTTTCATTAGAAAATGCGTACAGATTTTGTTCTGTACATGATGTTATGGAATGTACATAAATGGTGCACACGAATGAACTCTTGAAAAAGGCAAACTATTTGTACAGTTCTTCATTGGCTGTGACTACAAATTTTGCAGTGCATGCAGCACTGACACTACATTCACTGGTTAGGGAAAAACATAACTTTAAATACCTTTCTCACATGAGAAAGATGTTAAGCTTCTGTCTCATACTTGAGCATAACAGTGGCCAGTGCTAGCCACCACAGAATGACAGCAACAGGAAGCTGACAGCTTTTAAAGCTGTCAGACACTTTTCTCTCATAGAGAAAACTAACAACTTTTAAAGCTGTCAGACACTTCTCTGTTGTAAAAGAAAACAGAAGTCTGGCAAAGCAAAGTTTAATAATGCAAAGCAGAAAACTGGATATATGCAGACCCCAATTTTATTATTAGTGCTTTCATGTAAACATTGCCAAACTTCTTCAGATCTAACTCAAAAATGCATGCATCCACTTTTTAAACTTTTCCTCATCACATGACTCACCAGTCCCCACTAGAGTCACTAGCTCTTAAAGCTACCGTGACCAAATAGTCCATTAAAAACAATGAAGTGCCTTGAAGCTGCTTTTTAAATAAGTGAAGATATTAAAACGTAGAACAACAAAGGAAGTGTCTGCCATTCATTCAGTACATGTCATGTGATAATTTCCAGCAATTAAGTTATTATTTTAGTATAAAAGCTTAAGAATCATTGTTGCTGTTTTTACCGTTTCATTATAAAATTACTGCTAAAATACAAAAAACTGCCGCTTTAATAATTTATATAAATAAATATATACCTACACACACACACACACACACACACACACATATATATATATATATATATATAGGTCCACATCAAAATCCTGACTCTCAAAATCCCTAAAGCTCAAAATACTGAAAACTCAATACTGAAACTCAAAATATCGAACCCCCCCCCCACAGTACAGCAACACAATTATATTGCAGCAGAACTACATACAAAAACATATTGCTCTTTTGCCCCCCTCACCCCATGCTACTTAAATACATCATCTCCGAGACTGCACTTCACTACACCAAACTAACTCTTATACTTGGAGAAGAGTAATACGGTTTGTGTTTTATTTGTTTCTGTATGTACTTGTGCAGGAATATAATAAGTGTTGGCATCCTGTGTGTTTTCAGGATTTTGAACTTTAGAGATTTTGATCTCAGTATTTTGAATTTAGAGATTTTGAGAGTCAGGATTTTGACGTGGACCCATATATGTGTGTATATATATATATATATATATATATATATGTTAATTATTTAAATGACACTACTGATTTTTTGACCTTTACGTATGACAATGCTGTTATTTCTTATTTAGATGTAAACATGTAAAGCTCAATAAGCCGAAACATTTATTTTTAAAATATATAGGAAGGAAATCTGTTCCTGCTTTCTTTTGCATGATGGCAGTGCACATCCTGCCCATTAAAAGAGATCAGTTGTCAAGGGACAACTGGTCCATGCAGCCAGGATGGTCACATCAGATGAAGAGTTTCAAACAGAATGTGACAACTTGAAAGGAATGTTTAATGCTACGGGCTACCCAGACAGATTGTTGACAGAACTAGTTGGACAGCTTTCCCATAAAAGAAAAAGTGGCCATCTTCAGCAGATATTAAATAATGAAAAAATGAGGCAGAGATACATGGGGACATAACACAGATAAAGTAACTTGTACCTCTAGTTTTATTACATTTATACTAGTGATTCTGGAACAAATAGAAATATACTAGTAAAAAATTGGGTACTTATTGAGAAAGGTGGCCGTCAAAGGGACACACTAAAAGAAAGACCTAGATTAATTAAACCTCTAACACCAGCCACACTTGTACAGTACATTCCTACATATGTGGATGTTCTCAACAAAAAACATACCTAAACAAAAGAGACCTCTGAGGCAAAAGCACACGTGCACTTCACAACCCACTGCACCAAGCACCACACATAGTGCACATGCCTGCGTCTCACAGCCTCTAAGGCCCAGCCACAAACCCAACATACTAGTCATAGAAGACTCTATCGTGAGACACACAGATATGCCCCTCACCAGGCTAGACAAGGAAAAAGTCACGGTAAGTTGCTTGTCAGGTGCTAAAATCCACCATATCACTCACGCACTGAAGTCTCTCAATAACAGGTACTTTTATGACTCTGTCATAGTCCATGTTGCTGTGAATGACTTGAGACATACCTGAGACATACCTCTCTGGACTATATTAAGAGAGACACGATTGAGCTAGCTGAATATGTGTCCCAGGCATGTATGTCTGTAGCCTTAAGCAGCATCCTACTGTCACCCAGAATGATGCCTCAGTACAAACAGAAAATGATTGACTTTAACAATAGGCTTAGTTTCTGGTGTCATTCCAAGGGGATTCAGTACTTGACAGCCTGGGAGGACATGATTGACAGACCACAATGCTTTGCCAGAGATGGTCTTCATCTGTCTCGCCTGGCTTTAGGCTTCTGGCAAAGCCTCTTGCCTCCCCCATAGTGCCTTTTTAGGCACAGTCATGAGGGGAAAATTATCAATGTGAAAAATTCTTCTAAACAAAATTTTAAGGTCATGCTGCTAAATGATAGGAGTCTTAACATGAAATTGCACTCATTGCAAGCATTCTTCACCCTGGAAGATGCTGACATTTGTGCAGTCACTGAAACTTGGTTCATAGCTGCATTGAACACCCCAGCCATACCAGGTTACTTGTCCTGCCATATTTTCAGACCCCAAACAGAGGGCTACAAAGCCAAAGGAGGTGGAGTTTCAATATTTATGAAAGACATACATACCTCCAGGCTGGTCAAACAGTATAACACACAGAAGACACTCCATAGGTTCATAGGTAGGTACTAGGCTATCATCCCAAGGGCCTAAGTAAGCCTAGCTAACAAGGTTCCCTGGCTTACGCCACCTAAGAAAGTTGTTTTCCTGTGCAACTGTTGAGCAGAGACACATAAGTGATCCATGGGGTGTATTTCCTATTTCCCATCCACTCAGCAAGATTTTTCTTGAAGAGTGCTAATGAAGAACTTTGCTTGACATAGATGGGTAGCCTGTTCCAGAGTATGGGAAGTTTCTGGGACAGGAATCGATCCCTCCAGGATGTCCTGTTTATTGTGGTGACAAAGTTTAGGTCCCTAGAGCGTGTAGCTCGGAGGGATTGGGATTTCTTTAGGTGTAGCATGTCCAACAGCTCTGGGTTTGACATAGCTTTATATGTTAGGCAGAGATCACCTCAGAGTAGGAGATATGCTGCAGAGTAAAGCTGGAGTTTTTGGAGATGGTCAGTGGAGGGCATTTGTTTGAGGCCAGTAATCCTCTTTGTGAGGTACTTCTGTGGCCTTTTCAGCTGCTGCAGATGTCTTGTGAGGTACATTCCAAAAGGGGCATTGTACTCTATAATGGGTCTAATGAGTGTCGAGTAGAGAGGAACAATGACCTCTTTTTTCCTGGATGAGAACCCTTGTATGATGAGGTGTGCCACATAGAAGGACTTCCTGACTACTGTGGCGATGTGACTATCAAAGGAGAGACTGCTGTCCACCTGGGTCCCAAGGTCTCTTATCACACATTTGGTGATAAGTAGATTGCTGCCTATGTGGTAGTTCATGGGTACAGTGTTTTTACCAAAGGGGATGACACTGCACTTTTTGGCATTGAGCTTGAGGCCATGGCTCTGACAACATCTGTAGGATGTCCACATCATTTGGGGACTTGACTATGGCTCCTAGTTTGCAATCATTTGCAAACTTTGTTAGCCAGAGGCCTTCTGTGCTAGCCTGTACTTCAGAGATGTAGAGACCAAACAGGAGAGGTCCCAGGACTGAACCCTGTGGTACTCCACTTGTCACTGGTTTGAGGTCAGATTTGGAGTCTGCAACTTTTACAGTGTGGGTTCTGTCAGTAAGCCAGTTGGCAACCCATCTTGTGACATAGGGATTTATACCTAGTTTAGTGAGTTTAGCTATAATTCCAGAATGGGGGATGGTGTCAAAAGTCTTGGCGAGGTCAATATAGGCTGTGTGAACCACCTTACCCTCATCTACTGCTTTGGTGACTGCCTCAAAGAAGTCGATCAGGTTCAGGAGGCATGATCTCCCTTTCACAAACCCGAACTGGGTGGGATCCAGAGTTTGGAGGTTACCAATGTCTTTGTTTATGAGTTCCATAATGATACGTTCCATGGCCTTGCAGACCAGGCTCGTCAGGCTAATAGTGCGATAGTTCCTGAGATCAGTGGAGGCTCCCCCTTTGTGGAGTGGGATAACTGTTGCTGTGCACCATTCAGTGGGCACAATGCCTGATGTGAGGCTATTATTGAACATGGTGCTTAGGTGGGGAGCTAGTTTGTTCTGAAGTTCGTGCAAAACACAGCCTGGGATGTTGTCCAGTCCCATGGATGCTGTGTTTTTGGCTTTAGAGTGTGCAGCTTTTACCTATGTAGTTGTAATTACAAGGACTCTGCATTCATCCTGTATAGATATGGGCCCTTTAGGGGGTGGGGGTGGGGGGTAAAGTTAGCACTGAACCTATCTGCCAGGATGTTGGCAATATCAGTTGGTTCTGTAATTTTCGTGCCATTGTGCTGTAACTCAGAGCAGATCTGGGTGTTGCCATCGAGATTCTTGACATAGCTATAGAATGCTTTTGTGGTTGTCCTTAGAATCAGTGGCGATTTTGTTTTCGTAGCTAGCTTTGGAGGATCTTATAAGGGATCTCAGCTTCTTACTGAGACTGACGAGGGATCTCCTCCACTCATGGAATTTTACTCTCTTTTGCAACAGTTTCTTCCTTCTGTTGTACAGTTTGTTTATGGCAGGGGACCACCAGATTGGCTTCCTTTTTTTGGAGGATAGCGTCTTGGTTCTGTTTGGGATAGCACGATCCATGCACTCGTGTAAGTGCTTATAGAGTGCATATGTATAGGATTCAGCAGTTGTAACTGTATTGTCCATCTGCATGGGTGTCATGAAGTTCACCATTTCTGTCTTAAGAAGCATGAAGTTGGCTTTGGAGAAATTGTTTTATCATGGTTTCCTTAATGGGGGGTGGGGTGGGATGTGGATATCAAGGGTGATTAGCTTATGGTCGGATCGGACCAACGAGGAGTTGACTTCAGGTGTGGAACACCAGTCACTCATGTTGGTAATGACTAGGTCTAGGATATTGTTGCCTCTGGTGGTGGTGTGGATAAGTTGATCCAGGGCATTGGAGTTTATGAATTCCATAAAGCGTTGAGCTAAGGAGTTGGTGCATGAGTAGTTTTCCCAGTTAATGGTGGGGTAGTTGACGTCACCCATTAGGGTGTTTGGTTGAACCCTAATATTTTCCAGTACATCAAGAAAAGAGGAGTGGGAATCCTGGGGCATGGTGGGGGATCTGTAGCAAGCTACAATTTGGATTGCAGTTTTGCCCAGAGTTAGTTGATCTTGGATAACCTCGGATGCATTATGCTGAGCAACTAGCCTGGAGGTGTGGATATCCTTAATGAATATGGACACACCTCCACCTTTGGTGTTTCGGTCCAGGTTACATGGCCAAAACGTGTAGCATGAGTTATAGCCTGGTAGTGCAGGGGTGCTCTCTGGAGCCTTGAACCAGGTCTCAGTCACTGCACAGATATCGATGTTCTCCATTTTAAGGAGTGCCTCGAGTGAGTGCATTTTGAGATTTAGACTAGAGATTTAGGGATTTCCAGGTGCAGTTAACTATTGACAAAACACCTATTCAAATCATAGCTAGCTGCAGACCCCCAGCCATGACTCAGGAGGCCCACTCCACCTATCTGGACTTACTTGAATCCATCAAGATTTAACCCTCTACGCTGATCCTGGGTGACTACCCAACCATAGAGTGGAAGACCTATTTTAGCTCAAACACGAATGCCCAGAGATTCCTCGACTTCGTCAGTGCTATTGCATTGGATCAGCTGGTCGACACCCCCACAAGAGGTGAAAATGTTCTGGAACTGGTACTAACCAACATGAGTAGCCACTGTAGCAGCCCTACAGTGTCATCCTCCTTGGTAAGATCTGTCCATAAAGGAATGACTTTTGAAGTCACCATCTTCTCTGCCCCCCCACCCCCCTTGCCAGGGTCGAACAAAAAACTTTTCCAAAGCTGACTATAATCTCCTGAGAGCAGGTATAAGCACCTTCACAGCCTCCATCCCTCCAGTTGGAACAAGCAATAATGTCTAAGCTTACACCAAAAAAACTATATGAGCACCTATGCTGCATGGACTCAGCAATACCTGACAGGACCAAATCATCTTCCTAGATATAAATATACATACAATGAGAGAAGGGGATGTTAGGAACCTTACTGAAAGTAAGGAAGCTACATGGATTTTGAGGCTTAGAGCTGACAGGGGCATGGATCTCAATGAAAGAGCTTCTCTGAGACCCATTTTGAAATCTAGGAGGTTAACTATCAGCTAATGGAGAGTTTTTGCGTAGATTTAGATTTTTAGTTTTACGTATTTTTAACAATTGTTTTTATATGCGTATGCTATTTTAGATATGTGTGTATATTTGCAAGTGCTCTCTAAGATATTTAGAGTGCTTAATTAATGAGTCTTTTTGATTGGTTGACTTTTCTGTTTAGATGGCATTATTAACTTGTGTTTCTTAATGGTCTGAAGAAGCTATTGCGAAAGCGCTTACCACTTGTGAATAAACTATTTAAGTTTTTATGCTTTTCCTGCCACTTGGTTATTTCACTGCTATAATTCTGTTTGTTTCGCTAAGTACTACTATATTTATTTATTTACTGTTTGATAACCAGGTAGGTGAAACTGTCCAGAGACCCTTTAAAGCCTAGATCAAGGAAGGCAGTAAACATTGCAACTAAACTTAGGTTGTATACTTCAGATATGATAGTGTTATGTTTACATAGTTGCAAAATCCTGACTATTTTTAGAAGGTTTATATACAGTTATACATTTTTATAAACTTGAATCTTCTACAGTCCTTATACATTTCAAATAAAACAACCAGTTTACATGGATTGCAGTATAGTCTGAAATTACTTCTTTTAAAAAAATAAAATAAATTTCCTTGAAAAACATGAAACTCAAATGAAGTGGAAAAAAGTAGCGTTTCACAAAGAGAGGCATAGACAGTAAGAAGAGAACATAAGTGTAAGGAGAGTTAAACGACAAAGAACAATTGACAGAAGAAGCATTTTTACAGTTTTCAGCCATCCCTTATCCGTAAACATCACAAGCAGCTTCCTTGAAGAGGTGCTTAGAAAAGGACTTCTTGTACTCACAAGAGTATGTTGATTCCTTGTTTCAGTTAGTAGTTTATTCCAGAGAAATGGGCTGTTCGTGAGAAGGCTCATTCACTAATGACTGTTTTAAATGGGGACGGCTCAGTGATATTAAGATATTTTAACTTACTGTAAAAATGTATCTAGACGATAAACCCACCTGTCTCTCTGTTTACTGTTTCAGCACGTTATTGTCTTGAAGTCAGAAATCCCCGTCAGCTCCAGTTCGTAATGCCATGTTGCTGTTTCTGTGTTCTAAAGTGAGCAGAATATAGCAAATGTAGAGTTAAAGGTAAGTCTTGAAATCTTGATACACTTTCTAAGATAACCCATAATAGTTTGTAGATACTGTTATCTAATCAGTTACATACTAATGAGTTCTGATCAATTACCTTCTCTTTTACTTTACTGACAATTTTATCTTATCTTTAATTGCTTGTAAATAAGATACAGGGTTGTAACAAAAAGTGTGTGTGTGTGTGTGTGTGTGTGTGTGTGTGTGTGTGTGTGTGTGTGTGTGTGTGTGTGTGTGTGTGTGTGTGTGTCTGTATGTGCCTGACTGTTCGTGGGAGATATTGCTCTTTCAGTCTAACAGTTGTTTTACATTCCCTGTGTTCATGTGTTACAAAGCCTGTAAGGAATGCTATGCCTTCTGCAGTGATGTGAATTGACTATCTCAGACTTGACACTTAACTGAAAAGAAACCTGTGTCTGCTAACATAGTGACACCTGTGCCTGCTAACATAGTGACACCTGCGCCCACTAACATAGTGACACCTGCGCCTGCTAACATAGTAGCACCTGTGTCTGCTAACATAGTGACACCTGTGTCTGCTAACATAGTCACATGCAATGCAGTTTGGAATTTTATATGTTATATTAGCAGATTAACTGCATAATCATGTCAGAAGGATGATTTGATGTACTTCTCCACAGTCCAGTGGCATCCCAGGGTCCACTGTGCATACAGGCCTTCAGTTGAGGCAGATACATACTTCGGAGAGCAGATATCTAACAAACACTTGATTTGGGACCATGTTATTCTTGTTTGGCTGAGGAAAATGCCAACATACAGAGCAAAACAAGGAACTGGACAGAGAACTGTGAAATCAGAAAGAAGAGTAAAATGATACATCATTTCATCTTATTTTTGAAGTACACAGTACAAAGAGTGGAAAATGTTTAAATTTAGTCCGCATTCTTCATCAGAGACATATACATGGTTTCTCTATCATGTTATATTGAAGGTTCCCTGTTCCTACCTCTCATTATGTGTTACTTCTGGCAACATAATGTTCCTGAACCTAAGACTGTGGTCCGAATTCACAAACTGAATGCTGGTACTTGGCAAAGGCTGTTGCCATGTCCTAGTGTGCTAACACTACCTCCCGTCATTGATTCAGGAGATGAATGGGAATAGCTGGCAAATTATAATTGATATCAGATATGAGAGCTCATCGCGACATGCTAACTCAGACTGTGATGTAGCATAGCCTCATCTTGTCAGTTTGCCATTACCTATAGCAGCCTGACTTTGAGCTGACATAGACATTGGGTGGGGGTCAGCCACTGAAAGGTTTGGCATGCAGTTAGTTGACATTTTTCATTATTCAAAAAATAATGTTATTGTATACTCACTACCTTTGCACTGAACATATTTTTGAGCAGTATTTTTATAGAAACCAACTGGTGTACTGCCGTATCTTGATTTGCGATATTGAACTATATCTGCAACACATTTGTGCCCCTGAACTGGGCCTGACTGTCCAGCTAGGTTGCATGCAGCTTAGACTAAGTATCTGGCCAGTGATGCTGAAAGATAAGTTGTTTTGTGAATTATGGTCAGTGATTTTTGCTAGCACTTAATCATAAATCTCCCTTGTGGTGCGGAAGAGGTTTTGCAGAATCTGGACCATTATCTTTTGTTGTGCTGTGAGTACTGAGACTTTATTATTAGTGTTGCTTCAAGTTTCACTTGAAAAAGATGTTTCATAACTTTTTTCTTGCTATTCCCGTATGTCCAGTCATCTCTGTTTTCCTAAGTATGTTACTCAGCTTCCCCTAGACAGTTGTCTACCGCCAGGGCTATCATATGGTGTGGCCACTAAGATTCAAATAAATTGTAATCAGAGCCAGGCATTTAGTCTTCCATAGTAGCATTGCCTATGATGGACAACATAAAGCAAGCTGAAGCTACCATCTTAGTCCTGCTCAGAGAGATTAAAACATAAATTCTGACAGTGGAAAAAGACTGTTTGGCCACCTAGTTTACTCATTCCATTGCCTGCTCCAGTGGAGTTGAGGGGTAAAGCCTTAACGTTGACCCAGATGATCTAAGGTCACTTACTAGCTTAGGCACTTGTTGGATCTGGTGCAGGTGAGAAGGAGAATGATTTGCTTCTCTCTCTTCAGGAGTGGAGGGGTGCTCATGCTGGGCACATTTTATTCTCTTTAGGAATGGAGGGGGGCTCATGCTGGGCACATTCTTTTCTCTTTAGGAGTGGAGGGGTGCTCATGCTGGGCACATTTTATTCTCTTCAGGAAGGGGGGGTGCTCATGCTGGGCACACTCTATTCTCTTCAGGAGTGAAGGGGTGCTTATGCTGGGCACATTCTGTTCTCTTCAGGAGTGGAGGGGTGCTCATGCTGGGCACATTTTATTCTCTTCAGGAATGGAGGGGTGATCATGCTGGGCACATTCTATTCTCTTCAGGAGTGAAGGGGTGCTTATGCTGGGCACATTCTGTTCTCTTCAGGAGTGGAGGGGTGCTCATGCTGGGCACATTCTATGTAGTAGAATCCCCTGGTAAAGAGAGGAGATCATTTGGAGGTGCTGTCTACAAGGGAGCAGGACCATTTGAGTATGTATATGTGGTAGCCAACTGTATGCCAACTTCTAGCTTGTTTTTGGCTTGTACAGGTGACGTTAGGCTTATCCATAAAACTCTGGCCTGTAGCATTTAGACTATGGCTCAGACTCCCAGCATGCTCAGCTTTCACCCCCATGGGAATGGTTAGGTCTAAGCTTCCTATACCCGGGGAAGGACAGGCTTACAGAGTAGCTTGGAGGGTATAAGGCATGATGGCTGTAAGGGAAACAGTTTAAAAAATAATCTGGCCATTTTCTTATTTGTTTGTTTGTTTGCTGAGAAAGTCTGCCTGGGCATCAAACTCCTTTTCAGAGAAGGCCCAGGGAGAACAGCTCCAGAGTTAGTGATGCATAAAACAGAATCATAAAACAAGTACAGGAATCTGTGACGCTCATCATTGATGGTAACGTGCACTTCACTCATATTTACCTAATACAGATTGAGCAAAACAGAAGAATATATAGAAGGGGAGCTGCAGAATATAAAGGTGAAACATTTTCCAAAGAATGCTTGGGTATGTTGTAAGAATGAGTGTTCGAAGTACATTTAACATGAGTGCAGGAAGGTCCTGTAACGCTTGTGTGAGTGAGTATAGGAATAGCTGAGACTGGATAGAAATATTTGCAAAATATTTTTTATTACGTACAGTGTAGTTACACATGAGACTGTGTTGATTATTCCAGCGGGCTTACCTACACCGGGGTAATGATGATGACAGGGACAGAAAATGGATATGCTCCAAATCGTGGTTAACATGATTTCCTTCCTGCTTGTGCAATAATTGCTTGCTGTTTGAATTCTGCCCACTGTTTTGACCCCACCCATCACTGGGAAGGCAGTTTGCATGACTGATCCCTCTGTCTTTTAAAAATATTTGATTACGTTTTTTCTGATATGTCTTCTGTTGTCATCATTCTGTATTGTCTTATTCCTGCACTGACCACTGTACTTCTTTGTGACTTTGGTCATCCCTTTGAATTGTTTAACACTTCCTGTCATGTGGTCATCTCTTCTTTCCTGAGGTGCACACATATGAAGTATCTTTAATTCTTCTTTGCACAGTTTCTCCTCCTGCATACTGCCCACCATGTTCACTTGTTTTCTTCTGAACAGTTCAGATCATCTCTCTGTGTCCATGAAATCAGGGTTTCCAGAAATCCAAACTTTACACCAGATGGTGCCTTTATGTTTTCGGTGGGATAATAAAGACGCTAATTGTGATGGTTGTGTCATTCCCCCATCCTGTGTCTCTGAAGTCTGCAGTCCCTTGTGTTCCTTATTGCATGCTTACTGTGTAAATACAAACCCTTTTCCTTTTTTTAAACAAAAATCATCTTTATTAATTACGCTGCTATGATATTAATCTTAAGCAGTTACAGTCACTTAAACAGAACCCAGTACAAATTCACTCAAAAACTCTAATGATATAGGACACACAAATACAGATAAAACAGGATCCAAACTGCATTCTTGATGGCTAAATATTCCTGGTATGAGACACTCTGATACAAATCCAAAGTAAAGAATGATGCTGAAGACGATAAGACTGTATCTTGCAATAATATGTGAAATGCAATCTTGAGTACACAAGCCTCTTTTTATGTAGAACTCTGTCGTGGTAAAATGTCACCCCACCAATGTACACACACTCGACTTCACCCATACTTAAATACCGTACGTATAGAGAGTATCAAATATTATCATAATCAAGTTTTCTCCTGTAAAAAATCTCGTTGTTTTGATAACATTAGTATATGGAAAATTGTAAAAGTCTTGGTTTCCCACTGTATTATCTCTCTTCGCTAATGCCTGATTTTTATACCAGATCCCAAAACTACTGTTATACATGAACTTCAAACTCTCATAGAAAATCTTTACAAAACCACTCACCTTGTATCTTACTTTAATTTGCTGTACGACCCATTTTCCAGACCATTTGCTAGATAATATATTAATAATATTTCATAAATACGAGTGAATCTCAAACCTTTGTAATGACTTAAATTTTGCTTGCATAAGTATCCCATCCTTTTATAGACCAGTTAAATCCATGTGTATAATAATTTTTGTAAACAGTAGAAGTAGGAGACATATCTATTTCTCAGATGTCCAGACTTTTGTAGAATGACCAGATTTTTGTCTCACAGTTTTGGTCTGTTCCTCATAAAATTTGTGATTTCCTGGTAAATCACTGAAGAGTGAAGTCACTAATTAATGACAAGATTTTGAGTTTCAGACTTCACATCCTACACAAAACGAATGCTAACACAAATACTACTATTCTAGCAACTTTTTAAGTTTATAAGAACAATATTTAAAATCTGTCCCTATTTTGGGCCAATGCCCCCATTACCTTAGTCTTTGTCCAGATTTCTTATGTTAAGAGGTTGTGGGGTATGGTAGATTGTATAATTTGTGCACACAATCACTTTAAAAACAATTTATTTCATGTCCATCTGTACCGTTACTTTGGCTAGCAGTCAGTCTTCTACCTGGCTTTGGTGCTGTCTGACAGTTCCTTCCTGCGACATTAATTTGTTTCTCCAATCACATCTGTCTTGGGAAGTCTTCTTAATGGGTGGCCTAATGGTTAAGGTGTTTGCCTTACAAACACAAGGTGCAGGGTTTGAGTCTCACAAGGGATAATTGGCTAGGCTTAAAATGGCTTGCAAGGGCAATTAGCTTAGTACTAACCCATGAATCTAATTAGATATAATTCAGCAGATCATATCCATTAATATTCATAATGCATATTTCTGACAAATAAGTAGATATGCCTATTGATATACCTTCCAGTTGCAAAGTATTAGCTCTTGTAAGTTAGGGAATAAGATGATTTCTTACATGCAGAATGAACACAGTTGAACAGAATTATAAAATTGTCACAATCAAGATCTTTCGGATTCCTATCACTCATCTGAGTGATCATAAGAAATAATTCACTAATTCATGACTGTTTCAGGCAAGCCAAAACATTCATTGTTTAGGAAAAAACACCCTTTTAAGACTAGTCATTACCCAAAGTGTCAGGCCTGCCAGTCCATGACATTCTTTTTCATGGATCCGTTTCCTTATAGCACAAGGAATTACATGATCAGCTAAACAGCATAACTAATGCACCATTTGTAATAAATCATTTATATAATCTTGGGGGAGCCCTCCTCTTAAAATAAAAAGAAAATGAAACAATCTGTTTGTCACAAACGCCTGATGCAAGTAAAAGAAGAAGAGAGGTGCTTTTAATCATAAAGAGTGCAACCAGCTGTATAAAGGGATTTATCCAAGTAGTCCAGGCAGCTGAACCCCTCTTATAAATAGCATGCAAAAATTCAAATAGTCCATCCATGTATATTAACATTAACAAGCAATAACAGAGCGATTCTTACTCAAATATTCCTTTACTCTCCCACGGTCTGAGGGAAACGGGTGCATCAGAAAAAAATCAAAAAGAAATAATATTAAAAGTGTTCAAACTAGGAGTAGGGATATTATTAACAAATTAACAGTTTACCTTTCCTACATGCATAATTTTAAACTGCAATGTTAAAGTCTGATGATCTGTGGAAGATAACATCTGTTGTGATACCTTTTACATTTGGGAGTGGACCTTAGTAGACCTATTAAACTACTGGAAAGGCCACAGAGGGTTCCTGACTAAGAAGATTACAGGCCTATAGACCCTGCACGACCAGGATTGTTGGAAACACTGTCCCTTTATTCAGTATCTTATAGACTATTGAGAGAAGAAGTGTGCATAGCCTCCCATGCCGTTGGATACATCGCTGTCCTTGCTTTCCTGTATCACTGTGTGTTTAATGCTTCCACTAACAAGAGAGGCCTAAATCTTCACCAATAGATGAATAAAACACAGTAGTTTTATCACACAGTGCCTTCCCCACCTCTGGAACAGACTTTCCATGAAGGTTAAACAGTGCCATTTGCTAACATCCTTCAAATAGAACCTGGATGAGCGGATAGGTCCCCACAAATTTACACCAGGATCGATTGGGTTAGCTCTCCTTGGTGTTGGGTACAGGCAAGGCAAATAAGGTCTTAACACTATGTTGTCTTGAAGTAACTATGAAAAATAGTTATGTAAATAAAGAAAATAAAAAAAAAACAAAGAAAACAGTAACTACTAATCTATCCGTTACGATCCCTCTAATGCAGTGAGCTTTACAATTAATAAGCAGGAGAAGCAAAATGATTAAATAACTAACTGAGGTACGTGTTACTATCATTATCCACTGCCTGCCATCATTAGATATCTGTAGGCAGGTAACAGGTTAATTCCTGCTGTGTTCACCAGGTATATTGTGCATATATTTCAGCAGTAACACGTGTAACGTTCATACTCATCCTGCTTAAGTCAAATGTCATCACCCACTAAAGGACTCAGTTGAAATAGCCGAGAGCATTGATCCCCCAAACGAAATGCGAAACAATTGCTGCCTTCCTGATCAGTAAGGTCATCTTAAACTTTCACTGAAACTGATCTCATAACTGTGCAAATAGATCTGCTTGCATTAGTGTCCCCAGACGATCTGTCCAGTAGATGAGCCAGGCTTCATAGCCAGTCCAGTGCTGAGGGTCCATAAAGGTTTGCATATCCCTTGGAAAAATACTTTTGAGTACTGTAGGAAATGCTAACTTATGTTTAATCTTGTGTCTGTGGCATTTTAATAGTTTTGGAAAACTACGATATTTGAAAAAAATGTAGTGTGTGTAAAATCATGGTCCATATGTAGTGGGCAGCCTTGTACTTTCTACTCCTTATCAGGTTTCAGAATCTTCTTTGACATTTGCTCATGTTTATACCAAGTTTTAAACTAAATAAGAATTACTCTTGGTTTTCCTGTCTTTTATTTTTTCTGCCATGACTTGTAGCAACCAAAATAAATTCTCTGCCCTGTGATGTCTTGAAAAAACAGTATAGTGTACCAATTTAGTTTTAAACAATCACATCAGCTATCTGATTACTTCATTAACATGCTAAATAATTTTCTCAGGTTATGAATTAGATATCTAATGGAATTGCCACACCTTTTGTCTAGGTTCTCATAATGCTTTTCTTCTTAGTTTCCGCACATTTAGGCACGGCCTCACTCACATGGCTGACCATACTTTCCATGTCTTTCCACTGTTACTTTCTCTCACTTACTAAGATTACCACTGCTATTGAAATTATCTTATTTTACTTAAAATTTGCAGTAGAAGCTATACCTTTTAACACAATCACATTCAAACTGAAGGAAGGAAGTAACAAACTTGTGGAAGCATTATAAAAACTCTTTAATGTTGCTTTTTTTCCATTAATAAGGTTTTGTTTCCCTGGGTTTTATTTTCCAGGAAAACTGTTCTGCAGCTTGGTTGCATTAGATCTACATTGCATATTCCTGACTGTTCTTTAGTGTTTCCAGCTAACTTTTAATTTTTTTTTCTGTTTTTGCATGTATCTGCCTTGTTGCTTATGTTTGAATCCCTTACAGAAAGACAAAACAGCAATGTTTTTCTTGCAGTGTACTGTGTCGCTTGCAAACACATTAAAAGTGCTCAACATAGTAATGAGCTTTCTGATTCTTCATTAGGAACAGTGTCATTATGAAATGGAAACAGCTGCTTCCTGCAGCTCAAGCTTAGAACATAATTAGTGAGTTATACTAAAATCCACTGACCACATAGTAATAGAAGGACAAAACAGAGTATGCTGACTTCAGGAGTAAAACTAGAAGTCATGAGTCTGCCAAAGTCTGGCTGTTTCCTGATAAAGATTTAATGCTTCTAGGCCAAAAGGAGGATCTCTTCTGGTGCAAGTGTTAAAAATACAGCTAGACTGCATGCACAGCTCTTTCATCATCTGGTGTTTTAGCCACCTAATTAAATGGCATGACTTATTTGTGTCCCACTAGCTTCAAGTAATCAACAGTTCTTTCCTTTGGAAGTGGTAATGCAATTTCCACTTTTACTGAACTTCTATTAATTAATTGGAAATGTTCTTATTTTGACTTTCTTTCATACTTTGAACAGAAAAGTGACATCTGATGTCACTTTACGATGCCGAAGAGATTTACAGCTTATCAACCTGATGGGTAGATGTTACTGAAAAGATTAGCTAAATGTGTCATTTCTCCTATTTCTCTAAGAATTACGTGTGTGGCTTGTCATACTTTATTGTCCAACTCTAAGACATTCCCAGTAGTACAATTTGTGCTGATAACCAGTGTGCACCTTATTTCATAATGTTATTCAGCCATTCCCAGATTCAATAAGTGTAGTTTGCAGCATCAAGGAGGATATTATGGCTCAAGAAGGGTACTGCCCACCCTAATAGGTTCATAAGTTTATAGATTAGTACTAGGCTAACTGCCCTTGTGGGCCATTTTGAGCCTAGCCAGTTACCCCATGTGAGAATCAAACCCTGCATCTTGTGTCTCTAAGTTAAACACCTTAACCATTGTGCCAACCTCCCACCCCTGTCCTCTGGGATGCTTGTTGTGTCCTCTGGGATGGTTGTTGTGTCCTCTGGGATGTTTGTTCTGTCCTCTGGGATGCTTGTGTCCTCTGGGATGCTTGTGTCCTCTGGGATGCTTGTTGTGTCCTCTGGGTTGCTTGTGTCCTCTGGGATGCTTGTTCTGTCCTCTGGGATGTTTGTTGTGTCCTCTGGGTTGCTTGTGTCCTCTGGGATGCTTGTTGTGTCCTCTGGGATGCTTGTGTCCTCTGGGATGTTTATTGTGTCCTCTGGGATGCTTGTGTCCTCTGGGATGCTTGTTGTGTCCTCTGGGATGCTTGTTCTGTCCTCTGGGATGCTTGTTGTGTTCTCTGGGATGTTTGTTGTGTCCTCTGGGATGGTTGTTGTGTCCTCTGGGATGTTTGTTGTGTCCTCTGGGATGCTTGTGTCCTCTGGGATGTTTGTTGTGTCCTCTGGGATGCTTGTTCTGTCCTCTGGGTTGCTTGTGTCCTCTGGGATGCTTGTGTCCTCTGGGATGCTTGTGTCCTCTGGGATGTTTGTTGTGTCCTCTGGGATGCTTGTGTCCTCTGGGATGTTTGTTGTGTCCTCTGGGATGCTTGTGTCCTCTGGGATGTTTGTTGTGTCCTCTGGGATGCTTGTGTCCTCTGGGATGCTTGTTGTGTCCTCTGGGATGGTTGTTGTGTCCTCTGGGATGTTTGTTGTGTCCTCTGGGTTGCTTGTGTCCTCTGGGATGTTTGTTGTGTCCTCTGGGATGCTTGTGTCCTCTGGGATGTTTGTTGTGTCCTCTGGGATGCTTGTTGTGTCCTCTGGGATGCTTGTTGTGTCCTCTGGGATGCTTGTGTCCTCTGGGATGCTTGTGTCCTCTGGGATGCTTGTTGTGTCCTCTGGGATGCTTGTGTCCTCTGGGATGTTTGTTGTGTCCTCTGGGATGCTTGTTGTGTCCTCTGGGATGCTTGTGTCCTCTGGGATGTTTGTTGTGTCCTCTGCGATGTTTGTGTCCTCTGGGATGTTTGTTCTGTCCTCTGGGATGCTTGTTGTGTCCTCTGGGATGCTTGTTCTGTCCTCTGGGATGCTTGTTGTGTTCTCTGGGATGTTTGTTGTGTCCTCTGGGATGGTTGTTGTGTCCTCTGGGATGTTTGTTGTGTCCTCTGGGTTGCTTGTGTCCTCTGGGATGTTTGTTGTGTCCTCTGGGATGCTTGTGTCCTCTGGGATGCTTGTTCTGTCCTCTGGGATGCTTGTTCTGTCCTCTGGGTTGCTTGTGTCCTCTGGGATGCTTGTGTCCTCTGGGATGTTTGTTGTGTCCTCTGGGATGCTTGTGTCCTCTGGGATGTTTGTTGTGTCCTCTGGGATGTTTGTTGTGTCCTCTGGGTTGCTTGTGTCCTCTGGGATGTTTGTTGTGTCCTCTGGGATGCTTGTGTCCTCTGGGATGTTTGTTGTGTCCTCTGGGATGCTTGTTCTGTCCTCTGGGATGCTTGTTCTGTCCTCTGGGTTGCTTGTGTCCTCTGGGATGCTTGTGTCCTCTGGGATGTTTGTTGTGTCCTCTGGGATGCTTGTGTCCTCTGGGATGTTTGTTCTGTCCTCTGGGATGTTTGTTCTGTCCTCTGGGATGCTTGTTGTGTCCTCTGGGATGCTTGTTCTGTCCTCTGGGATGTTTGTTGTGTCCTCTGGGATGCTTGTTCTGTCCTCTGGGTTGCTTGTGTCCTCTGGGATGCTTGTTGTGTCCTCTGGGATGTTTGTTGTGTCCTCTGGGATGCTTGTTGTGTCCTCTGGGATGCTTGTTCTGTCCTCTGGGATGCTTGTTCTGTCCTCTGGGATGCTTGTTGTGTCCTCTGGGATGTTTGTTTTGTCCTTTGGGTTGCTTGTGTCCTCTGGGATGCTTGTTGTGTCCTCTGAGATGTTTATTGTGTCCTCTGGGATGCTTGTTCTGTCCTCTGGGATGCTTGTGTCCTCTGGGATGTTTGTTGTGTCCTCTGGGATGCTTGTTGTGTCCTCTGGGATGCTTGTGTCCTCTGGGATGTTTGTTGTGTCCTCTGGGATGCTTGTGTCCTCTGGGATGTTTGTTGTGTCCTCTGCGATGTTTGTGTCCTCTGGGATGTTTGTTGTGTCCTCTGCGATGTTTGTGTCCTCTGGGATGTTTGTTGTGTCCTCTGGGATGCTTGTTCTGTCCTCTGGGATGCTTGTTGTGTCCTCTGGGATGCTTGTTCTGTCCTCTGGGATGCTTGTTGTGTCCTCTGGGATGCTTGTTCTGTCCTCTGAGATGTTTATTGTGTCCTCTGGGATGCTTGTTCTGTCCTCTGGGATGCTTGTGTCCTCTGGGATGTTTGTTGTGTCCTCTGCGATGTTTGTGTCCTCTGGGATGTTTGTTGTGTCCTCTGGGATGCTTGTATCCTCTGGGATACTTGTTCTGTCCTCTGCGATGTTTGTGTCCTCTGGGATGTTTGTTGTGTCCTCTGGGATGCTTGTTGTGTCCTCTGGGATGCTTGTATCCTCTGGGATACTTGTTCTGTCCTCTGCGATGTTTGTGTCCTCTGGGATGTTTGTTGTGTCCTCTGGGATGCTTGTTCTGTCCTCTGGGATGCTTGTGTCCTCTGGGATGCTTGTGTCCTCTGGGATGTTTGTTGTGTTCTCTGGGATGTTTGTTCTGTCCTCTGGGATGCTTGTTGTGTCCTCTGGGATGCTTGTGTCCTCTGGGATGCTTGTTCTGTCCTCTGGGATGCTTGTGTCCTCTGGGATGTTTGTTGTGTCCTCTGGGATGCTTGTGTCCTCTGGGATGTTTGTTGTGTCCTCTGCGATGTTTGTGTCCTCTGGGATGTTTGTTGTGTCCTCTGGGATGTTTGTTCTGTCCTCTGGGATGCTTGTTGTGTCCTCTGGGATGCTTGTTCTGTCCTCTGGGATGTTTGTTGTGTCCTCTGGGATGCTTGTTCTGTCCTCTGGGATGCTTGTTCTGTCCTCTGGGTTGCTTGTGTCCTCTGGGATGCTTGTTGTGTCCTCTGGGATGTTTGTTGTGTCCTCTGGGATGCTTGTTCTGTCCTCTGGGATGCTTGTTCTGTCCTCTGGGATGCTTGTTCTGTCCTCTGGGATGCTTGTTGTGTCCTCTGGGATGTTTGTTTTGTCCTTTGGGTTGCTTGTGTCCTCTGGGATGCTTGTGTCCTCTGGGATGTTTGTTGTGTCCTCTGCGATGTTTGTGTCCTCTGGGATGTTTGTTGTGTCCTCTGGGATGCTTGTTATGTCCTCTGGGATGCTTGTTGTGTCCTCTGGGATGCTTGTTGTGTCCTCTGAGATGTTTATTGTGTCCTCTGGGATGCTTGTTCTGTCCTCTGGGATGCTTGTGTCCTCTGGGATGTTTGTTGTGTCCTCTGCGATGTTTGTGTCCTCTGGGATGTTTGTTCTGTCCTCTGGGATGTTTGTTGTGTCCTCTGGGATGCTTGTTCTGTCCTCTGGGATGCTTGTTGTGTCCTCTGGGATGCTTGTTGTGTCCTCTGAGATGTTTATTGTGTCCTCTGGGATGCTTGTTCTGTCCTCTGGGATGCTTGTTCTGTCCTCTGGGATGCTTGTGTCCTCTGGGATGCTTGTTCTGCCCTCTGGGATGCTTGTTGTGTCCTCTGGGATGCTTGTATCCTCTGGGATGTTTGTTGTGTCCTCTGGGATGCTTGTTCTGTCCTCTGGGATGCTTGTTGTGTCCTCTGGGATGCTTGTTGTGTCCTCTGAGATGTTTATTGTGTCCTCTGGGATGCTTGTTCTGTCCTCTGGGATGCTTGTTGTGTCCTCTGGGATGCTTGTTCTGTCCTCTGGGTTGCTTGTGTCCTCTGGGATGCTTGTGTCCTCTGGGATGCTTGTTCTGCCCTCTGGGATGCTTGTTGTGTCCTCTGGGATGCTTGTATCCTCTGGGATGTTTGTTGTGTCCTCTGCGATGTTTGTGTCCTCTGGGATGTTTGTTGTGTCCTCTGGGATGCTTGTTCTGTCCTCTGGGATGCTTGTTGTGTCCTCTGGGATGCTTGTTGTGTCCTCTGAGATGTTTATTGTGTCCTCTGGGATGCTTGTTCTGTCCTCTGGGATGCTTGTGTCCTCTGGGATGTTTGTTGTGTCCTCTGGGATGCTTGTGTCCTCTGGGATGTTTGTTGTGTCCTCTGGGATGCTTGTTCTGTCCTCTGGGATGCTTGTTGTATACACCTTTCCTTCCTTTCTTTTCATGCTTTCTTTCCGTAATTTTTTTTCTTCCTCAGTTACTTACACATTTATCTGCATTCATGACCACCTGCCATATTACATTTGTAGTAATTATTATTAGTAGAAAATTCCTTGGTTTTCCTTCTAGTTCAAGTCCATCAGGAAGCCCCCATATTACTTCTCCCAGAGTCATATATTGAGCTCCAGTGGAACAGTGTCAGTCAGGTCCCCCCCTCTTCCAAAGGGAACGCTTTGTCTGCTTATCTAATATACCTCGGGTATTAAATTACTGGCCTGTTCCTAAAATAACATCCCCTGTACTTATCTAATGTACCTCGGGTATTACTGGCCTGTTCCTAAAATAACATCCCCTGTACTTCCTTCTTACCTCAGAAACACCCCACTAAGTGCTGGAGGGAAGGTGTTATGTCATTCTAACCATCTGCACTTTACTGTAGTGAAATAAGACTGTGAGATGTGTGGTTCAATTCCCTCTTCCTCCTCTGTATATTGTGCATCTCTCTGAGTAAGTCACACCCTGCTTATGGGTTACCCTTGAAAAAAGGCACTTGGGCCTTGTAGATCACCTGTACAAATTATACAAATAAAATTATTCTCCTCCCTAGCTAACTATTTAACTTGCAAGTTCAAACTTAAACTTTGTTGGAGGCTGTTACCGCTAACTAAAAGCTCTGAAGTCCTAGATACCAGTATCTTGAGCTGTGGAATTATTGTTATGGTCTTCACTGGTAGCAGTTACTCTAAATTTATTTTTTGTTTTTATTTTATTTTTTTTTATTTTATATAATTAACTTTGCAAGCCCACTGGGCGCACACTTCTCTTTTCAAGGGTGACCTGGGAGCTTTCTCTGGTTAAATGACTTACTTAGGGTTACACAATAGCCAGTAGGAGTCGGAAGGAATAAAACCCAGTAGCCTGGGCACAGGAAGTGGCTCATTAACAGCTTGGAGCCTTAGTTCTGTGTGCCAAGTGCCAGGAATTTGATCTGAGTCACTCTAACTTTGATTTGCCTACTTATCTTGCAGGTTGCTTTTTATAGGTATAAAGGCATGTACCAGGCTAATGGCCCTGAACCCTTTACAAGCCTAGCCCATAGGATTAGCCTAGCATAGTGCCACCTGAACTTAGTTCCCATTGCCTCTGTCAAGTAGAGCCACTGGAGTGTTCCCTGGGGTGAATTTTCTATTTCCCATCCACTCATCAAGATTTCTCTTGAAGAAAGCCAAGAGGTGAGGTGCTCTGTTAAACATGTATAGGAAGTCTATTCCATAGCATGGGGAGTCTCTGGGTTATGAGCCTGTCCCTTCAGCATGTTCTGTTGATTCTGGTAATGAGGTTGAGGTCTCTGGAGCAGGTGGTGTGGAGGGATTGGGATTTCTTCAGTTGTAGCATTTCTACCAGATCTGGGTCAGACATCACTTTGTAAGTCGAGCGGAGATCGCCTCTAAGTAGGAGATATGAGACAGGGAATAGTTGGAGTTTTTTGCGTCTGTCCATATAGGACAACTGTTTAAAGCCTAGGATCATCTTTGTGAGGTACTTTTGTGGCCTCTCCAGTTGTTGCAGGTGTCTAGTGAGGTGCATTCCAAATGGGACATTGTACTCAATGATTGGCCTAATGAGGGAAGAGTAGAGGGACACAATGACCTCTTTCTTCCTGGATGCAAAACCCTTAGTAATGAGATGTGCCACACTGAAGGACTTTCTGGCCACAGTGGCAATGTGGTGGTCAAAATAGAGGTTGCTGTAAAGCTGTGTTCCCAGATCTCTTATAAAGCCTTGTGTGTTCAGTAGACTACCATCAATGTGGTAATTCATGGGAACTGAGTTTTTCCCAAAGGGGATGATGACACATTTTTTAGCATTGAGCTTAAGGCCATGGTTCTAACACCAGTCGTTGGTCTCAGTGAGGCCTTTCTGCAGGATGTCAACATCACTTGGGGAGTTAACAATAGCTCCCAACTTGTAATCATCTGCGAACTTTGTCAGCCAGAGTCTCTTCCTGTTGGTCTAGACTTTAGAAAAGTAGATACCAAACAAGAGAGGACCCAGGACCGAACCCTGTGGGACTCCACTCATGACTGGTCGATATTCTGACTTGGAGTCAGCTACTTTCACACTGTGGGTTCTGCATATCATGGCATATCATGGTTCACTGATTAAACATTATGGTAGATAGGAGTAATTACTGCATTAAACTCTCCCATTCAAATGAGCTTTGATATCTCAGACTTTAATAGATGTTCATATGATGTTCATTAAATATGTACAGAATGAACATTTCCATCTTTGTTTTACAAACTGCATATGTAGGGTTTCAGCTATGCTGTGAATAACAATGAATGTCAGTGTGTCCTCACACCTATGTTTATACTCAAGGTCAGAGCAAAGTCGCATGTACAGCATTAAATGTTGCCATTCAGAGAGGTGAGAGATTTGCAGTGCTTGGAGTCACAAACTAATTTTGAGTTGCAGCTATTTAGATATTGATGGTATATAATCAGTGTACCATGATATGTAATTAGTGTACCATAATGTGTAATCAGCATACCATGATATTTAGTCAGTGTACCATGATATTTAGTCATTGTACCATATCAGTTTACCATGGTATGTAATCAGTGTACCATGATATTTAGTCAGTGTACCATGATATGCAATCAGTGTACCATAATATACAATCAGTGTACCATGATATTTAGTTAGTGTACCATGATACGCAATCAGAGTACCAAGATACGCAATCAGTGTACCATGATACGCAATCAGTGTACCTTGATATTTAGTCAGTGTACCATGCTACGCAATCAGTGTACTATAATATTTAGTCAGTGTACCATGATATGCAGTCAGTGTACCATAATATACAATCAGTGTACCATGATATTTATTCAATATACCAAGATACGCAATCAGTATGCCATGATATTTAATCAGTGTACCATAATATGCAATCAGTGTACCATGATATGCAATTAGTGTACCATATTTAATCAGTATACCATTATACGCAATCAGTGTACCATGATATGCAATCAGTATACCATGATACACAATCAGTGTACCATGATATGCAATCAATGTACTATGATATTTAGTCAGTGTACCATTATATGTAATCAGTGTACCATCTTATGCCGTTTACCATGACATGCAATCAGTGTACCATGATATTTAGCCACTGTACCATGATATGCAATCAGTGTACCATGATATTTAGTCAGTGTACCATGATATTTAGGCAGTGTACCATGATATGCAATCAGTGTACCATGATATTTAGTCAGTGTACCATTATACACAATCAGTATACCATGATATACAATCAGTGTACCATCTTATGCAGTTTACCATGACATGCAATCAGTGTACCATGATATTTAGTCAGTGTACCATGATATGCAATTGGTGTACCATGCTATTTAGTCAGTGTACCATGCTATTTAGTCAGTGTACCATGCTATTTAGTCAGTGTACCATGATATTTAGTCAGTGTACCATAATATACAATCAGTGTACCATGATATGCAATCAGTGTAGCATCTTATGCGGTTTACCATGACATGCAATCAGCGTACCATGATATGCAATCAGTGTACCATGATATGCAATCAGTGTACCATGACATGCAATCAGTGTACCATCTTATGCAGTTTACCATGACATGCAATCAGTGTACCATGATATTTAGTCAGTGTACCATTATACACAATCAGTGTACCATGATATGCAGTCAGTGTACCATCTTGTGTAGTTTACCATGACATGCAATCAATGTACCATGATATGTAATCAGTGTACCATGATATGCAATCAGTGCACCAAGACATCTAACACAACCCCTATTGATTACCACATCAATGGCAGCCCCCTAAGCACCTGTGGTGAGAGACCTGGGCACTCATGTTGATACCAACCTCACATTCAATGATCATGTAGTGGCAGTGGTCAGAAAAGCCTTTTACTTGGTTCATCTTATAAGTAAAGGGATTGCGCCCAGAAAAAAGGAGGTTATTACCATTCTATACTCCTCCCTTATTAGACCAATAATTGAGTATAACGTCCTGTTTGGGATGTACCTCTCCAAACATCTGCACCAACTGGAATACCTCACAAAGGGAATCCATGGCCTCCAACACCTGTCCTACGCAGACAGGTTTGAATCACTATCACTCTATTCAGTATCATACAGATTGCTCAGAGGTGATCTATGTCTCGCCTACAAAGCAATCTTGGACCTTGCCCTATTAGCGATGCTCCATATCTGTAAGTCTAACTCCTCACGCACTACCCGCTCAAAAGGCCTGAATTTAATACGCAACATCAACAAAACCTGTTAGAGAGACAGGTTTGTCTCCCACAGGCTGCCCCATCTGTGGAATAGACTCCCCATAAATGTCAAACAGAGCACCTCGCTGACCCTCTTCAAGCACAACCTTGATGAGTGGATGGGAAACCATAAATTTGTCCCAGGCGTCCACCTGTGTCTCTCATTGACTGGTGACAGGTGCTGACTGAGGTTTCTTTTTGGGGATAAACTCTTGGCTAAGCTTGGAAGGGCCACAGGGCCATTAGCCTAGTAACCTCCTATGATCTGTGTACCATATGCTGATTCATGCCAGCAGAGTTACATACCAGTTAGATTTAGTGTATATTATGGTGCCTTTTTTACAAAGCCCTGTACAGAACAGAAGCTGACAGCAGGTTTTTCCTTGTCATATTGGTCAGAATCCTGTCCTTCACATAATGGACTGCTCTGATGTCCGCCTACATCAGTCAATGTTCTGTGTGTACATCTTCTGATGTTAGCCTAGTGATTATCAGAGAATGAAATTAGCCTTTAGAAAAGGAGTGAGACTATCGGTATATTGCAGGGTAGAAACCCTTCACCCCTATATTTGATATCTATATATGATTTTGAACACCAGAGTAGAGTTTTTAGGGTTAACACTGATGTTCCAGGCAGCCATTTGAGTGGCCTCATTTCTGATATAAAGTACAGGTCATACTGTGAAAATATTAGGGAAAAATGTGAATTTAAGTCTGCATGGTTACTTTCAGCCTCTGTATGTTTAGCAACATTTCCTTGATATTGTTTGATCATATTGCAGTTATCAGTAACTTTAGAAAAATATAGACTTTCATTTGCTCATCTTGTAAAAGTCGCAGTGGTCAGATTTGAAACCTCATACTAAACACCCCAAATGGTGGTGGTGAGGAGTTTACTATGTTCTAGTTTTGTACCAGTTTTGCCATATACCATAATGCTCATATATAGTGACCATATGGCATTAGCGCAGTAGAGACTAGACTTGAATGTGTCCGTAATATGCAGTACCCCCTCTTATCGAATACTGGCACCTCCCTTATCATGTAACAGTGCTGGCGTGGAACACTGCCTCTCATTCTGTACTGGTAGAGTGCGGAGGCATATGGGACGCCAGCGGCTACCATAGTTCTGTTATTGAGCACTCAGAGACTTAGTCTGGTTGGATTGTAAACTGT
Organism: Protopterus annectens; assembly: GCF_019279795.1. Classification (NCBI taxonomy): domain Eukaryota; kingdom Metazoa; phylum Chordata; order Ceratodontiformes; family Protopteridae; genus Protopterus; species Protopterus annectens. Next base: position 1,874,911,992 of record NC_056732.1, read on the forward strand.
CATCTCTTATAGAGTGACGACTGTTTGCAGTATGCAACCCCATGATGCTGTGAGCAGGGAACTGAGAGCACAGTGCAGGAAGAATGGGAGGGGGGCAGAAACAAAGCAATACATTGAGTGTAGAAAGCAAACTCTGGCTTGGAATGAATTGCAAACCTTACAATTTAAGTAGCTCTCTGAAACTATTAACTGTGATTCCAGTGGCTAAGTGTATCAATTTCCAATGCTAAGTGCAATTTGTGGTCAGTTAATAGTCAGCAGGACACGGTCTTCCTGGAAAATTATTTGTAACTTGATTATTCTAATGCATGAAGCTGCTCAAGGAACTGGTGACATTCTGTAACAGACTGCACCCCCAACACACACACACACACACACACACACACACACACACACACACACACACACACACACACACACATATATATATACAAAACCACGTACCTGTGAGTGCATCATCCTGTTTTAGCAATCATTTAAAAGTGACATTGTATGAATCTGCTGTGATCTGTAAATGTTTTCCATCACACATTTATCCAGTGTGAATTGCAAGTCCACTTACTGAATTATTAACAGTTTTAAAAGAAATGACAAGGTAATGAGTTTAGTTCTATAAATTCTTTGGTAGTATGCAGTCTGGGCATAGAAGATTTCGATTCTCTTGTTTTAGCACTTTGTGCTCACTTGAGAATAGAACCGTTGTGGCTAATATTCAATTTCACAAGTCCTGTTGTAGTCACATAAGGTTCAGAATTGACAAGGCTAATGCAACTTGAGTTCTCTTTCAACATCTAGAAATGTGCGCAGCACTTTAAAATATGACTTTTTGTGCACTTCAGTGACACTTTTTTTAGGTATTTGAATGCCTTCTGTTTCAAGGACAAGCTTTTATGTGTTTGGATTTAAAGAAAAAAAAAGAATATTGTTTTATCTTTGAAAACGGGAATAAAACTCAAGAGATATAGCTATTTGTTTTGGGGTGAGCAGGAACTTTGGTCTGTTCCCTTTTGTTATTGCAAGAGTTGCCACAGAATTCAAAAAAGAAAAAAAAAATTGTATGAAAATACAGGACAATAGCAAGTGTTGAACGTCACTGTTCTTTTCAGTTTTTGCAGGAGGGATCTTTAACCAACTCTGAGATCACAATACCTTGCAGATCAGGGAATATACATTAAGACACAACAATCCTAGACTTAGTTTATGTAAGTCTGCATTTTCACTCATTCTGTCTTACTGTTCCAGGACTCTCAGTAAAGAGTCTCAGAATATCAAATGGTTTACACTTTTTGGGCTGATTATGTGATTTGCTTTGAGTCATGCTGTGGAAGTAGAGGTTTTGGAACTCGGATGGAGTTATGTGCTTCTTTCCTTCTCTGATGCACCCTGCAGTGCCTTTGGAACTCGGATGCAGTTATGTGCTTCCATCCTTCTCTGATGCACCCTGCAGTGCCTTTGGAACTCGGATGCAGTTATGTGCTTCCTTCCTTCTCTGATGCACCTTGCAGTGCCTTTGGAACTCGGATGCAGTTATGTGCTTCCTTCCTTTTCTGATGCACCCTGCAGTGCCATGTTTCTTGTTGTCTCCTGCTTTTGCTGTTCTACAATGCAGTCATTTTGCATATGGACACTGGGGCAGTACTCATCCTGCATTGTATGTACACCTGCTTCTAATCCCTATGCAGTGGTGCAGCATGACCTTTTCAAGTTATGGCATCTTACTGTCACTTGGTCGACAGCGTACAAGACTCTTTTCGAAACAATGACCCTTCAATGAAATATAGCCTCGAGCCAAAAAGAACCTCACCAAGCAATTAATTCCTTAACGCAAATTTTATTTACACAAGACAAAGCAGCGTTTTCGCTACACACAAAAGGTAGCTTCTTCAGAGAAATGGTATTAGAGCTTAAAACACGCTCTTAAGTAAGTACAATACTAGTACTGTGGTTACATCACTTCCTGGATAGGCCGAGTTTAATATTTAAAGTGACAACAACACCATAGGTCCTCATTAGTAAAAACAACATATAAAAACAACGACCTAAAGTAAAAAAATAAGTGGCACAATATATTAAATCAGCAACTGCTTGGCTTGTTAGATCATTTTAAATTGGCCAAGCCACTTAACAAAAAACAAAGTACATGGCTAAAAAATGTACTATAGCAAAATGCAAATAGAACCTACTTTTAACTAAAACTAGAACGTATTTTCAATTTTAAATTATCTTGCCAGGCTAAACAAAGACTGTTTTGATGCAACAAGCTATCTAATAAAAACATGCATAGAAAGTGATCCTATTTTTATTTTGTAACTTTTTTTTAAAATATATATGTGTATGTAAGCCCTAAAGGCTCAGCAAATGTATGCATGATAATCAATATCATAAAAGCAAGTATCGGGAGATACCAGACTGGCCCATTGACATATTTTAAGTGCACAAAAGGGGTTCAATGAAGCTCGAACCTTCAAAAAGAAGGTTATAGCAAAATACTTATTTTCCTTATGGTAGAAATCACCTTCAAAAAAAAGGGGGTATTCATGTAAGCACATTAAAACACCTAAAACAATGACCTGACAATGTGCAAGAGGAGACTGACAGAAGGTTTAAGGACCACATTTACCAGCACAATTATGCCATTAAAAACAAGAAGTGCGAGAATGCCTTGGCCAAACACACAGTAAACTGTCCTGGGCACTCTTTTTCATTTATGGGCATTGATCACATTTCCGCTTCTATTAGAGGAGGGCCAACTTCAATTTTATTAGAAACTTGCGAATTGTTATGGCAACTAAAGTTGGACGCGTTTAATACACCAGGTGTCAACGATAGTTGCAACATCGCTGCCTACTTAAAATATAAATCTTATTTGAGGTAGCTCATTTACTCTAACACATATTTTAAATTATTTAGAGGTTGTATCCTCTTGCACATTGTCAGGTCATTGTTTTAGGTGTTTTAATGTGCTTACATGAATACCCCCCTTTTTTTTTGAAGGTGATTTCTATCATAAGGAAAATAAGTATTTTGCTATAACCTTCTTTTTGAAGGTTCGAGCTTCATTGAACCCCTTTTGTGCACTTAAAATATGTCAATGGGCCAGTCTGGTATCTCCCGATACTTGCTTTTATGATATTGATTATCATGCATACATTTGCTGAGCCTTTAGGGCTTACGTACACATATATATTTTAAAAAAAAGTTACAAAATAAAAATAGGATCACTTTTTATGCATGTTTTTATTAGATAGCTTGTTGCATCAAACCAGACTTTGTTTAGCCTGGCAAGATAATTTAAAATTGAAAATACGTTCTAGTTTTAGTTAAGAGTAGGTTCTATTTGCATTTTGCTATAGTACATTTTTTAGCCATGTACTTTGTTTTTTGTTAAGTGGCTTGGCCAATTTAAAATGATCTAACAAGCCAAGCAGTTGCTGATTTAATATATTGTGCCACTTATTTTTTTAGTTTAGGTCGTTGTTTTTATATGTTGTTTTTACTAATGAGGGCCTATGGTGTTGTTGTCACTTTAAATATTAAACTCGACCTATCCAGGAAGTGATGTAACCACAGTACTAGTATTGTACTTACTTAAGAGCGTGTTTTAAGCTCTAATACCATTTCTCTGAAGAAGCTACCTTTTGTGTGTAGCGAAAACGCTGCTTTGTCTTGTGTAAATAAAATTTGTGTTAAGGAACTAATTGCTTGGTGAGGTTCTTTTTGGCTCGAGGCTATATTTCATTGGTTTGTCGTTTTCTTACTTGGAAACAATGACCCTTAGCATTATGTACAGTGTTACTAATTCTACACTTAACACACTCCATTGGCTCAAGTATTCCACCTCTAGACCTTACAGTGGCCACCAGCTGGCTTTTTTGTCACTGTTTTCTTGCTTTGGCCTGACAGTTTCTGACTGTCCACCTTCAGAGTAGGCTATGGTTTCTGCTACAGTGCACCTAGTACATGACTATAGCCTTCTTATAGGACAGCTGGGCTGGGTCTGACACTGGTCATTTTAGTGGCTGGAAAGTAAAGGACACGTGAAGCAAGTCAAACAGCCAAAAGGAATTCTTTCCAATCATTAAAGCTGAAGGAATGAAAAGCTTTTACTTGATGCTAAAGCATTTTATTGTTCATAGTTTCATAGGTATATCCTCGGCTAATGACCACCAGGGTCTTTATCAGCTTAGCCATGCAAACCACCCCAGTTGTCTCTTCATGTAACATGGACATCTATTTGGAGGAGGTATGTTAGGAAGTTGCTAAAGGTTTGGATTTGGGGGTATGTTAGTTAGAGAATATTTACTGTTGGCCTCTGTCTGTCAGAGACATGGGGGCCAGAACAAAGCTGAATTTTCAATTTCCCATGCAGTTGTCCAGGTCCCATTTGGATGAGGTTAGAGACGAACTCTGCTCACATGGATGGGAAGCCAATTCCAGAGTGTGGGGATCCTTTGAGACACGTATCTGTTTCACAGGCACATTCTATTTATGTCACATGCTTAAATCCTTGAATGTAATGTTTCTGGTGCTATTCATTTTGAGGATGTGCAAAAGTTACATCAGGCCTGGATCTGAGCAATGTGTTGTATGCCAGGCATAGATCACCTGTCAGGAACTTGTAACCGATTGCGTGTAGAAATCCTTTAAGGTGATCTGCATAGAACAATGTGTTAATACCCTGGGTTCTGTTGGTGAGGAAACTTTCAGGGCATTCCAACTGTTTCATACCCTTAGGTAGGTACATGCCAAAGGGGAATTATACTGAATAATAAGTCTGATAAGGACTGAGCAAAATGCTACTATAATTTCCTCGGACCTGGTTGCCACACTCTTAGTTATAAATTGAACAACATAGAATGATTTTATTACGACCTCTGCTATGTGTTGATCAAAGGTCAGATTACTGTGTACATATTTTCTCAGATCCCTAACTAACAGGTCAACTCCTAGGGGTATCTTATCAATGGAATAATTAACCTGGGTGGACTTTTTCCCAAAAGACACTATAATGCACTTCTTGGCAATGAGATTTAATCTGTGGCTTCGGCACTATTCATTAGTCTGTGCTAGACCCTCTTCCAGGACGTTCGTGTCATGTAGCTTTGGTACCAGTCATTAGTTTATGCTAGACCATCTTGCAGGATGATTATGTCATATAGATGTGGCACCAGTCATTAGTCTATGCTAGATCTTCTTGCAGGATGTTCGTATCATGTAGCTTTGGCACCCAGTCATTAGTCTATGCTAGACCCTCTTGCAGGATGTTCGTGTCATGTAGCTTTGGCACCAGTCATTAGTCTATGCTAGACGCTCTTGCAATGTAGCTTTGGCACCAGTCATTAGTCTATGCTAGACCCTCTTGCAGGATGTTCGTGTCATGTAGCTTTGGCACCAGTCATTAGTTTATGCTAGACCCTCTTGCAGGATTTTCATGTCATGTAGCTTTGGCATGAGTCATTAGTTTATGCTAGACCCTCTTAGGTTCATAGGTTCATAGGTAGGTACTAGGCTATTAGCCCTAGGGCCTATATAAACCTACCCAAAAAGGTACCCTGGCTTTCGCCACCCAAGAAAATTATTTTCCTGTACCCCTGTCAAGCAGAGCCACAGAAGTGATCCCTGGGATGAATTTCCTTTTTCCCATCCAATCATCAAGACTTTTCTTGAAGAGTGCTAATGAGGAGCTCTGTTTGACATAGATAGGTAGTCTGTTCCAGAGTATGGGAAGTCTCTGGGACATGAATCTATCCCTCCAGCATGTTCTGTTTATTGTGGTGACAAGGTTTAGGTCCCTGGAGCATGTAGCTTGGAGGGATTTCTTTAAGTGGAGCATGTCCAACAGCTCTGGGTTTGACATTGCTTGTATGTTAGGCAGAGATCGCCTCTGAGTAGGCGATATGTGAAGGAGTAAAGCTGGAGTTTTTTTAGATGGTCTGCGTAGGGCATTTGATTGAGGCCAGTAATCCTCTTTGTGAGGTATTTCTGTCGCCTTTCCAGTTGTAGATGTCTTGCGAGGTACATACCAAAAGGGGCATTGTACTCTATAATGGGTCTAATGAGTGGTGAGTAGAGGGGAACAATGACCTCTTTTTTCTGGATGAGAAACCTTTTGTGATGAGGTGAGCCATGTAGAAGGATTTCCTGACCACTGTGGTGATGTGATTATCCAAGGAGAGACTACTGTCCACCTGTGTCCCAAGGTCTCTTATCACACTTTCTGCGTTAAGTAGGCTACCACTTATGTGGTAGTTCATGGGTACAGAGTTTTTACCAAAGGGGATGACAATACACTTTTTGGCATTAAGCTTGAGGCCATGGCTTTGACACCAGGCATCTGTCTCAGTGTGGCCCTTTTGTAGTATGTCCACATCATTAGGAGTTTTGATTATGGCTCCTAGTTTGCAGCCATCTGCATACTTTGTTAGCCAAAGACATTCTGTGTTAGCCTGTACTTCAGAGAAGTAGATACCAAACAGGAGGGGACCCAGGACTGAACCCTGTGGTACTCCACTTGTCACTGGTCTGAAGTCGGATTTGGAGTCTGCTACTTTCACAGTGTGGGTTCTTTCCATTTGCCAGTTGGCAACCCATCTTGTGACATAGGGATTTATACCTAGTTTAGTGAGCTTATCTATAATTCCAGAGTGGGGGATGGTGTTGAAAGCCTTGGTGAGATCTAGATAAGCTGTGTGAACCACTTTACCCTCATCTATGGCTTTGGTGATTGCTTCAAAGAAGTCAATCAGGTTTAGGAGACATGATCTGTCTTTTACAAACCCGGACTGGGTAGGGTCCAGAGTTTGTAGATTACCAATGCCTTTGTTTATGATTTCCATGATGATACGTTCCATGGCCTTGCAGACCAGACTCATTAGGCTAATGGGGCAGTAGTTCCCGGGGACAGCCATGGCTTCCCCTTTGTGGAGTGGAATACCTGTCGCGGTGCGCCATTCAGTGGGCACAAAGCCTGAAGTGAGGCTATGACTGAACATGGCACTTAGGTAGGGTGTCAGTTCATTCTGTAATTCATGAAGAATGCAGCCTGGGATACTGTCAGGTCCCATGGATGCTGTGTTATTGGCTTTGGAGAGTGTGTTGTTTTACCTGTGCAGCCGTGATTACAGGAACTTTGCATTCTTCCAGTATAGAGATGGGCCCTCTAGGAGAAGAGAGGGAACATCCTCTTGCAGGATGTTCATGTCGTGTAACTTTGGCACCAATCATTAGTCTGTGGTAGACCCTCATGCAGGATGTTCATGTTGTGTAGCTTTGGCACCAGTCATTAGTCTGTGCTAGACCCTCTTGCAGGATGTTCATGTCATGTAGCTTTGGCACCAGTTATTAATTTATGCTAGAACCTCATGCAGCATGTTCATGTCATGTGGCTTTGGCATCAGTCATTAGTCTGTGTTAGAACCTCTTGCAGAATGTTCATGTCATGTAGCTTTGGCACCAGTCATTAGTCTATGCAAGACCCTCTTGCAGGATGTTCATGTGATGTAGCTTTGGCGGCAGTCATTAGTCTATGCTAGACCCTCTTGCAGGATGTTCATGTCATGTAGCTTTGGCACCAGTCAGTCTATGCTAGACCCTCTTGCAGGATGTTCATGTCATGTAGCCTTGGCACTAGTCATTAGTCTATGTGAGACCCTCCTGCAGGATGTTCATGACATGTAGCTTTGGCACCAGTCATTAGTTTATGCTAGATCCTCTTGCAAGATGTTCGTGTCATGTAGCTTTGGCACCAATCATTAGTCTGTGCTAGACCCTCATGCAGGATGTTTGTGTCATGTAGCTTTGGGACTAGTCATTAGTCTATGCTAGACCCTCTTGCAGGATGTTTGTGTCATGTAGCTTTGGAACCAGTCATTAGTCAATGCTAGACCCTCATGCAGGATAGTCATGTCATGTAGCTTTGGCAGCAGTCATTAGTCTATGCTAGACCCTCCTTCAGGATGTCCATGTCATGTAACTTTGGCACCAGTCATTAGTCTGTGGTAGACCCTCATGCAGGATGTTTATGTCATGTAGCTTTGGCACTAGTCATTAGTCTATGCTAGACCATCTTGCAGGATGTTTGTGTCATGTAGCTTTGACACCAGTCATTAGTCTGTGCTAGACCCTCATCCAGGATGTTCATGTGATGTAGCTTTGGCACCAGTCATTAGTCTATGCTAGACCCTCTTGCAGGATGTACATGTCATGCAGCTTTGGCACCTGTCATTAGTCTGTGGTAGACCCTTATGCAGGATGTTCGTGTCATGCAGCTTTGACACCAGTTATTAGTCTATGCTAAACCCTCTTGCAGGATGTTCGTGTCATGTAGCTTTGACACCAGTTATTAGTCTATGCTAAACCCTCTTGCAGGATGTTTGTGTCATGTAGCTCTCGCACCAGTCATTAGTCTATTCTAGAACCTCATGCAGGATGTTCATGTCATGTAGCTTTGGCATTAGTCATTAGTTTATGCTAGACCCTCTTGCAGGATGCTCGTGTCATGTAGCTTTGACACCAGTCATTAGTCTATGCTAGACCCTCTTGCAGGATGTTCGTGTCATGTAGCTTTGGCACCAGTCATTAGTCTATGCTAGACCCTCTTGCAGGATGTTCATGTGATGTAGCTTTGGCACCAGTCATTAGTCTATGCTAGACCCTCTTACAGAATGTTCATGTCATGTAGCTTTGGCACCAGTCATTAGTCTATTCTAGGCCCTCTTGCAAGATGGTCATGTCATTTAGCTTTGGCACCAGTCATTAGTCTATGCTAGACTGTATTGCAGGATGTTTGTGTCATGTAACTTTGGCACCAGTCATTAGTTTGTGGTAGACCCTCATGCAGGATATTCGTGTCATATAGCTTTGGCACCAGTCATTAGTCTTTGCTAGACCCTCTTGCAGGATGTTCCTCTCATGTAGCTTTGGCACCAGTCATTAGTCTATGCTAGACCCTCTTGCAGGATGTTCGTGTCTTGTAACAATGTAACACACAGTATCTTTTTGGATAGTTTGTTTTACTGAGAAGCTAGGGAGACCTTATTCTTTGACCGTCATGTCTCTGCAGTAGTTTATCTGGTTCATCTAATTTTCAAAGTGATCTCCACTACATCCAAAGAAGCCTCAGTTCTCTTTACTCATATCTCATCAGACCCATTAATGAATATAATGTGCCTTTTGGCATGCATTTGTCTAAACATGTCACACAGCTTGAGAGACCTCAGAGATTCATAACCAAAGCATTTAGTGGCCTAATAAATTGTAGTTATAATGAGAGACTGACAGCCTTGCCTCTATACTCGGTCTCTTATAGACTCTTCCATGGAGATGTATGTCTAGCTTTTCAAACCATGAACGATCCAGCCCTCTTTGACCTCCTATTCTACTGCAGAACAAACGAGACAGGTAGACATAATAAATTCATCTCCCAATGTATCCCTCACTTATGGAACAAACTCCCACTGCATGCAAAGCAGAGTAGCACCCTTGACACCTTCAGAGTAAACTTATAACCATCAGTGCATCTGCCAAAAACCATCTGAGAACTCAAAAGAAAACTAAACTTGGTGAAAGAACCAGCCATGAACGAACAGTACAAGAAACAAATGTTTATTAGATAACGTCAGGTACTTTCATCCTTAAAGTAGTGGGACTTCATCAGAACTACGCTTCAGATATCCCTTTTCCTTATATACATCAAGGAGTGGATAAACCACCCCATTAAAACACATATTCAATCATTTAATACAGTACACCTCATCAATTCTCAGTCAAGGAAAGTAATAAACAACAAATAACTAATAACATAAATATTAAAAAATACACATGTATTAAAAGTATATAATAACATTGTGATATATTTTTTCTCTTTTAAAACCTATTTAAATAATCTTAATCAAACTATCCAATCAATCCTTGTAAAAACTTTCTCATGTATTTTTGTTATGCTTAAATTTCCTACGTATAAAAGTAAGCATTGTTTAATACAAGCCAAAACTACTACCATAAATTCATATTCCAACACTAAGGATAATCACAAGGCTTTCTTTAGTTATGTTAGGAACCTGGGTGGGAATTCCCAGATATGCTCAGAATTAGTCCAAAATGACAAAAAATACATCGAACCCACAGACATTGCCAACATCCTAGCTGACAGATTCAGCGCAAACTTCTCCCCCCCTCCCCACCAAAAGGGCAAATATCTATCCCAGCAGAGTGCTGCCCCCCTGACATCTCAGATGCTAAGGTAAGAGCCGCCCTCTCCAAAGCAAAAAACACAGCATCAGTGGGACCAGACAGTGTCCGGGGCTGTATCCTACATGAACTCCAAGAAGAGCTAAACCCAAACATAAAACTACTGTTCAATCTCAGCCTTACTACAGGATATGTACCCAAAGAGTGGCATACAGCAACAGTGGTCCCTCTCCACAAAGGTGGTGCCTCAATGGATCCTGGAAACTATTGCCCCATAAGCCTGACTAGCTTGGTCTGCAAAGCTATGGAAAGGATCATCATGGACCTCATAAATAAAGATATTGGGGACCTACAGACTCTGGATCCTACCCAGTTCGGCTTTGTTAAGGGCAGATCCTGCCTCTTAAACCTGGTCGATTTCTTTGAAACAGTCACCAAGGCCATTGACGAGGGGAAGGTGGTCCACACAGCCTACCTGGACCTTGCAAAAGCCTTCGATACAATACCCCACTCGGGCATTATAGATAAGCTCACCAGCTTAAATATAAACCCCTATGTCACTAGATGGGTTGCAAACTGGCTCAAGGACAGAACCCACATGGTTAGAATTGCTGGAGCCATGTCAGACTCCAAACCAGTTACAAGTGGTGTCCCACAAGGTTCAGTCCTGGGACCTCTCTTGTTCGGTATATGTTTCTCAGAGGTACAGGCCAACACGGAAGGACTGTGGCTGACCAAGTTCGCAGATGACTGCAAACTGGGCGCCATAATCGACTCTCCAGCTGACACAAGCATCCTCCAAAAGGGCCTCATAGAAACAGACAACTGGTGCCAGAGCCATGGCCTCAAGTTAAACGCCAAGAAGTGTATAGTCATCCCCTTTGGCAAAAACAAAGTGCCCACAAATTACCACATAGGTGGTAATCCATTAAGTATGGAAGAAGTAATTAGGGACCTGGGGACCCAAGTTGATAGCAATCTCTCATTTGACAACCACGTGGCCAAAGTGGTTAGAAAAACATTTTATATAGCCCACCTAATCATGAAGGGATTCACATCTAGATCAGGGGAGGTCATCGTGCCTCTTTACTCATCCCTCATCAGGCCCATAATTGAGTACAATGCCCCTTTTGGGATGTACCTTACCAGACATCTGCAGCAACTGGAAAGACCCCAAAAGTACCTCACCAAGAGGATCAAAGGGCTCAAACAGATGCCATATGCTGCCCGGTTAAAGAAACTCCAGCTCTACTCAGTGGTATACCGCCTGCTCAGAGGCGATCTGTGCCTGACGTATAAAGCCATGTCCAACCCGGAATTAATGGACATGCTGCACCTCAGAAAATCCAAATCCCATCGAGCTACGCGCTTGAGAGACTTGAACCTCAGCACTGAAATAAATAGGACACGCTGGAGGGACAGATTCATAACCCAGAGGCTCCCTTCTCTTTGGAATAAAATCCCAGTCCAGGTTAGGCAGAGTCCCTCATTGACTCTCTTCAAGAGGAATCTTGATGAGTGGATGGGAGATCGTAGGTTTACCCCGGGTATCACTTCTGTGTCACTGTTAGACAGAGGCACAGTATACTAACCTCGAAAAAGGGCATAGCAAAATTAATTTAAAATGGGTGGCGAAAGCCAAACACACTCTGGCTAGGCTTATGAATGCCCTAGGCCAGATAGCCTAGTATGAACCTATGAACATGGAGCAAATACAAAAACTGAAATAAAGGGGAGAAAAACATTTTTATAACTTGGTCGCCCTTAACTTTAATGCACTAGCAATAGATATTACATCATTTAACTCGTTTTTTTCACTGCATTCAAACAAAGCTGCCATAATAGTTCTTTATATTCCACTGTATACTCCCATGGGCCACGCCTGGGATTCCGAATCATCTGCTCCAACACAAACAAAAAAAAATATTTTATTCTCAGCACATATAATCTTGTGTCTCTATAATGCGTTAGTCTTCTATTTTTGTCTAGCATCTTAAAAATGTTTGTAAATTCTCCAATGCAGTGGGGCACGCATTCTTACTAACATAAAAGGAGAGGCAGAAATCACACAATGCCAGGTATACCACTCCTGGACTGTTACAATTAAAGCTCTTCTTGAAACGAAAATTGTAATTTAAATGAGGTAACCTAATAACCTCACCTTCACAGATGCAGCTACGTCGTCTGCAAGCTCTACGTCTTCTAAAGCCTTTGTTGGTTCATTCATCAATATCTGAACTAGGAGCTGTAGCTTTTTAAAATTTTTCTTCTTAAGTTGGCTGACTAGGGGTTGGGATAGCCCTTTACAGATGGAATTAAAATAAACCTTCTGCTTAGCTTATATTTTTGTCTATCTACACTATAAACGTGATAAAACAATGATCACTTTAAACAATTATATCTGTCTGTGTGCATTTACTACTTGCTACATCTTTATACTTGCTGTGTTTGATGTTAAATTTGAATATGTTACAAATTCTAATTGCTTCACAGTGATTAAAAAACAGTTATGGAGCAATAATGCACCCTGTTAGCTTGGGTAACTGCACCTTGTTAGCTTGGGTAACTGCACCCTGTTAGCTTGGGTAACTGCACCTTGTTAACTAGGTAACTAAACAGCATTAATTCAGGAGGAAATAAATACGAAGACAACTCTCTGCTCATGTAGCCGTATCAGTGCTGCTCTGGACTTGTACATGCGCAGGACGTGGTACACTTTATTATTGTCTCTACTCTACAGGAGATATTTTCCTCACTATGTTGCCTCCGTTACCGTGTTTTAGGTCTCTGCTCACTTGACCTGTTTAACTCCCTTCTTGTTGTGGCAACTTTTCTAATACTTCACTGGAAAACTGAGAAACAAGAGCTATTCCCAGACAAAACTATTCTTTCCATGGATTTTTAAAAGATTTCTTCATTTAAGGAATTGGCGTAATTCCACTGTTGGCATCAAGCCAATATTTGTTGCTTTGCTTCAGCAAACCAAATTCGCTGCAACATCTGGTTTTCAGCCAGTTGTAGAAGCTGGTCTCTTCCTAAAGTATAAGAGCTGCCAATGTCAGTAATTGTCTTTTACTCTGCCTTTCAGTTGTTAAACCCTGCAGTCAAATAAAGTCTGCTTCTAAATAAGCATGCCTTTATCTTTATTCTTGAGAACATTGTTCTGCCATTTTATAATCTGTTCAGTCTTGTTATAATCTTAAATAGTTGCTTTATATTACCCTTCATTTTCAGTATATTCTGATGCTGCAGTTAAAATGTTTTTTTTTTTTTTTTTTCAAAATTTATTTGCTCTTCTGGACAACACCCAGGCTGGTAACCATGGGGTCCGAATGGAGAGATGATAAAATCAGCAAAAGGAGAGAAGTATTGTTAGAATTGAATTCAGCCCCATGTCTTGGTGAGTACCTTCATGAGTTGGACCCTGTTTTTCACATAATCTCACCAAGATGACACTGACATATAGACTGTATTTTATATGGCACATATCATGGACAGAAGTAGGTTAAAACATGAAGAAGACAGCTGGGTGCACAAGTCCCAGGATAAAAACGTGCCCAATCCTGGTAGGCGCACTGGTGCCAGGACTGGAAAAAATGACAGTGTAGAATTCTCAAGACATGGAAATATTCCTACAATGGGGCCAGTCCAGGCTAAGAGGGAGGATAGCACCCCTGTTGTAGAAGGAAGTAGCAATCCACAAAAATCACAAAAACTGAAAGGCCAAAAAAGAGCCATAAAGACGATAAAGTGGACTATTGAGGACAAGAAATAAATTATTCATTGTTACTATTATGCAAACTGTCCAGAATTTCCAGACATACAAAAAGATTAAGAGAGAAATTAGAGGAAAGAAAAATGCTTCCAAAAGAAAAACTGTCAGAAGCTTCAAATAAAAATTTGTGTTCATTAATACAACAGATCCATGAAAAACACTATATAGACCAAGAAACCTTGTGCCATTTGGAAAAAGAACCAATTGAGAAAGTGTGAAAACTTAAAGAACAAAAATTAGAGATGTTTGAAGGGTATAACAAAGAAATATGGAAATGGGAAAGAGAGAAATCTGATATGGTACAATATACACCTCAAGTAGTAGACCCGTAACAAGCGGTGTACCCCAGGGATCGGTCTTGGGGCCTCTGCTGTTTGGGATATACTTCTCAGATGTGCAGGCCAAATCTACTGGGCTATGGCTTACCAAGTTTGCAGATGACTGCGAGCTGGGCGCTGTCATCAATTCCCCTAGTGATGTGGTCATTCCTACAAGAGGGTCTCACCCAAACAAATGACTGGTGCCAGAAACATGGCCTCAAACTAAATGCCAAAAAAGCATCATTATCCCTTTTGGGGAGAACAGTATCCCCACAAATTATCACATTGATAATAAGGTACTAAGCATGCAATCAGTCGTGAGGTACTTGGGCACCCAGGTTGATAGCAAACTGGCTTTTGACCACCATATTATCACCATTGTACAGAAAGCTTTCTACATGGCCCACCTCATTAGTAAGGGTATCTCATCCAGTGACAAGGTGGTCGTAACATCCCTGTATTCTTCCCTTATAAGACCGATTATTGAATACAATACCCCTTTCGGCATGTACCTCGCAAAGCACATGCAGCAGCTTGAGAGACCACAGAGATTCCTCACCTGGAGAATCCAAGGCCTCAAACATCTGCCGTACACAGATAGGCTAAAATCCCTGTCACTTTACTCAGTCCCCACAGACTCCTCACAGGTGACCTCTATCTGGCACACAAAGCAATTTCAGGCCCCTCCCTGATTGGACTGCTGCATATCTGCAAGCAACACTCGAGTAACCAGTACGGGAGACCTCAGCCTGGTCTGTGACATCAGTAGGACTTGTTGGCAAGACAGATGTTTCCCAGAGACTCCCCCTTTTGTGGAATAGACTCCCTCTCCACATAAAGCAGAGTACCTCATTAAACATTTTTAAGTGCAACCTGGATAAACTGGATGGGGAAGAGAAAATACACCCCTGGGATTCAACCTATGTCCCTGCCGGCCAGGGGCATAGGGTGCTGACTTGTTGGAAAATGGGCTAAATTCTTGGCTAGGATTGTAAGGCCTCAGGGCCAATAGCCTAGTAACTTCCTATGATCCTATATTTATGTAAAGGAAAAAGACAAATTAATCGACACAAAAAAGGCAGCCCTAAAGATATTCAAAGAGAAATACAGCCAGAAGCTTCCGGGTATAGATAATTTCACAATAAAAAATAAGATCACAGGGAGGGAATGTAGAACAGACGATAGTCAAGTAGAAGTTAAACAAATAGAAGCTGAAGTTATGAAATATTTGTGAAGTGAAGGATTCAGTGTAGCAAGTCTATCACAGGTTGTATCACAGCAGGATGGAACAGCTAATCCCCAAAATAAGGAGGAGCAGGAGGAGCAGGAGACAACCGAAGAAGAAATATGGACATGGGAAAGGAAAAGAGATGTAATATGGTGCAATATTTATGCAAAGGAGAAAGCAAAACTAATCCATGCAAAAAGAGCAGCACCAAAGATATTTAAAGAGAAATACAAGCAAAGACATCCAAACATGGAGAATTTTACAAACAAAAATAAAAAAACAAAGTGGAAAAGAGGATTATTTATTTTTATTTATTTATTTATTTGCAGTTGGTTTACCAAGATAGTCCATTGGGCCAAGATGAACCCGTTTTCAATGGAGTCCTGTGGAGAAAAGCTCCGGACATTTTAGGTTACAATAGGTTCTTAGACATGTTTACACAATGTAAAAAATTTGAGTAGACAATACAGATAATAAACAAACAATTACAATTAATACAACAAGAGTTAAAACTTATATGAGAAGCAGATTAAACAGGATTTTACAATTAAAAATAAGAAGTCATTACATATTAAGAGTCCTACACTTATGAGGTATAGTGTAGTATATTCTTGCAGATACTATAGTAATAATAATAATATAAAAGTTAGGAGAAATGTTAGAGTGAAATCAAGGGTATAAGCAGGAGAAAGGAAAGGAAATACCCAGTATTAGTTATGAGGGGTGGGAGCAAGAGCATTCCCACTGAGATAGAAGATGTGAGTGAAGAGATTTTTTGAAAATAAAATGGTTAGAGGTGATACGGATAGATGGAGGTAGAGAGTTCCAGAGTCGAGCTAGGCCATGTGATAGAAGGTGTTTGCCAGGGGGACGGGTTGGTTTATACACTTCTAATAGATTTTGGTTGTTAGACCTTAATATTCTGTCAGGTCTGTGCATTTTAAATACAGAAGACAGGGAGGGACAGAGGGAGGGGTTGAGAATAAGCTTATGTGCAAGGGATAGTTGAGTATAGGTGAGATGACTGGGTAGTTGTAGCCATTTTAATTGTTGGAGAGAGGAACAGTGGTGGGTTGAGGACTTTTCGCTGGTAGCGAATTTTGCAATTTTATTGTAGCAGGAGGAAAGTTGAGTTTTCAGGGAGGTTTGTAGATTAGTTAGAAGTGGAGCTCCGCAGAGAAGGGATGGAATTAAAAAGGAAGTAGAGAGAGTGATTTTAATGGCCGTTGTAAGATAGTGATTTTGTCGATAGAGCATCCCTAGTTTTTGATGAGTTTTTTTGATATTTATTTGTAGATGGGAGTTGAATTTTAGTTGGTTATCAGTTTGGACTCCTAGCAATTTTGTCTCTGTCACCATTTCTAGCTGAGTGTTATTTTGACTGTTGATAGAGAATGTCTTTGTATTAAAAGTGTTGACTTTAGTGGGGGTGTATATCATTAATTTGGTTTTAGAGGCATTGAGTGCTAGGTGATTTGTTTTCATCCATTGTTCAGTGGTAGAAAAAGCATCCTGAGTTAGCGTTAGGAGTGTTGAGATAGATGTGGCAGTGCAGATAATGGTAGAATCATCTGCATATTGGATGATGTAGGAAAAAGGGATCGCCTTGTGGAAATCATTTATGAATATGTTGAAGAGGAGTGGACCTAATATGGAGCCTTGGGGGACTCCAGTTGGTGTGTTAAGGAATGAGGAGGTTGCCTTTTTCCATTTTACTGCTTGATATCTGTTGGATAAGTAGCTGGAGAACCAGTTTATTGATGGGGGAGATAGGTTAAGTTTTGAGAGTTTGGTTAGAAGCAGGTTATGTGATATAGTATCAAAGGCTTTAGAGAGGTTGAGTAGAAGGGTAGAGACAATAAGGCCAGAGTCCCGGGCTTTATTTACAGTTTTGAGGAAGGAGAGGAGAGCTGTCATATTGCTGTGATTAGGTCTGAATCCGTGTTGTGTGGGAGATAGTAGGTGATTATCTATGAGATATGGTAGGAGTTGAAGTTGGATACACTTTTCAAGGAGTTTAGAGATGGGGGACAGGATAGCAATGGGGCGGAAGTTAGTAACACTGTTATTATTGCCACCTTTATGTAAAGGTATGATAAAGGCCTTTTTCCAGATTTGGGGAACTATGCTTTCTTGGATTGAGTGATTGATTAGTATAATAATGGGGTAAGCAATTGCTTCAGCAGCTATGCTAAGAAAGTAGGAAGGGATATCATCAGGGACATTGATACATGGTTTTAGTTTCTGGAGGAGTTTTTGTATGGTAGAAGTGGGTATAAGTTTTAATGAGAATGGAGGAGAGTGTGGAGAGGGGGTGTTGTGGGGTGAAGATGGTGAGGAGGAAGAGGTAGTAGGAGAGGGGGTGGATGGTAAAGGGGGTGAAGATGGTGAGGAGGAAGAGGTAGTAGGAGAGGGGTGGATGGTAAAGGGGTGAGGAAGATGAGGAGGAATGAGAGTAGGAGAGGAGGTGAATGGGAAAGATTTAGTAGCTATGGGTGGGGGAGAGGTAGTAGTGCTGGGTGGAGTGTTGGTGGGGGGGGAAAGGAGAAGAGTTTGAGAGTGTGTTGTTAGAGAAGGAAGAAGTTAATTTGGAGATAGATTCAATGAAAAAAGAGTTGAATTGAGTAGCTAAGTCGATATCTGGAGCATTAGAGTCTGGGGTGGGGGAAACAGGCTTACTGGGATTAAGTAGGGTGGAGATGCCTTTCCAGAATTTGTGAGGATTTGTTTTGTTATTGCTTTGGAGAATGGAGAAGTAATTTTGTCGATCATAGATGATCAGCTTTTTTACCCTGTTTCTAAGTGTTTTATATTCATTGTGAATGAGGGGGGTCTTATTTTTCTGGTACTTTGTCCAGGCTTTATCTCTTTGCTTCATTGTTGCTAGTGTATTTTTGGTAAGCCAGGGGTCGGTTTTGGTTTTTATTCTTTTAGTTCTTAGAGGAGCATGGAAGTCTAGTAGTTCTAAGAATGTGGTGTTGAAGTGGGCAACAGCATTATCTAAGGGTAGTATTTTTAGACAATTCCAGTTTATTGCTTTTAGGGAGTTATTAAAGGTAGATGGGTTAAAGTTTTTATGATTATGGATTGTAATATAGTTTTGGGTGCGGTGTGGGAGTAGGGGGAGCCGGTGAGTGAAAGTGGGTATGTGGTCACCAAGTCGATCTGGAAGAGTTCCACTGCTGGCGAAGTAGTGGGGATGTGAGACTAAGATCCAGTCCAGGATACTGCCACTGGAGAGGTTTTTTTGTTTGGTGTGTTAGAGGTGATTAGTTGTGTAAAATTATGTAGGTTAATGTTAAGTGGGTTAGTGGGAGACTGAATGGCAGCCCAGTTAATATTCTTGTCCCCTAAGATTATTGTTTCATAGCTAATGTTGTTGGTAAGCCAGGAGAGTATGTCTTCGAGTGTGGAAATATTATCTCCTGGGGGGATGTAGAGTGTGGCTATACATATGTATTTGTGTTTGTTAACTTGAAGTAGTGTTAAGAGTAGTTCAGCGTTATTAAATTGAGGAGTAGGTTTGTTATAGGGAGTGATTGACAGGGAGGTTGAGTAGAGGAGAGCTACTCCCCCCCCCCTTTTTTTTGTGAGACCTATCTCTTCTGATAATAGAATGGTTTGGTGGGAGTATTTCTGAGTCTCTTATATGGGGTTTTAACCATGTTTCTGATTGTGATAGGATGTCAGGTTTATGGTATGTTAGCCAGGCATGGAGGTTTGGGATTTTGTTACCTATACTTTGAGAGTTTAGGGCGGTGAGTAGTATGGATTTGTCTTTAATTGTTGAGGTGGAGGGGCCAGGGTTAGGATGGATATCGCCTGATAGAAGGCTGGTAATGGAATATATATTTGAATTGGTGAAGTATAGGCACAGTCTTGAGAATAGATGTAGTTCTATGGTGTTTTTATAGGATTTGGAGATGATTAAATGGGTAGACTGTTGGGTGGGTATGAGTTTAAATGGGAAAAGTAGAAGGTTTATTATAGGGCAAAGATGGGACGAGATTGGGATGTATGAGTGTGTTAGTGAAGGGGTAAGATGGTTAGTTACATGGAAGGATTGGGAGAGGTAGGAATAACAGGGCTGTGTGAGGAGGTAGAGATAGGTTAAGGTAAGTAGTAGAGTTAGTAAGAGGGAGGAGAAGAAGAATGTGGGTTTTGAAGGCATGATGAAGTGGAGCTAAGTGTAGTTATTAAGTAGTTGATTAAATTGTATGTGGAGGTGAGAGAGAAATTGTATGTGAGAGCTATTAGTGTCTAAATGGAGGTTATAGAGAGAGAGTTATGAAGAATAGGTGGTGAAGTGTTATGGGAGTGGGAGTGTGATATTAAAGGAATATAAGTGGTTTGGTGATAAGTCTATGGAATGTAAATGAAATTAGTGTTGGACGGAAGAAGAGATGGTATTTCCAGAGTATTGAAGAATGAATGGTCTAAAATGGGTGGGAGCAGGAATGGGTGTTTGTAGAGTATTGGAGAATGATAGGTTAGTAATATGGAGGGTGTGGTTATGGGGAGATAAAGGTAGAGGTGCTGGGGGCGGGTGAAATTTGGGGGCAGGGTAGGGGAGCGGAGTGAGCCCGCAGGGCGAACGGAGCGGGTAGAACCAAAGGGATCAGGAGAGGATTGAAAACCTATCAGAGGTGTGTTGAAAAGCAGAAAGGTAAGTAGAGGGAACCTGGAGATAGTGGGTAGAATGGACTAAAAAGCAATAAGAGAGAGAGAGGGAAGAAAGAGAAGAGAGAGTTTAAAGAGTTTTAAGTGGGTAGAATGGGCTAGAATGTAATGAGAGAAAGAGGGAAGAAAGAAAACTGAGAGTTTAAAGAGAATGTTAGTGTAGGAGAATTGAAGTAGATATTAGTGGGGAGAGGATGCCATCTAGTGGACAAATGCAGAACTGCACTGTAGTGCACCAGGGCAGTCCCAGGTCAGGCATGGACTGAAGGGAGAGGGGAGCTCAAGAAGTCAGGGAACTAGGTGAGGGGGAAGAATGGAGATAGGAAGTTAAGAGGGGTTAGGCTGCTGGCTTTGCTGGCTGGGAGCAAACAGAACACCTAGCAGGGCTACGGACTATGGCATATCGGCTAGGCAGCAAGTACACATACTTCCTTGAATTCCTCTAAGGAGAATCTTGGTAGAGTCAGCAGGGATTGTTGAAATGCTTTGAGCAATTGGCTGAGGATGTAGAGTAATAGTTTGGGTGAAGGAGTCCACCGAGGTGTAATCACAAGGGGAAAGTCAGGGTGAAAGCTGGAGAACAAGAGAAAAGTGAGAAATAAGTTGTAGTGATAATTAACACAGTATCCCTAGTGCACAAGCAGAAGAACCAACAATCCCTACTGCACAAGCAGAAGAACCAACAATCCCTAGTGCACAAGCAGTATCCCTAGTGCACAAGCCGTATCCCTAGTACACAAGCAGAAGAACCAACAATCCCTAGTGCACAAGCAGAAGAACCAACAATCCCTAGTGCACAAGCAGAAGAACCAACAATCCCTAGTGCACAAGCAGAAGAACCAACAATCCCTAGTGCACAAGCAGAAGAACCAACAATCCCTAGTGCACAAGCAGAAGAACCAACAATCCCTAGTGCACAAGCAGAAGAACCAACAATCCCTAGTGCACAAGCAGAAGAACCAACAATCCCTAGTGCACAAGCAGTATCCCTAGTGCACAAGCAGAAGAACCAACAATCCCTAGTGCACAAGCAGAAGAACCAACAATCCCTAGTGCACAAGCAGAAGAACCAACAATCCCTAGTGCACAAGCAGAAGAACCAACAATCCCTAGTGCACAAGCAGAAGAACCAACAATCCCTAGTGCACAAGCAGAAGAACCAACAATCCCTAGTGCACAAGCAGAAGAACCAACAATTATTAGTAGCACCGAAACACAGGAAATCACATTAGGAAATAGATCGAGACAAAAACAGTTGTAGGGAGTAAAACAGTACACACGTCTACACTGCACAGTATTACAATTTGCTATCCGTAATGGCCTTGCACAGCCTTATAGGGAGCAATTTAACAGAGTGGGGCACTTTTTTTTTTTTTAATTACAACATATAATGGTTGCCATTGGCAGTGTACATTTAAGGTAGATCAGAAGCATATATGAGACTCCGTTTTGTACACAGGTTCTTCTATAGCTGGGCGATGTCGCTGTGTTTAAAGCAGTTAAAGACACCACCAGGAGTAATTATATAGTTGAACAGTTTCAGGCCCCCAAAATGCTAGAAGCATTATATGAACGCTCCAGTGTATACAAAGGTACTTCTAAACAGTATTACAACCTCTAAAGGCTAGAAGCATTGTACGAACACTCTGGTACACCCAAGATACTTTTAAGCAGTAACAGGCCTCTAGAGAGCTAGAAGCGTTGGTTAGACGAACACTCCGTTTCACACAAGGGTTCTATTTTAAAAAGGCGGGCAATGTCGCGGTGTCTAACACATTTTTAGAAACAGCGTCATAAGTATTATGCAGTAAAACAGTATCCAACCATAAAAACATTTAGTTGTACAAATAAGCAATGGTACTGAGGCAGGGCAGTATCCTATGGTTCAAAGCAGTAAACTAGTGAAACACTTATGCATATAAACAGAATCCAAGCTCTAAATTGTCCGTTTAACAAGTAGGCACAACTAAATAGGCGTGGAACAGTCGCGGAAAACCAAACTGTTTTGTGCTTCAACACTATTCAGAGTTTAAAATGTACACCGCTAATTAGAAATGTTAGGTCGCAAATACAGGCAAAGTCTAGCAAGCCCTATGAGACCCTTAATATGGCAGTTTCATTACAATAACAATTATACTCGCAATCTCTATCATATTTGAATTACAGAAGCAGTGCACTCTTAGAGACGGTAGTCGCAGCTTGTGATAACAATACAGAGACATACGCTCTGTAATTAGCTTTAAAGCATTACACCAGGGACATTCCTGATAGCTTAGTAAAACAAAACGGAGTGCAGGGAGTAGCAAATTCAGTTACCGGCACAGGCAATAACCAATATAGAGTAAAAACTGTTGTTTTAACTTTAACTAGTAAATAATAAAAGCATAAATTGTTATTTCAACTTTAACTAGTAAATAATAAAAGCATAAACAATGGATACAGCAAATATAAAGACAAATAGGTAACTTACTGAAGGTGTAGGTGCTCAGCCAAGGACGCACAGCAGCCTGGTACGGGCAAGTTTAAAAATGGCGCCAAGAGTTATGGAGGGACTTTAAAAACTTCCAGGAGGAAGTTCGGGAGGAGGGGGGAGGGGCAGGAATAAGGATAGACAGGTACAGACCGGAAAGGCTGTATTTCCAATGCAGCTAGGAGGTGAGATGTAGTAGTATCACATGGATGAGTCAGAGTATATGGTAGATAGAGGCAGATAGGAAGTGGGGAGAGTCCCAGGAGTATGGCTGGGTAGTGGAAGATAGGGGTATCCTGGGCAAGGCTGTAAATTAAATATGAGGAAGAGAGGGCGAGATGGGGAGATAGGGAGAGGGAAGGAGACCAAGAGTGTGTAGCGTTGTAATGTCAGAGATAACTCTGATAGCTAAGGAAGGCATTATAAGATGGGTATGAGGAGGAGAGAGGGGGAGGGAGAGAGGAGGGAGCAGAGCAGTATAGCAGGATACGGAGAAAGCAGAACCATAGGGATCAGGAGAGGATCGAAAACCTATCAGTGGTGTGTTGAAAAGCAGAAAGGTAAGTAGAGGGGACCTGCAGTTAGTGAGTAGAATGGACTAAAAAGCAGTAAGAGAGAAAGATGGAAGAAAGAAAAGTGAGAGTTTAAAGAGAATGTCAGTGTAGGAGAAGTTAAAGAAATAGGAAACTGAGGTTATGGAGTACCTGCAAAGTGAAGGATTTAGTGTAGAAAATGTAACTCTGATAACAACACAACAGGATAGAACAATGGACACCCAAATTAAGGAGAAACCAGTGGGGAGGGAAGCATCTAATCAGTTGACATATGAAGATACTTTGAAGCCTCCCATAAGAAACCAGTACAAATGTTCAGTTGGAGCTATACAGCAAGGAAAAGAACAGGAAACTGTGGCAACTGATACAGTTAGTGTGGCGGAGTGATAGGCCAGTGAGTTCCCATATGAAAGAGCAACGGATGACACAGGGTGAAACTCAAGAGAATGTGGCACAGGAAGATGCCCTGGAACTTTGTACAGAATGCCCACAGGAAATGGAGAGCAAAGAATGTGCCCTCAGTTTAGAAGAAAATGATCTAACAGAAGAGTTGCTTGATTTAATAGAGATGGACAGACGTATTAAGATCAATGAAAGAAACAGACTGCAGAAGGTCAATAAAACCCATTAAGTTAGAAGTTTGATAAAAAAAATGAACACAGTTAATAGAGATTCATGTGATATAACAGACGTAGATAGGATACATTACTGTGCAGCCAAATTAGTAACAGATAAAGTCCTACCACAAGAACACAGGGTAGCAAGGGAAAGGATGGGGAGAAATCACATGCTATCATGTAAGTATCGAATAGACAGAACTATAAAGTAATTAAGACTAGAAGTTTCACTGTTAGAGGAGTATAGAAGAAGGAACAGATCAACAAAAATACTCCGAAAGATAGATGTAATAAAAACATTGTGCAGTATTATAACACATCAGGATTTAGCATGCACTGTTGCAAATAATAAACTAAAAAATATCAGTGCAGGCAGAAAAACTTAGAAGACACACAGATAAATATAAAGGGAAATACAAAATAAGCAGTTTGTTTATGACCCAACAAGTGTTATAGAGAACTGGGAAACAAGGTAAAAGGAATTGAAACACCACCAAAAGAAGAAGAAATAGATACATTTTGGAGAAGTATTTATGAAGATCCTGTGGAACATAACAAAGATGCTAAATGGATAGAAGAAGTAAAAAGAAAGAATAAGAAGTTTAAAGGTACAGGATATGAAATGGGATGAAATAACAGCCAGAGAGATTGAAATAAAGGTAAGAAAAGCTTCTAATTGGAAAATCCCAGGCCCAGATGCAGTGCCTAACTTCGGGCTAAAAGTATTAACATCTTTGCATGGAGATTTTGCCATGAGTAAGAACTATTTATATGTACACCCCGAACAGACACCAACCTGGTTAACAATAAGAAAAACAATTCACCTACTTAAAAGTGAGCCTGCAAGCTACCCTAAAAATTACAGACAAATAACTTGCCTTCTGATGACATATAAACTGTATACTGGAATTGATGCTGACAGAGTTTATAGTAATTTAGAAGAAAACTCAATTATGGCAGTAGAACAAAAGGGCAATAAAAGAAAGTCATATGGAACAAAGGATAATTTGTTGTTAAATAAAGTCATAGTGGAGAACTGAAAAAAGGGGAAGAATCTAAGTATGGAATAGATAGACTACAAAAAAGCATTTGACAGTATCCCACATTCATGGATAATATAGTGTTTAAAAATTATAAAATACACCCTACACTGCTAAAGTGCATCACAGTGACCATGAAACAGTGGCAAACCACTTTGCAGTTAAGCCATGATAAAGGGCAAATTATTATTCCAGGGATAAAAATCCAAAGGGGGATAGTCCAGGTGACTCTCTGTCAACACTGCTCTTTTGACTTGCCCTTAACCCATTAAACTGTCTGCTTAACAGATCAGGCCATGGCTAAAATTTGGCTCCCAGGAAGCAACAAATTGCAAAGACTTCTCATCTTCTCTTTGTCGATGATTTAAAACTGTGCAGCTCATCAGATGAGGAACTGAAAGCACAACTGCAGGTATTCAGAATTTTTTCAGATGATATAAGAATGTCATTTTGTTTTGATAAGTGTGCAAAAGCAACCATTAAAGTAGGAAAACTGCAGCACCAAGAAAACATCAGTTTGGGACAAGAATGTGTTATAGAAGAACTTGAGCAAGAGGGAGTGTATAAATATTTGGGAATTGATGAAGGATCAACAGTAAAATATGAACAAATGTGAATAAAACTCAGTAAGGAATATTTTAGAAGACTTAAATTAATCCTGAAAACAGCATTGACATCTAGAAACAAAGTTGAAGCTATAAACCAGTTTGCCCTGCCTGTCCTAACTTACAGTTTTGTAGTTACTGACCGGCTCCAAAACGTGTTGGATAGATTAGACAGGAAAACAAGAAGGATTCTTTATGCTCACCAAAGGATTTATAAAAATCAGAGCACAGCAAGACTATATATTCCCTGTTCCGAAGGAGGGCTGGGCCTCCTTAAAATTGATTACATGTATAGATCTGCAATCACGGGACTGCACACATATCTGCTGATCATACCTCTCAACTTGGAAACATCAAAAATCTGGACAAGGCCCATGAAAAATAGGTACAAATCTGTATGCTGATTAACATACAATTTGCATACATAAATATGTAACCTCGCCCACTCCAGTGGGGTTGTGGGATACTAACTTTCAAATGCAAACTGAAGAACAGACAACCAAAATATGGCACCAGAGTCCCCCTGCAGCCATTCTAATGTCCCATTACTTGGCTATTTCGCCCATTTACCATAAACACTAATGTGTGCATACTGCTTTATTAATACAATGATTATTTGGATTTTATTTTTACATTTTACAGCCCAATGCACAAACACTAATTTAAGTAAGGGGACACACTCCTAAATATTTACCAGGTTTAGTACATGTAAATGATAAAAGTATGATTAAATAAAACTGCATTTTACTTTTGACGCATTTAGTTTTAATTAAGTTGGAATACAAGTATTCTTATACCACTGATATGATATCCAATTAAACTGTTATAATTAACAACTTGTCTGCATACTAAAGTGTCTCAACTAATTATAGCTCAACATACTGAGTTCCATTATAATTATAAATTACAATATGCAATCATTTATATGCAGATAAAAATAGAAAAAAGGTAGCAAAGGAAATCCTTTTTGAGATATCTTTAACATTACTGTATAGTACATAAACATACATATCAGATACTGGCTAATTCTGATAAACCTGAGTAATAGTTTTACTATATTCTTTCTGGAAAACCAAAGTCCTTGAATAGTTGGAACAAAAATACTTGAAGTGCATCAATCAATAAAAAAAATTGCACTAAGATTTTTTATTACAAACCCCTCCTAACTAAATCCATTGTTTATTTCCCAGTACTCAAGCCCTCTAGTTCCCCATCTGAAAATGTGTTCATTACATTAAAACTGACAGTTTCATTAATATTACAGTAACTATACATTTACCAGAACTTTAACCATAATCACAATGACAAAAAATACTTATTCCACTTTAGTTCAATAGTCTGATGAGTTTCTTGTAAAACTACAATGTTGACTAATTCTTAACCTTTCAGCTTTAATGGTTAAAAAATTAACTTTTCATGCATATTATAAAATCAAAGATGTAGAATAATATGCTTGCTAAAATGTCAGTCTGTACCAAGGCCCACAGAGGTTTATTTATACCAATACTGATAGCTAGTACCCTTCGGTACTACATTACATTCAGTAACAGAGGTCCACTCCCACAAATGACAATATGCAAGCACTGGTGCCACATTATGGCAGCCAACCCACAGGGGTCAGAAATTCCTTTTTCAGAAAGCACATATAGGCAGTTGACATCACAGGCTACTATGTCAAGTTATACAGAGAGCAGTTTGGAGCAAACAGCAAAGTCATGAAGCACACACACACACACACACACACACACACACACACACACACACACAACGTTCAGCTTACTTCTGAGCGATAAATCCTTTCTGTGCCATGAGCGAAGACTCGGACTGAGCCTTCTAAAACATCCATTCCCAGCTGAACCTTCTAAATAAATCATTGCCTTCATAAATAGCCAGGCGAGCTTTCTAAAACATCCGTTCGAGCCTTCATAAACATCCAGGCGAGCCGAGCCTTCTAAATAAATCCTTGCCTTCATAAATAGCCAGGCAAGCCAAGTCTTCTAAATAAATCCTTTCCAGCTGGTTCATTCCCGCGCGCAAAGCATTTGAACCAGCCAGAAACCCGGAAATACGTGCACCGTGAGCTCAATTCGGACAGGCTGGTAGCCCTGACGAGCTGATGTCATCGCACACGGGATGACGTCAACTAAAGCACAAAAAATAAAAAAAACAAAGTGCAAAAAAATAAAAATATCAAGAAAAAAATTGGAAATGAAGGGGAGCCACTCAGGAATCGTGGCACCCCATTATTTGGACCCCAAAACTCGGTAAAAAACGAGTAATTCAGGACAGTTGGGAGGTATGCTACTGATCTCACAAACATAGTGAAAGTTTTGAAACATGAGAATAAATCTAAGATTACTTCCATTATTAGTTTAGCAGAAGCATATCGACGTCAAAGAAATGGAAATCAAACCAGAAGTAGATAAAAATCAAGTAGCAACTGAACGTGCCAAAAAACAAAAGAAAGATCATAAGGTGAAGGATCAGATGAGAAGGCAAGAACTGTGCGAAATGCATAAATATAGTTGCAAGTGTAGAAAACTCCTGGAACAACATTATGTTGATCAGGATCGAATGCAGGAATGCTTAAGGAGAGGCGAATTCAAACCAAAAGATGAAAGGTTAATATTGGCGGCCCAAGATAGTGGACTACGTACACTATGGTTTACAAAGTCAGCTAGTAGAAAGCATTTCTTAATTAAAACTTTTATGTAAATATTGTAAGCAAATATTAGTGCACAAGTCAGCTAAAGCAACACAGCAATTGTATTTTTCCATTCACCATGTCCATGAAAATAGTGGTCCAACTGGAATTCTCTTCATGCAACCCTCAGTCATATGTGAGGTTTGCTGCTGATGATAACAGGCAACTTTATTTTTATGAATCAAGTAGTTTTCCAAAGTCAGTCACTAATTACAAAGTGATTGCAGTAAGATACAACTGTTTAATGTTTTGCACACCATTTTATACACCACCGTCTAACATTTTTACTTATATTTAGTTGCAGGTACCTGTTATGGGTAGCCACAAGTTGCCTGAATTCCACTACTAGGGATAAATGTTTTAAAAATACAAACTCAGCGTTGACAGTTGTATAACTGCACTTGAGAAAGTGGTGAAAATGGCAGGGACAAGTAAATTAAACTGCTTTGAGAGTTTTTGTAGTTTCAGCATTGCAGAGATCTTTTGTGTAGTGATTGGTGTGAAGGTAATTAAGATATCACACGTGATACCCGACTGGTGTGAGGTGTGGACAATGCAACATGCACAGGTGACCCACTATGTCAAGAAATGCAGATAAGTTACTATTAAAAGTAGAGATTTACAGTGATCAGTCATACAAGCAAGGTAGTTGTGAAATGAGAAGTGTGTGTTGGTGAGGAAGCAGTAAGCCATGGTTATATACCTCAGTGGCCACTACATTTCCACAGCTCATCTAAGCTCACAGGAGCAGCGACCCACTGTTGCATACCACCTTGGTCCACTACATCTCATTGACTCATTTAAATGCTTATGCCATTAGCTCAGCTATCTCATAAATGGCACCTCAAGTACATGCATTCTTACAGTGCACACACACAATGTTATCATATGTTCAAATGTGGCACATATGAATAGCAGTTTTTGAGGGTGGGAGTGGGAGCCCCGTGCATCCTAAATCCAATTGCCTTATTATTCGCATTGTGTACTTGGAGAATTAGTGAACACTGACAAGTAATACAACACCTGCCTCTCTTTTTTTCTGTGATGTTGTGAGATTGGACCACAGACACCCCAAGTATGCCAGCACTTTTTTCTTGCTTCAGTGTCAGATGAACATTAGCTGAAAAAAACTGTGACTTGAGCTGAGGTGATCTGAGCTAGCAATTGTAAGTCTCTGCCACATAATTTTTAGTTAACCATGAATTTAAGCCTCTGACACATAATCTTTAGTTGACCAGTTGTTTGTGAACCGTAAGCACTTCGTTTTGTTAAGGACCTGTGTAATGAACCGGGAATGGATGGGGATGTTAAGAATTACGAGTGTTTTTCTCTTCCCAACGTATCAGCTTTAATAGACAAGTCTGTCCTTCAGTGTAACTCACTAAGTTGTGGCTCTGCCTTTGTAATTGCATTTTAGAATTCATGTGAGAGCTTGTGTTAGCAGTGTCTCATTCAGACTCTATAGATCCAGTTGTTACTTTCTTTTTAAGCCAGTGTTGAAGAGGGAACGTAAGCAGACAACAAAGGCAGACATGCTGACTTCTGTCTGCAGTTTGGAGTATATTTGGAACACCACAAGAATATATAGATTTATTTCCTTTGTTTTTGCTCTGAAAAACAACAGCAAAAAATATTGTTACTTGCTATGAATACAGCCTCATAAATAAAATAGCTGCAGAGAGTTAAGACCTTTCAGGAGGAAAGTCTGAGATTTATGTGGCTCTAACCACACAGCTGACTGGCTCTGGTTTCAGAATAAATAAAGAATTTCAAGCTTATGGGGATGAATTAAACATTTCTGTATCAATAAATTGGATACTAGAAGTAATTCAGTTTTTAATAATGCAAAAACAGTTAACCTTAGTCAGACTAAAGAAAGTTAGCAACAAGCAAGTAGAGCTTTTTGCCCATCAGGGTTTAATTTATTTCAGAGCTTTCTGGAAAATTATTCAAAAATGTGAAGAACGTGAATTACATGATAGTTCCTTGCAGAACAGCATTACATGAAGTAGGCTGATACAGTCTGTAGAGGGAATATACAGTCTGTACTGGGAATATTTAGTCAGCAGTGTTGTGTTGTATGCTGAGATGTCTGGCCAGGTTTCTTGCCAGACGGGACATCTTGAAATGAAAGAATAAAATAATTCAATAAATGCTTTTCCTTTTGTAGATTATCTAAATAAGAAATACTAAAAGAGAAAAGTTTGGTTACATTTCCAGTTTTTAGAAAAATCAGAAGAGAGAACTCTTCCAAGTGAGGTGGTGCAGTTTTTTTCTTTTTGCCCTGAATGTGATGCTAGTGACCTGGGTTCATTAATAATCAGATCTTACCCGGAAGGGTGCAGGAGTGATTCAGTTGCTCATGTAGTGACTTGGTGGCAGGAGCCTTGTGTAATGGCAGGACACTGTGTAGAGCAAATGCATTGCATTCATATTCTGTCTGTATGAAATTAAAAATCTTAAAATTAAGAGCAGGTTCATATTCTTCTAACGTCCATATTCATACAGAGCCATATCCAGCCTTTTGGTAGCACAGAACCCTCTCTCCTCCCCATGGCAGGCTGACTCAATTAACTGGATCTGTTCTGCATTTGGTGTCCTTCGCCAGAGGTCTAGACTGTTATTGCTTGAATCCAAACCATATAAAGCTAAGAACAACAAATGTAAGTTTATTTTGAGTTTGAACTGCACTTTTTCAACTGTATTTTTCTGCTGGCTGAATGAGTCATAGTGTGATTTCCTACTGGCAGGCTAGTTTAACAAATTTCATCTGTATATAAGCCTCGCATTTGCTTGTAGCCGAGTACTGTGCAACAGGGGTTAGTGGTGCCTTGTATAGATGCAAACATCTGGAAACAGTATTTTTCCTATACAGCAGTCAATGAAACCCTCTCAGGCTTCTCCTGCTGCACTGCAGGTAACCCTGGTGTGCAATGAGCAGTGTCGTCACACCTTTTCCATCCCTGATCCTCTATAGAACAAGTCCCCTTGTTAATCCCAAAACAAAAGCCGATTTAACCTGCCCTCTCACAAATTAGTACTTACTACTATGGACAGTTTCGTAACATTTCTCCAGTCAGTCTAATTGACATGGGCATCCTTAGGCAATGTAGCAATTACCTCATGCATACTGCCAGCCACTTTTTCTTAAAGCAAACATCTGTAAACGTAGTCCGTCAGAGCCCTTTGGTATTTGCTTTTACTTCAGAAAAGTCGACACCAAACAGGAGAGGCCCCAGCACAGAACTCTAGGGGGATTCCTCTGGTCACTGGTCTCTTTGTGGAGATAATTTCCCCTGTTTGGATTTCCTACATTCTGTTTGTGAACAAATTGGCAATCCAGCAGCTGACGTGTGGGGTTTATTCCCCGTTTATGTAGCTTTTCTACTATGCCTACGTGGGGAATCGTGTCAAAACCTTTGGCCAGGTCAAGGTTTTCAGTGTATACCATTTTGCCTTCATCCATTGCTTTGGTGAACTTTTCAAAAAAATCCACCAGGTTGATTAGGCATAATCTGCCCTTGATGAAGCCAAACTGTAATGGGTCCAGTGTTTGAAGATTCTCTATGTTCTGATTGATTCGTTCCATGATAAGCCTTCCATCCTTTTTGCAGGGAATGACTGTAGCTATTCTCCAGTCACTTGGTACAAAACCTGTATGGAGGCTGAGATTGACTAGTGTTGTTATGGATGTGGCTAAGTCATGCTTCATGCTATTTAAGATGCATCCAGGGATATTGTCAGGACCCGTTGTTGCAGTATTTTTAGCTTTTGGTAGCAATTTTAGGTCTTGGTCTTGTATGATAGCTGCAGGTGAGCCAGTTTTAAGGAGGGGCGAGCGAGGGGTAAAGTTAGAGCTAAATTTATTGGCCAGTAGGTTCGCTATATCTTCAGCCTCAGTGTAGGTAACATTGTTCACAATCTGCTCAGTGCATTGCTGCATTGTGCTTTTGAGATTACTAGTATAACTAAAAATGCCTTGGGATTATCTTTGGCTGGGTAGCTATTTTAACCTCAGACTTGGCTTTTGTGGAGTTTATTAAGCTCTTGAAGTGTTTGTTTATTTCAGTGGCAAGGGTTGTAACATTCTGGGAGTAACTTTTCTTACTTTTGATCAAAATTCTGTTCCTTTTATAAAGCTTGTTGATATTATAGTTTCCCCATGTGGGTTTGTTTCTGGGGTTTGCCCTGCTCTTATTTCTATGGGGTACAGCTTTGTCTGTGCATCTGTTTACATGCTGGTACAGTGTAGTGTATGTTTTTGTATATTCAGTGGATGTAACTGGGTTTGGTGGGGATTTGCCAGTGTATCACTTAGGAGTAGGTAATTTGTTTTAAAGAAATTTCAAAAGGTACCTTCGGTTGAAGGGATCTCAGGTTTTAGTTTTATTTCCAAGGAAAGACCTAACAAGTGATGAAGATACACTAGGGGTGGTACAAGATGATCCCATGTTAGTAAGGACAAGATCAAAGATGTTATTCCCCCTAGTGGGTACTCTGACTAATTGTTCCAGGGCATTTATACTGCGAAGTCCCGGAATCTCTGTACTTGTGCACTACTGGGTGATGTAGGTTTCCCAGTCTGTAGCTGGATAGTTTAGGCCACCTAGGAAATCTAGTATTGGGTTTAATACTGAGTGATTCTAGTCCTGTAGACAGGAGTTGTGGCTTTGTGTTCTGATAGTGGGAGATCTATAGCTAGGTAATGTAGGGGACCTTTCTGATGGTTATTTGGACATGAAGAAGCTGTAGTGCATCCTGCTGCTTTACCAGCCTTGATACGAGTCTCTTCTGGATATAAATTGAGACACCTCCACTCATTTTCCCCTCCTGCACAGTAGCTGCTCTAAACATGTAGAAGGCATTGCAGCCTGCACACCTGGAGGCTGTCTGCAGTTTTAAACCATGTCTCAGTCACTACACAGATGTCAATGTCCTCCAATGTGAGAAGGGCTTTTGGGGAGTGAAGTTTCTCATTTCGACTCCCAGCGTTGGTCAGTAACACTTTCATATTGTCCTTTACTATGTTTTGACTCCCAGCGTTGGTCAGTAACACTTTCATATTGTCCTTTACTATGTTTTGACTCCCAGTGTTGGTCAATAACACTTTCATATTGTCCTTTACTATGTTTTGACTCCCAGCGTTGGTCAGTAACACTTTCATATTGTCCTTTACTATGTTTTGACTCCCAGCGTTGGTCAGTAACACTTTCATATTGTCCTTTACTATGTTTCGACTCCCAGCGTTGGTCAGTAACACTTTCATATTGTCTTTTACTATGTTTCGACTCCCAGCGTTGGTCAGTAACACTTTCATATTGTCCTTTACTTTGTTTTGACTCCCAGCGTTGGTCAGTAACACTTTCATATTGTCCTTTACTATGTTTCGACTTCCAGCGTTGGTCAGTAACACTTTCATATTGTCCTTTACTATGTTTCGACTCCCAGCGTTGGTCAGTAACACTTTCATATTGTCCTTTACTATGTTTCGACTCCCAGCGTTGGTCAGTAACACTTTCATATTGTCCTTTACTATGTTTCGACTCCCAGCGTTGGTCAGTAACACTTTCGTATTGTCCTTTACTATGTTTCGACTCCCAGCGTTGGTCAGTAACACTTTCGTATTGTCCTTTACTATGTTTCGACTCCCAGCGTTGGTCAGTAACACTTTTGTATTGTCCTTTACTATGTTTTGACTCCCAGCGTTGGTCAGTAACACTTTCGTTTGTCCTTTACTATGTTTCGACTCCCAGCGTTGGTCAGTAACACTTTCGTATTGTCCTTTACTATGTTTCGACTCCCAGCGTTGGTCAGTAACACTTTCGTATTGTCCTTTACTATGTTTCGACTCCCAGCGTTGGTCAGTAACACTTTCGTATTGTCCTTTACTATGTTTCGACTCCCAGCATTGGTCAGTAACACTTTCATATTGTCCTTTACAATGTTTCGACTCCCAGCGTTGGTCAGTAACACTTTTGAATTGTCCTTTACTATGTTTCGACTCCCAGCGTTGGTCAGTAACACTTTCATATTGTCCTTTACTATGTTTTGACTCCCAGCATTAGTCAGTAACACTTTCGTATTGTCCTTTACTATGTTTCGACTCCCAGCGTTGGTCAGTAACACTTTCATATTGTCCTTTACTATTGTCCTTTACTATGTTTCGACTCCCAGCGTTGGTCAGCAACACTTTCATATTGTCCTTTACTATGTTTTGACTCCCAGCGTTGGTCAGTAACACTTTCATATTGTCCTTTACTATGTTTCGACTCCCAGTGTTGGTCAGTAACACTTTCATATTGTCCTTTACTATGTTTCGACTCCCAGCGTTGGTCAGTAACACTTTCATATTGTCCTTTACTATGTTTCGACTCTCAGCGTTGGTCAGTAACACTTTCGTATTGTCCTTTACTATGTTTCGACTCCCAGCGTTGGTCAGTAACACTTTCATATTGTCCTTTACTATATTTCGACTCCCAGCGTTGGTCAGTAACACTTTCGTGTTGTCCTTTACTATGTTTTGACTCCCAGCGTTGGGTCAGTAACACTTTCATATTGTCCTTTACTATGTTTCGACTCCCAGCGTTGGTCAGTAACACTTTCATATTGTCCTTTACTATGTTTCGACTCCCAGCGTTGGTCAGTAACACTTTCGTATTGTCCTTTACTATGTTTCGACTCCCAGCGTTGGTCAGTAACACTTTCATATTGTCCATAACTATGTTTCGACTCCCAGCGTTGGTCAGTAACACTTTCATATTGTCCTTTACTATGTTGGCGAGAGAATCAAGTTGTTATGGCCTAAAAAGGCCCCCATGGGGGTGGGAAATGCCTTTGGCAATAATAAAACCCATGAGGTGGCAGATGCAGGCCATCCCTGGAGAACCATCATACTGTGTCAATTATAACGTCCCAGGCTGACAAATATTGGACCCCATTTGAATGACACCAAAAGCTAAGCCAATCATTTAACTCGCTTTTTTTTTTGCACCTATTGCAGAGCAAGAAGTTAGAATGTTGCTCAGTGCTAGACTCATACCTGCTGGTATTGTTGCATCATCCTTGGAGATGGTAGGATGCTGCTCAGTGCTAGACTCATACCTGCCTTGGACACAGTCTGAGAGCTCCATTTTGTCTTGCTTCATATAGTCCAGAGAGGTTCACCTCAAGTCACTGACACTGGCATGAACTATGACAGAGTCGTACTGGTACTTGTTTTTCAAGGACTTGAGTGCATGCATGATTTGATGGATCCTGGCAACACTAATCAGCACATCTCTATATCTTACAGTGGAGTCACCTATAACAAGAATGTTTGGTTGGGTCAATGTCTGCCTTATGGGTTCAGCATCTGTGACTTTGGGACTCCTTGTGCTATGTGAGGAAGTAGGCTTAACATGCTTAGTGTACTCTGTGTCTATGTTGTGTTTTGGAGGTCTTTGAGGTTTAGGCAAGTTAACCTTTAGAACCTCAGCAAATGATGGATTATGTGTACTGAGATGGCCTTGGAGAGGTGTGATGTGAGGTGTACTGCTGATGATATTGGTGTCTGAGTTTACTGTGTGTTAGAGTTTTGCCTCCAAAGATATTATATATGTACATCTCTCCCACACTGTGTTATGCTGTTTGAGTAAAAGATGATCGTCAGGCAGTATGATCTCAATCAGGCTGGCTAGAGAAGTTCTAGAAAAGTGCTGGTCCGTGATACATGCATGATTGTACCTGGGGGCAGGGGTAACTATAACTGCTTGGAGTTTACTTTTAGGATAATGTTTGGGTGGACTTGCTACTGAGTATTTAAAGTTGGTTGGGAGGGTGGCCTAATGGTTAAGGTGTTTGCCTTACAAACACAAGGTGCAAGGTTTGAGTCTCACAAGGGATAATTGGCTAAGCTTAAAATGGCTCGCTAGGGCAGTTAGCTTAGTACTAACCTATGAACCTATATGTTCAATACAAAGCAATTAGCATGGAAACTTTTTTCTGCTATCAGCAAGAAGCAGTAAACTAATTATAGTTAAAGAAAACCAAACCTCACTAATTTGATACTAAAATCAGTGGGGGCAGTATTGGTACACTCAATATAAAGCAGTTTTATCAAAGGTCTTTTAGCCTGGTGAGTAGTTTAAGGGGTGAGACTTTGCAAAATGATACTGAAGTGTCAACAGCCAATAAACAGGGAGAGGGAGGGACTTATGTTGTCAAATTATCATAAGGGGCGGACAACAACAGATACACTGGGTTTAAGAACACAACTACAACAGCCAGTAAACAGGGGGAGGGAGGGACTTATGTTGTCAAATTATCATAAGGGGCGGACAACAACAGATACACTGGGTTTAAGAACACAACTACAACAGCCAGTAAACAGGGGGAGGGAGGGACTTATGTTGTCAAATTATCATAAGGGGCGGGCAACAACAGATGCACTGGGTTTAAGAACACAACTACAACAGCCAGTAAACAGGGGGAGGGAGGGACTTATGTTGTCAAATTATCATAAGGGGCGGACAACAACATATGCACTGGGTTTAAGAACACAACTACAACAGGGTGGGTAGGAAGGAAAAGTAATTAGACCCTGAACTAGCCTGATGTGCACTCAGTGCATAATAATGAAACTGGGGTTTGATACCAACAGTCAGACCACTTAAACACAAAATGCAGTGCAGGTATGAACTGGAATTACAAACACAGCTTAAAGACCTTAACTAAAGCAAATGCAGACTGATAAAACTAATTTAAATTCAGATCAAGCAAGGAAAACACTTGTTTCTTTCTTTTCTGTCTCTATGTAATAATTTCTGTCATTACAGCCGAGTGTACCTCCAGGCATTTCTGCAGTTACATCCTACTGCGCCTCTAGGCATCAAATACTGCTTGTTCATATTTATATTAATATAATAATGATATAGTAATTATTACCGAGACATGGCTATACCCCACATTAAAGATGAGGAAATTCTTACTAGTGATTATAATATTATTAGACAAGACAGGCTGAAGAAGCGTGGTGAAGGCATTGCCATCATGTATAAAAATTTCCTCAAAATTGAAAAAGTAATCTGTACTCCCCTAGATCTATCAGAAGCAGAAATTCTAACCACCCAATTTGAAGTAAATCCACATAAAACCATTATAGTTATTGTCTCCTACCTACCACCAGGAAATAATCTACCTACCATTGAAAGTCATATTGGGCATCCTCTACTTTCAACCAAGAAACTATAGTGCTAGGTGATTTCTACTTGGACTGGCTATCCTGCTCATCTGACAACTCCTCCAGTTTTTATCAATTTATTTAATTTCGCCCAGACTATAAATTTCCCCACTAGAATCGATAAACACACCAAGAAAGAATCTGTTCTAGACTGGATACTAACCTTTAAGCCCAACTTTTCCCACCAGGCTGGGTGCCTCTCCGATTCTTTCAGTGATCACTCCCCTACCTTTCTTCTAAGGAAACACATTCACTCCCCCTGTAATGTCATTTTCAAACACATACACAACAAAATAAAATTTTCCCCTACCACCTTAAATTTCCTACTTCAAAACTGCAACTGGTCACCTCTAAAATCACTCCACCTTTTCCAAGCTGTACAATATTTTAATGATACCTTCCTCAATATCCTTAATAACCTCGTTCCAACAAGAACAATTTGCTCCAAAGCCAAAAACCTACCTTGGATAACCAAAGATACTAAATCTCTTACTAAACAAAGGGATAGAGCCTGGACTCCTTATCAAACCTCCAAAACCTCAGAAAACCTCACCTCTTACAAACAACTAAGAAACCTAACTAAGAAACAAATATTATCTGACAAAAAAATCTTATTTCCTAGCTTGTCAGCAAAAAACACATAAATAACCCACTAACATTTTGGCAAAACCTTAACTACCTCCTCAACCCTGGCAAAACCTCTACCCCTGCACCATCTACAACAAATAGCACTGAATGTATAGCATCCCAATTTAACTCTCATTTCATCACAACTATCACCTCACTTTTAAACAACAACAAATCTAACCAACCCTTACAGTGCCTACCTCTAACTCTAAACCAAAGTACTTCTCTTTTAAACCCATACAAACTTCTTATATCAAAAAACTCCCATTAAAACTAAAACCCACCTGTCTAGCAGCTGACCAACTCCCTAATGACTGCTGCAAGCTCCATTGCCTATCCCATATCTATCCTAATCAATTATTCCATCGCAGAACAATATGTCCCCATATTATGGAAGATATCCCACATTAGCCCCCTCCTCAAGGGAGGTCCATCTAAATATCGGCCCATTGCCATTCTCTCACCCCTAGCCAAAATCTTTGAGAAACGTATCCATAAGCAGCTCCTAGACCACCTCACTACAAATAACCTCTTATCCAGTTCACAGCTTCCGTCCAAAACACAGTACCTCCACAGCCCTCATAAGTTTCACTAACTACATCAACCTCCTCAAAAACAACGGACAACTAGTCTCTACTATATTCCTTGATATGTCCAAAGCTTTTGATACGGTATCCCACCAACTACTACTCAACACTCTAGCCTCAGCTTTACAGCTCTAAACTGGTTCTTTAGCTATCTTACTAATCAACAACAGGCAACTAAATGGGATAATAAACTCTCCACACTCCTCACAGTCTCTGTTGGGGTTCCTCATGGTTCCATCCTTGGCCCTCTCCTTTTTATTATATTCACAAATAGTCTAATCACTGCCACTAAATCTGCTTCTACCATTCAATATGCTGACAATGATACTCTTATTTGCTCTGCTCCCACACCCTAAGAACTCCAAGATAAACTGCAAAAGTCATTTCTAGATATTGAAAATGATCTAAATGAACTTCAGCTCATCCTAAACCCAAAACAAAACAAAATTAATGATCTTCTCCAACAGGAAATCCAAAGCAAAACCACCACCTGTCTCCATCTACTCCACTAATGGCACTATAATAGAACCAGTTAACCAAACAAAACTACTTGGTGTCATGACAGACAACAACCTAACATACAATAAACACATATCACTCATAATAAAGAAAGTTCACATCAAACTTGGTGCTCTATATAGGACCAAACCTTAACTTACTCAAAATGCCAGACAAGCCACAGTCAGATCCCACCTCCTATGTACTCTCCTCTACTGTTTGCAACTTTTCTCTAACGTGCGCACGTCTGATTTACATCTACTTGATTCCTGCTATAACAAAATAGCAACATTTTTTGCTAATATACCCAACAGGACCCATCATTGCCTTGCTCTTCAAAAATTACGCTGACTTAAATTTCCCAATCTGTTATTGGTCACTCAGCTCACCACTGCCCACTCCATTATCCACAAACCTGAAAACTGCCCTGCACTCTCCAACCTAGTGCAACTAAATACCAACACCAGGACCCTTAGATCATCCGATAAACTTATACTCAAGGTTACAAAGTCCCATAATTACTTCAGCGACTCTCTCTTCTCCTTCAAAGTAGCCAAACAGTGGAACCTATTACCCCAGAATATCCTACAAAAACACAGATCATCATAGCTTCAAAAAACTCCTAAAGGAATACCTTACCAAACAATGGCTATGCTCCTGTAATAATCCTGGCTAGTTTCTCATGCCATCAATCAAATGTTTTCTATTCTGCAATTTTCTTGTCTTACTTCTACCAAAATGAAAATACCACAATGTTTTTTAGTTATATAGCTAATGAGTTTGATATTACTGTCTGTAATAAGGCTCAAGAAATGTAATGTCTTCTGTTTTGCATTCACCTTTTTGTAAATTATGATTGTTGGCAACTGTCAACTGTCAAACTTTTTGTATATTGTTTGTAAATCTTTTAATAATTTTTGTAATCTTTTTGTACTATTGTTATGGAGCTTATCTCCCTGGGTCTCCGCTGAAAACAGGCTACTTGACCAGCCAGACTCTACCCGGTTAACAAATATAAAATAAATAAATTAATAATAATTCCAAAAACATGCTACATACAATGTATCAGAATATAAATAAATAATAATTCCAACACCATGCTACATACAATGTATCAGAATATAAATAAATAATAATTCCAACACCATGCTACATACAATGTATCAGAATATAAATAAATAATAATTCCAACACCATGCTACATACAATGTATCAGAATATAAATAAATAATAATTCCAACACCATGCTACATACAAGGTATCAGAATATAAATAAATAATAATTCCAACACCATGCTACATTCAAGGTATCAGAATATAAATAAATAATAATTCCAACACCATGCTACATACAATGTATCAGAATATAAATAAATAATAATTTCAACACCATGCTACATACAAGATATCAGAATATAAATAAATAATAATTCCAACACCATGCTACATAAAACGTATCAGAATATTTTGTCTTGAAGCATGATGGCAAAGACAACTGTATTGATATTTGAGCTCTGTCAGTGAGTATTTGTTAGAACTGCAGGTTGATAACGTCATTTTTTAAAGGTTCAAGCCACACCTATTGGGGGTTAAAGGTACACACTCAGAAGTGCTGTACTGGGGGGAATGAGAAATAACTAGTGTACCTTCATTTCATCCATTCTCAAAATCCAGGTCTGTTCTGACTCTTTTGTACTCCTGTATAAGTCGGTTTCATTCATTATCTGGTCAGATTACTAGGTTACATACCTCTCAACTGGACAGATTTTCGCATATTGTCCAGATTTTTGCCTGATATTTTTGGTCCATTTTTAATAAAATTGTGGTTTTCCGGCAAATTAGTGGCAAGTTATTAAGGCCTGAAGTTAGAAAATAATGACATATATTTGATTTAAAGACTTCATACCCTTCAGAAAATTCATGCTAATGCAAAACCTGTTATTGTATCAACTTTCTAAGTTTGTAAATGCAATTTTTAAACATTGCCCCTTTCTTGCCTTTGTCTCACTTTTATGTGTGGCTTTGTCCAGATTTCTTGCTCTAAGAAGTTGAGAGGTATGCTAGGCTTATTGCTCAAGAGCCCTTAGAAGCCTAACTAGTTTTACCAGCTTTTACTCAATATTGTTCCCTTTCTGTGTAACAGCACTTGAGCCGTCCATGTTGTTTCCCTGTTTCAGGCCTGGCGGCAAAAATAAGTGCCCTCACCTTGAATAGGTTTGTAGGTGCTGAGCAGTTGTTTACCATCAAAGGCAGCTGAATCCTGCATCAGCCAGGTCTGTTATTCCTAATCAGTCCTCCTGGATTTCACACCTTTATTCTTCTGTGTCACTGAACTGGTGACGCTAATTTGCTATTTTTTGCTTTCAGGGTAGGCTGCTATGCCTTGCTTCACTCCTTTAATGTTGGTCAAGTTTCTTCTGCAGAGTCTTGTGCATCATTTCTGTTGTGTAAGTTTATGCCTTTACCGAACCTAATTGTTTTCTTCTAGATTTTCTTGCATTTCAAGTACACAGACAGTGAAAAAGAACAAACATATTACTGACTCTGTGATATTGACACCACACTCCTTTAATCCTCTTGGATTCCACATGTTTTGTTAGATAAACACCTTCATTATTAAATCAACAAACAGGAAAGGACATAAAGAGATCCCCAGATCTGGAACACCATACAGGCACACAACCTCTACATCACTAAGTGCTAAACGCTTGTCTAGGAAAACATTATGATACTTTGTAACAGGGCACAACAAACACTATGATACTTTGTAACAGGGCACAACAAACACTATGATACTTTGTAACAGAGCACAACAAACACTATGATACTTTGTAACACAGCACAACAAACACTATGATAATTTGTAACAGAGCACAATAAATGCAATGATGCTGTGTAACAGGGCATGACAAACACTATGATACTTTGTAACAGAGCACAACAAACACTATGATACTTTGTAACAGAGCACAAAAATCTGTACTGTTTTTGTTCATACATGTCAGGTGAACCTGAACCTGAACATCCCTTGAGTAATTTGACTCTGTTGTTCTACTTGTGTCTTAGAACATGTCTGCAAAATAGAATTTCTAATACTGACCCTCGGTTTCTGAGAATTACCCAGCATTCGGACCCTTTCAATAATTTTGTCATCTGCCACATATAAAATGCTGACTGT
The DNA here is from genome assembly GCF_019279795.1 of Protopterus annectens. Classification (NCBI taxonomy): domain Eukaryota; kingdom Metazoa; phylum Chordata; order Ceratodontiformes; family Protopteridae; genus Protopterus; species Protopterus annectens. Next base: position 1,874,954,280 of record NC_056732.1, read on the forward strand.
GTTTGCATGTGTACATGTGCATGTGTGTGTGTGCTCATGTGCGTACATGTGTGTGCTCGTGTGTACATGTGTGTGTCTGTGCTCTTGTATGTGTGCCTGTGCTTGTGTGTGTGTGTGTGTGTGTATCACTGTGTATGTGTCTCTCTGTGTGTTCATCTCTGTGTGTGCATGTGTGTGTGTGTGTGTGTGTGTGTGTGTGTGTGTATGCGTGTGTGTGTGTGTGTGTGTGTGTGTGTGTGTGTGTGTGTGTGTGTGTGTGTGCTCGTGTGCTCATGTGTATGTGTGTTTGTGCTATAATCTCAACTCACCACACTGCCAGCTCTGTGGTGCAGAGAGATTAAAGGCCTGACTGTGACTACGATATCCTGGTTACATTTGATGGTTTTAGCCTTGATGGATCTGGCAGGGCAGCATGGCACTTACCTGCTGATACTGGCCTGCTCGTCCTTGGAGAGGGAGGCAATCTAGTCACTGCAGCACTAGCCCTCTAAAGAGTAGCAGACAATGCATGCAACATTGATCAGGGACATGTAGTTGGCCATGTCATGCAGGTGATAATAGACTCCAGAATGCATATGTGAAAACACACATGAGAGGGAGGGAGATCTGACCTGGGTGCACAAATCAGACACCATGGTGGGGCGACATGGGGCACATGACAGCATGCTTCCGAGCTGTGTATCAGAGACAAGGTGGCTCTAGGAGGCAGGTATGTTGTGTAGTTTTCTTTCCTGGAAACAGTTAGGGTCCATCCTTAAATGTGCACACCCCTGGTCTGGAGGTGAAGCTAGACCTTTAGACAGATGGGACAAGGGCAGGTTTCAACCCAAGAACAAGACAGACTGTGATAGTCAGAATATAACCCAGGCTGCCTTCATGCCTGCTTGGATAAGAGCTCACTTCTCATCCATGAAAGAGAACAGCCACCACGATTTGATGACCAGATGGGATAGATACCTATGGGAGGGACTGGTGGCTGGCTGGCAGACAGGGAGACATAGAGGCTGTAAAAACACTACAGTCAGCAAGTATTAGTTGAATTCCTTTGGACTTCTTTGTGCAGGGTGCAGCAATTACACTGAAATAGTGCATTATTACACTCTTGGTTATGTGTGCTGTACTGATGTTCATAAATTCGTTGCTTCAATTGTCTTTCAATTTTTCCTATATAAAACCGTGGACAGTTTTGGCACTCAGCTAAATAAACCACTCCTGGGCTGTTGCAATTATAGCTACCACTAATGGAATAGGTAAAATTTCTTATTGTAAACCTGATTGAAGTTTTAATAAACTTCCATTAATTCATTCTTTAATGCATCCGACTGCAGGGAATAGTGAATAATAAGCAAAGTAAGGAACTCACATTCCTGCCTGTCAATGAGACTAAGTAACTCTTTATGAAAAGATTAATTTTGAACCAGTCCAGAGAGAAAACTCCACTGTCGTAGCCCCTTTGGTATATGTGAACGGGAAACACATTCATGTAAATAAGTGATTTCAAGTTGCAGTTTCTTGTATTTGAACAGTTTCAGATGAAATTGCTTTAGTTTTTCAACAATACTTTGAACAGTAGATTATTAGTGTGCATGTTATTATTTAATACTGCAGCACTGTAAGTAAGATGAACAGTTGAATTCAAACAGTCCATGAGAGAGGGTAAAGTACTAGGGGCTATATCACTAGTTCCCTGAACTTGAATTTCTTCTTGGTGCCTAATAGTTAATGGAGCAGAAGCATTAGTCAATCTGGTAGTAACAGTTAAAGGAAGAGGTTCAGGAGAAATATTAGATAAAGTCAAGTTACCCCTAGTTTCTGAAACAGCAGGTTCTGCCACCTGAGATGTTGTGTGGCAGAAATTGTTAAGTCTCAGTGATAGTTCATCCACACGAGAAGTCAGGTTTTGGATTAGTAGTGTCAGGTTCCCGATGGAGCATGTTCCACCTTCAGATGGAAAATTCATCTTGTCCTGAGAGAACAGAAGTTGTGAGTCTGGATCCAAACCGCTTGCCACGTTAAAACCAATATCATAAAACAAAAACCAAACTGCAGAGAACAAACAAAAAGGCAACGTGGTATACCAGACCTTCCAAATTTATTGTTAGCGCTTTCGGACGTAACAATGTATGACCTTCTTCAGACAAAAAACATGAAAAAAAAACTTTCTTGGTTTAAATAAACCACCAACAGTGACATCATCAGATCATCAATTCATAATTAAAGAAACATTACACATAAGTAAAATATATGTATGTATATATATATATATATATATATATATATATATATATATATTTATTATGTTTATATAAATTAACACCCTCTCTAAAACATATAAAAATACATTTAACTACAGTATGAAAATCTTAAACCTGTCTCCAAGACAAGGTAAAAAAGTGAGTTCTTAACAAGTTAATGTCTTTCCAAAGATTTTAATCTTAATAAACATTTTAAGGAACATGACTCGTTTAAACCTGGGTACATATAAGCACTGGTTAGGACTTACCACCATAATTCTCTTTCCTGCAATAATAATTGCCATGGCCCACCTACACTAATAATCAATCTACTGTTCATAGTATTGTTGAAAAACTAAAGCAATTTGATCCGAAACTGTTCAAATACAAGAAACTGTGACTTGAAATCACTTATTTACATGAATGTGTTTCCCGTTCACATATACCAAAGGGGCTATGACAGTGGTGTTTTCCCTTTGGACTTGTTCAAAATTCATCTTTTTAGAAAGAGTTACTTAGTCTCTTTGACGGGCAGGGATGTGAGTCATTTTTGAGATTAAAGAAGTAAATGCCATGCAGGAGAGGATCCAGCAGAGACCTGTGGGGGGAACTCCACTAGCTACCTCAGCACTATTTGAAGAGGCCCCTGTCACACAAACTATGTGGTTCATAGGTGTGTACTAGGCTAATGGCCCTGGATCGTATATAAGCCTAGCCCAAGGAATTTCCTGGTATCATGCCGCCCGGAGTTAATTACCAGTGCCCATGTAAAACAAGGCCACTGAGATGATCCCAGGGAGAACTGCCACCCAATGTCAGTCTCTCATGCCCCTGTCAAGCAGGGCCATTGAAATTATCCCAGGGGTGAATTTCCTATTGCCCATCCACTCACCCAGATTTCTCTTGAAGAGGGCCAGTGAAGTGCTCTGCTTGACGTGAATGAGGAGTTTGTTCCAGAGTATGGTAAGTCGCTGGGTTAGGAACCTGCCCCTCCAGCATGTTCTGTTTATAATGGTAATGAGGTTTAGATCCCTCAAGCTTATGGCGCAGAGGGATTGGGATTTCTTTAGGTGTAACATATCTAGCAGCTCTGGGTCAGACATGGCTTTGTAGGTCAAGCAGAGATCGCCTCTAAGTAGGCAATATGAGACCAAGAATAGCTGGAGTTTTTTAAGTCTGTCAGTGTAGGGAATAAGGCCTAGGATCCTTTTAGTTTGGTATTTTTTATGGCCTTTCCAGTTGTTGTAGTTGTCTAGTGAGGGACATACCAAATGGGGCATTATATTCTGTAATAGGTCTAATGAGGGATGAGTAAAGAGGGATTATGACTGCTTTCTTCCTGGATGAGAAACCTTTTGTAATAAGATGTGCCACATAGAAGGACTTTCTGACCGCAATTGCAATGTGGTTATCAAAGGAGAGGGTGCTGTCAACCTGTGTCCCCAGGTCTCTTATCACATCTTCAGTGTTTAGTGGAATACTGCCTATGTGGTAGTTCATGGACACCAAATTTTTCCCAAAGGGAATGACAATGCACTTTTTGGCATTGAGATTCCGGCCATGGTTCTGGCACCAGTCATTGGTGTCAGTGAGGCCTTTTTGTAGAATGTCTACATCCACTGGAGAATCAATAATGGCTCCCAGTTTGCAGTTATCTGCGAACTTGGTCATTCAGAGTCCCTTTGTGTTGGCTTGGACTTTTGAGAAGTAGATGCCAAACAGGAGAGGACCCAGGACTGATCCCTGTGGGACTTCACTTGTAACTGGTCGGAAGTCAGATTTAGAGTCCGCTACTTTTACAGTGTGGGTTCTATCAGTGAGCCAGTTGGCTACCCATCTTATAACATAGAGGTTTATGCCTAGTTTAGTGAGTCTATCTATGATTCCTGAGTGAGGGATAGTGTTGAACACCTTGGCAAGATCTAGGTAGGCTGTGTGAACTACCTTGCCCTAATCTACAGCTCTGATGACAGACTTGAAAAAGTCTATCAGGTTGAGTAGGCATGCTCTATCTTTCACAAACCCAAACTCTGTGGGGTCCAGAGTTTGGAGATTCCCTATGAACTTATTTATAAGGTCCATGATGATGTGCTCCATGGCCTTACATATCAGACTCATCAGGCTAATGGGACGGTAGTTCCCAGGAGCTGTAGTTGCTCCCTCCTTTTGGAGCCAGATGACCATAGCAGTGCACCATTCAGCAGGAACAAAGCCTGAAATGAGGCTTTGATTGAAAATGGTACTCAGGTGTGGTGCCAATTCATTTTGTAGTTCATGTAGGACACCGCCCGGGATATTGTCAGGTCCCATGGAAGCTGTATTCTTGGCTTTGGACAATGGGGGGTTTGCATACATCCCTCCAGGTAATAATGCTCCAGTAATTGAGGAGATTCAGTATCCTCTGTGCATGCATTCCTCCAGGTAATAATGCTCCAGTAATTGAGGAGATTCAGTATCCTCTGTGCATACATCCCTCCATGTAATAACACTCTAATAATTGAGGATATTCAATATGCTCTGTGCATACATCCCTCCAGGTAATAACACTCTAATAATTGAGGATATTCAATATGCTCTGTGCATACATCCCTCCAGGTAATAACACTCTAATAATTGAGGATATTCAATATGCTCTGTGCATACATCCCTCCAGGTAATAACACTCTAATAATTGAGGATATTCAATATGCTCTGTGCATACATCCCTGCAGGTAATAACACTCTAATAATTGAGGATATTCAATATGCTCTGTGCATACATCCTCAGGTAATAACACTCTAATAATTGAGGATATTCAATATGCTCTGTGCATACATCCCTCCAGGTAATAACACTCTAATAATTGAGGATATTCAATATGCTCTGTGCATACATCCCTCCAGGTAATAACACTCTAATAATTGAGGATATTCAATATGCTCTGTGCATACATCCCTCCAGGTAATAACACTCTAATAATTGAGGATATTCAATATCCTCTGTGCATACATCCCTCCAGGTAATAACACTCCAGTAATTGAGGAGATTCAGTATCCTCTGTGCATACATCCCTCCAGGTAATAATGCTCCAGTAACTGAGGAGATTCAGTATCCTCTGTGCATACATCCCTCCAGGTAATAATGCTCCAGTAATTGAGGAGATTCAGTATCCTCTGTGCATACATCCCTCCAGGTAATAATGCTCCAGTAATTGAGGAGATTCAGTATCCTCTGTGCATACATCCCTCCAGGTAATAATGCTCCAGTAATTGAGGAGATTCAGTATCCTCTGTGCATACATCCCTCCAGGTAATAATGCTCCAGTAATTGAGGAGATTCAGTATCCTCTGTGCATACATCCCTCCAGGTAATAATGCTCCAGTAATTGAGGAGATTCAGTATCCTCTGTGCATACATCCCTCCAGGTAATAATGCTCCAGTAATTGAGGAGATTCAGTATCCTCTGTGCATACATCCCTCCAGGTAATAACGCTCCAGTAATTGAGGAGATTCAGTATCCTCTGTGCATACATTCCTCCAGGTAATAATGCTCCAGTAATTGAGGAGATTCAGTATCCTCTGTGCATATATCCCTCCAGGTAATAACGCTCCAGTAATTGAGGAGATTCAGTATCCTCTGTGCATACATCCCTCCAGGTAATAACATTCCAATAACTGAAGAGATTCTACAATGGTCAAAAGATAATCTCTCACAGGAAATTATTTTATTAGGTGAAAAGAGATTGCTCCCCTAAATCTA